>NC_081413.1:121274238-121608738 GCF_030272615.1 Cryptomeria japonica
ATATACTATTTATAAATAATATGCCTTATGTCATCTTACAATACATTACAAAAGATATACAATGTCAGTCTTATACAATAATTACAAAATGATTTTACAAATACAACTTCCTTGACGTCAGCTTCATTGAAGTGTTGGATGTAGGTGTCGGTGTCGGTGCCAGTTGCGACCTTGATTACTCTAATGTCAGTGTTTGCTAGTGTATGCCTCCAAAAGCCGATATATGAATTCTATGGAATCTTGTTTTCATATAGAATCTTGTTTCCATATAGAATCTCATTGCCATCAATGACAATATATGAATCCAATGAGTGTCAATTGCCAAGAATCTCCCCCTTTGGCATTGATGGCAACACTCATGTGAAAAATGGATTCCCTGTCGGTCCAACTAAAATATGAACATGCTCCCCCTTGAGAAATACACTCTGTTTGATATCCTTCCCATATTTTTATGTTTGATATTTTTCACATTATATACACTCCCCCTTTGGCATCAATGCCAAAAACTGATGAAAGAATTGAAGGAATTTGGTTAAGAATCTATGCAAAAGAATGAATAAATACAGATTAATCTACTAGAGCTTGACCAATTTCAAAATTTCTGGGTAAGCTTTGTCTAGCAACTGTAAGTATGTATCCCAGCTGGTTTTGAAAGTTTCAGATATGGATACAAGTCCACTTAGTAAGTGTGCAAGTTTTTCCTTTCCTGTGACTTCTATCGGTGTGGGCTTAGAAATCATATCCATACATTCTCTCTTATGTACACAAAGTGAATCCAATCTTGGACTCATCAATCCTTTGAGACTCCTTTCTCTCTAAATGATCTTTTCTCTTTCCTTTTCAAAAGAAAAAAATTGATTCTCCAAAGACAAAATTTGCCCATCAATAGATGTTGTGAGTGAGGTTAATCCATCAATATAATTAGCAATGTTAGCAACCTTATCATGTAACTCCTTTAATCTTCTATCTACATTAGTTGTAAAGATTTCTATGTTACAATAGACCCTGTAGATATTAGTACACTATTTCAAACAATTTTCAATAAGAATCAGTTTTCTTCAATCTTCTTCTTCTTTGTTTCAATAATTTGGTCAAAATTGGCTCTCTTAGCCAGAGTAAATCTCTCAAGTGCCTACCAGTTTGAAATCTGCTACAATGATTGAAATTTGTTAGATATATGCTCATTTAGTACCTTAAGCTTGCTAGAAGGGCTTGCTTCATTCTCAATCATACAATCAAGAATTAGTCTGTGTAAAACTGTAATTGGTTATTCTATTATTCCTTTATCTGCAAATCCCTCCTTTATTAGCTTTTGAGTAGCTACCATCATTAATTCAGTGGGACTCATCTCTGTTATCGATTTATTCTCAACTTGAGAAGTGTCAATTGCCAAAATCTTTGTCGGGGAATCAATTTCAACTGCCAGTATAGTCTCCTTTACCTTATCCTCCTTTGCACCAGTGGCCTCGTCACTTGGTGCAGTATCAGTTACTGCCGGTGGAGTATTATCCATAATATTATCAGTACCCTGTACATTGCCTTGCTCAAAAATTGTCTTTGTTGGTGGTGTCTGTACACCCTTATTTACTGCCACTATATCCAAAATTGGTTCTGAACTACCCAAAATTCCTTTCCCTTTAGATTTGTCCGAGATGGTGGGAGTTGTTGCCTTAAAAAATTCTTCTTGAGAGGTGAGAAAATCTGGATTCTTTTGGAAGAATTTGGTCCAACCATCTTTGGTCTCATTTATAATCTCATTTACTCTACCCATCATTAGGCTTATTTGTCGGGTTTTGCTGCTAAAAACTATTATGTTTGCAACATCTATACACCGTTTCATTTTCTCATTGTTTCTTGAACCACACATATTCAAAATTTCTACTTCCTTAATTTCCTTATCTCTTTTGACTGCATCTAACCTTCTTGCATCTAACTTATTATACAGTGATAAAGAAATTTCCTTCAAGATCTCTACTAAGGCTTTCTTATATATATCTATATGTAACAAAATTGCCTCTTCAATTTCTTTCTGCTCATCATCATCTAAATATTCATAGAAATTTGATACATTCTTCAAAATACCATCCTTTGTTATCTCATCAATCAATTCAACACAAGTCATTGGGGGGATGATGGTAACATTACCAGATTCAATTGCTTCATCGATTGCACTCTTTTTCTTCTTTTTGGGGGTTTCCGGAGTGGATGGAGCAGGCTGCCTCTTCTGAATAGGTTTCCTTGCCGGAGGTGGGGGTGCAATAGGTTTTGTTGCCTTTCTTACAAGCTTCCTCCTTGGCTCCACCTTCTTCTCCTCTACCAAAGGCTTGTCATCTTTCTTTCTCTATACCCTTCTGAATGCTAGAGGTTGGTTGTCCTCTGAATTAGTATAAGAAGTAATAGGAGAAATGAAAGTTTCAGGCCTCATTTCCTCAGGAGAACTAGCCACCGCCGGTTTTGCTATCGGTTTGGATCCAGAACTCATTTTAGTATCTATCCTATGAATCACATTCTGAATAAATGCAGATATTTTATCAATTTTCTTCTCTCTTCTTTTCTTGTTGAAGCCAGTTTTGAATTCAAGAGCCTTTTCTTCTACAGTGCTAACGTGTTTGGTATTATCATCGAATGGAGTTTCTAGCAACATTTTTGGATAAAGTTCCAAAATGTTATCATCCACTTCATATCCAAGCTCAGTGTCCCATATGGTTCTAGGTTCCACTGCCTTCATGAGGGTTTCATCAGTTTTAACCATAAAAAAATATCAGTGGAGTACTTCTCCACAATGTGCTTTGATATCTTCTCCCTCTATCTCATATTTTCTTGAAAAGTTTTGAAGTATCCCCAAAGCTTTTCATCCCCATCGGTACCAAGACCGGTGATTGCTTCCTTGATTTTCATACCTACCGGTATGTCATGAGCCCAATGCTTCTTTCCTAGACTAGGCAGCTCATTTATGAAGTAAAGCATTAAACAAACAATCAAGTTTCCAAACCTAAAAGTTTCTTTCTTTACACCCTTAATTTTGCCAAGATTCAACATAATTTCACTTCTTAGCCATTCACATAAATCATATTTTTCATCATTTCTTAGCATTTGATGTGCAACATGGATGCAAGAATTGGCAATAGAGTTCAATCAACTAGAGTGAGTTACCTTGCAACCTATTATCATGCTTGCAAACTTCACATCTATGTCCTTGATGGTGTTGATCCTCATTGATCTTCCATCATGGGTTGCACCGGTGAGTTTCTCATCCGCAATGTTGGAAATCTTCTTCCCTGGTTCTTGTCTGACTTTGGGTAAACCAGTGATTGCCTAAATAGCTTCCTTTGTGATCATGTAGGGTCGATCCAGCTAGTTGAACTCATTGTGGACCCTTCTCAGAACATATCTGATCACCTCATCTTTGAATTCTGGTATGTATAGGATACCGGTTAACCCTAGGTCTTCAATGACTTTTTACTCTGGTTTGATTATTCCAGAGCTGTCGAGTATCACAGATTGATACATGCCTTTTATCTCCTCTGTGCCTAGATCCTCCAAGGTGCAGTGAATATATGCCCTTAAATCTTCTACATACATCACGTCATTACGAACCCTAGAGAATGCGCTCACAGAGTCTTCCTTCTTGGCTATCTAGGGAACTTCCTTGAAAATGGGTCTCAGCCTATCCTTGATTTCAATAATGGTGGGATTTGCAATGAAAGTAGGAATAGATTATCTGAATGCCATTGTGAAGAAATACATGAAAATAATCATTGATTGGAATATTTGATTGCTTCTCAGATAATTGTTGGAAATCCTTTCAGAATACCTTTGCTTGCTCTTAATCGCTTGAGATTCGCCTTTGTTTCGCTCTAGATTCTTGAATGTTGGGTGAGTGAAAATGAATCCACTCCCCTTTTATCAGTGAGTAAACCCTAATCCTTCACTATCATAAATACTTAGCGATGTACCCTACCAGATGTTGGTTTCACAATCTTATGCCAGGTAAACCTTCATCGATGATTAACACAACTCTCCAAATCTCTTCTGAGAAATATACAAGATTTGCAATGAGTTTTCCAACCCCTAAGGTGTATGCCTCAGTTACCAGTGGAATTTCATGCCGGTGGAGGAATGCACTGTTCTACCAGTGGAGTTATCAGTATAGTTGCATCTCCACTTGATTCTTTAGATTTTTTAACCCATCTCTTGGTGTGATCCTATTGTATTTCATCTACCTACTTCTTTCCTTTCTCATTTACTTTATCATTGCTAACCGGTTTAGTCTTGCTTCTGTAGTACTTAGCAGTATGACCTATTTTGTTGCATGCATAACATGTAACATTGTTCTTTTGAATTTCTTTAACATATCTGGTATCATTCCTTGACCTACATTGATTAGCCAAATGTCCAAACTTTCCACATGCGTGACATTTAACATTCATTCTATAGTGCTCTGACTTATGACCATATTTCTTGCAATTAGTGCATTAATCGAGAACAAAATTGTAGTTTTGATTTGCTCTATTTATACATTGTTTAGCCATATGCCCAAATTTATTACAAACAAAGCATCTACCATTTAATTTATAAGCATTAGATTGCCTTACCGGTTTCCCATGTTCTGATGAGTTCTACATACTAGTTGTTTGATCTTTATTTGTAGTATCCGAGCTTTCACCTTGTACAAATCCAAGTCCTCTAGAATCGTCACTCTGCCTTTGTCTTTTTCGTAAATCATCCAACTGTGCATCACTGATCCAAAATTTTTTTTTATACTCACTTGCAGTAGTCAGATCATCTCTCAAAGTTATTATTTGTCTTTCAAGCTCTTGTTCATTATTCTGGGATTGTACCAAATTATTTTTCAACATATCATTCTCATGAGCCAATCTGTCACATTCTTCAGATTTGTTCTTCAGAGATACATCAAGATTTTCTTCCTTCTTCTTTTTGTCCTCAATATTCTTTGGCATCCTCATAGTTAGGTCTTGCATTTCATTCTTCATGAGCATGATTTCTTGACTCAGCTTCTAACATTATTCTTTAAGTGCATCTTTCTCTTGATTATCCAGGTTTTGTAAAAGTCCCTTCCTCTTATCTTGAGAAGATGATAACCTTTCTTGTAGGACAAGAATGAATTCATTTATAGAATTCAATTCATCTTGCAGTTTCTCAAGAGCCATCTCAAGTTGCTTTTCCATAGTCATGTTTAATGATTCCAGTTTTAGGACCTTCCTCAAGCTGTTAATCTTCTTTAGAGGTACCAAGCTCTAATACCAATTGTTGGGATCCAAGAACAGTGAGAGGGGGGGTGAATCAGTATTTTGTCGGTAAGAAAAGATTTTATATTTTTATAACATACACATATAAATCGGTAAATGAATAACCATATAACTTTAAGCAAATAAATCATCCACATGAATGAACACCATAACACACATAATTTATACGTGGAAAACCTCAAAGAGGAAAAACCACAGTGGGATTTGTGACCCACAATATAAATTCACTGGCCATATGAAAGATATTACATAGAGAGGGGGCCTGCACATGCAGAAAGGCACACTGCTCGTCACTAAAAAGTCTCACTAGCTACAAGCTTCTGCTAAAGTAAAACAGTAATAATGAACTCACAAATGCATTTGTAATGCCGAAAAGAGTTCCAGTTATAGCTCTGCTCTATACTGATTCATAAACCCTGAACACTTCTATTGGTATCTCCTTTCCTCCAAGAATGTCTTACAAAACATCTACAGATCATTGCATGATATAACATTCACATACAAATGATCTACATACATATCCTTCACATTACATAGTTCTATATTCTCCTATTCTACCCACATAATATGTTATAATCCATAATCCTATTTTGTCATATCATAATGACCTAAAAAACTGACCTATATACCCTTTACAAACAATATGCCTTATGTCGGCTTACAATACATTACAAAAGATATACAATGTTGGCCTTATACAATAATTACAAAATGATTTTCCAAATACAACTTCCTTGACGTCGGCTTCACTGAAGTGTTGGATGTCGGTGTCAGTGTCGGTATCAGTGCCAGTTGTGACCTCGATTACTCTAATGTCGGGGGCTGTCGGTGTATGCCTCCAAAAGCCAGTATATTACTTCTATGGAATCTTATTTTCATATAGAATCTTGTTTCCATATAGAATCTCATTGCCATCAATGAAAACATATGAATCCAATGAGTGTCAATTACCAATAGATGATGAGGTAGTCGAGGTTATGGTCTTGTAATTGAATAGGATGTTGTATTCATTGTATGATACATGTTGTAAGAATATTCATTAGGTAGAGAAGAGATAGAGATCTATATGGGATAATATTTGAAATGGTAAGATATGTGTGTCCTTATTATACAAATGGTGCTATTAGATAATTTTGTTATAAGTAATCTGATTTGGAAAGTAGCTAGCATTTGTTGTATAGACTCATTCATGGTTGAGTATATTTTATCTTGATGGGATGTATGATGAAACTAATAAAGGAAAAGAATTCTAATTTTTTATATGTTGATAGTGCTATTTGGATTCATAACGAGTTAGATGGTTAATGAAGAAATGGGAAATTAGGAACAGTTGGAATTGGTGTTTTAAAATGAACTTAGAGAGTTAACAAGAATATGATAGGACGAGTGTTTGAAAATTCATGATTCTCATGATGAGAAAGATAGTAATCTAATTGTTTAAATGTTAATGCTAATATGATATTGATGTGTTATGTGTTATTACTAGTAAGTAATGACGTTAAAGTACCCTAGGGAATGAATGAATAGATGAATGGATGAATGAGTATAGGTACGTATTGAGATGTTAATTGCTATAATGCTATTTTTGCTTGTGTTTTAAGAGGTTATGGCTATCTTCATGATTTTTTATGCTTTCTTGTTAAGTTGATCCATGATTTGAAGTTATGTTAGTTTACTATGTTGCATTAATAGATGTTCTTTAATAAAAAATTATCTTTGTTTGCTAACTAGTTTAGTTATTTTCTCTAGGGTATTTTGGTGGGTATTACACGGAGAGTAATAAAACACACACAAAAACCATTATTCACAGTCATTTAGTGCCAAGTATTCATCAAACACATAGTATATGTATACCATTATGCCATATGTATATATATTATAACAGTAATTACAGTCTTTTAAATATATAAAGTATAAAGAAGTCTTAACTATAGCCTAAAAGTGGTATAAATTGAAGACATCATACTATAAAACCTAGCACATTAGATAGACTCATCACTCTTCATATTTGATGAGAATAGTTATTGACATGCATAATGTCTGGGACTTTTAGGATTTTCACCATATCGGTGAGATGCATGTCTACTATGTCTCTCATCCTACAAAAATATTTCTTGATTTCCTCCTTTTGGTTTACTAGCTAATTAAATTTTGTGTATTCCTCTATTTCCATTCTCCCTTTTCCATTTTCATCTTCCTATAGATTCACCTTCTCGGTCATCTATAAAATATTTTCTTCATCCATCCCTATTTTTCTATGTATCTTCTTTGTAGACTCATGCTACTAGTGAAAAAACTTAGAGATATTAATTACACTATCTACACTTTTCTCAAAAGTAGACACGCCATCTTGTAACAAAGAAAGTTTGGTTGCACACTTATTCACTGAGTCCCTCAATCTCTTCTCCACAATATTTGCCAAAATTATTGCCTCTAGGTTAGAAGCATAACCCTTTAGGTTTCCTAACAATGCCTACAATTTCTCTTTATCACTCAAGGATTCATCCAACTTCACATCCAAAAATTTCTCTTGGAGAAACTTCACTGTATCCTTAATCAAAATTGTATAATTTTGGATACTGTGAGAGTTGAGAAATACAACACCACAGAAGCCCAAATGATCTCTGCAAGCTTAATAACCTGTTACAAGGAGATGCAAGGAAGCAATAACAGAAAAACAAATAAACATAAAATATGCTCAAAAGATGAGAGCTCAATATTCACAAAATATGTAATGTGAGAATCCTTACAATACAATGAAAAGAATTAACCTCTAATAGGTCAAGAAACCCTAAAAAGGAAAACCTAGGCTTGCACATAATAATTAATAAAAGAATTAATTATTATGCACCTAAAGTTAGCTTAAGTGTAAAAGAGATAAAGGGAACTTAAATAATTAAACAAATGTTATTTAATTAATCAATTAAAGACCCAAATACTCTAACACCCCCCCTTAAGCTAGACTTAAGGAGAAGCTAAAACCTAGAACAACTACTGAAAGCAGGAAAGATGGGTCCTAGCAACAAGGCCTGATCAGGTACCCAAATACAACTAAATCTCTATGAACCAAAGAAATAGAGAAAACCATGTGGGAAAAAAACTCTACTCCAAACAGAGATGGAAAAGCAAGAAGAAGGACTGAAAAACCCTACAAACAAGAATGTTCCAAAAAGATAGGAACAAGAGAAGATCAGAAGAATCACTGAAGCATGAAGAACCTACAAACACAGTCGAAGAATAACTGCTGATCTGAAGAACCTCCACTAAAATAGAACATGACCAGGTAGAGAAGACTATAATTTGTATGAGTTCCCTCAAATGACACTACTCGAATCAGAAAGCAAACAAAGGCAAACAACTGAACTTGAAGATACAGATGGCCTGAGAAACCAAATCCTGAAGAGCTGATCAATCGAACCACATAAGCATTAGAACCAATAGGAAAAACCTCCCCATAATGCTGAAGAGGGAGAGGGACAGATACACTGAAAAGAATGGCCAACAAGAACTACATGACAAAGAACCGGGAACATTGAAGGTGCAACGAAAGTACATAGTGTCATGGAAGGAGCAGTCACTTGACACAAAGCATGAGGCGAATGTCATGGAAGGAACACTCACTGGACAAAGGTAGATGGAAAACAAAAGGCAAACATCAATCCCCTCATGGCATTTTAGAAGTAGTGCATGTACAATAAGGCACAAGATGTGCAAGATCCCAAGTAAACAATGCATGATGGCACTTTATCTCAGTGCATTTTTATAAAAGAAGCTACAATGATAAGAATACTGGAAAGAGAAAGAACAGCCAAAACTGAGACATCTTCCTCAAAGAAGAGATCCCAGGACCTAAAACAACCAAGATATCTACCAGAGTGTTGAAAAGAAAAAAATGAATAAAATATTCCTAGAGCTGAATCTGGAAAGAAAACCCATATGGCTGGAAAGTACACTAAACAAGCTTTCTAATGATATAAAGTTTTTAAAAAATAGAGTTTGGGTGCTCATTCTACAGCCCCAGAAGTGCAAAAAAGAGACCCCACTTTGACTGGTAAAAAGTATAGTCAAACAGAAAGATTGGAAAAAAATTCCAACACCACGAGGTCCGGCTCAGAACCAGATTTCTGATGCCTATTCATTTTCAAAAAAATGACTTCGTTTGCCCAAGTTATGGCAAAAAAACCAACCCCCCCTAAAAGAGGCAAGAGGGAGGTGCAACGGGGGCAGAGTCGGGCGAAGGTGGCCCTTGGGCGGCGCTCCGGTGGTGAGCAGGTGGAGCAGTGGTGGCCGAGCGATGGAGCTGCGGTTTTCAGCGAAGGAGCCATGGTAGCCGGCGGGCACGGGCAGTGCAGGGGGCAGACGGGCGAAGGGTTTCTAGTGGGCGCGGGCAGGGAAGGCCGTCGATGACCAGTGGAGAAGCGGCTACCGGGGAGTGGTGGGGCCGACAGGGGTCGGTGCTGATAGTGGTGGCAGGGCCTGCGGTATGTCAGGGGGCCCTACGGTACCTTGCGTACCATGGGGAGCCCCAAAAAAATAGATTTTGGAGTTTGTTTTATAAAACTTGCCGATTTTAATGATTTTTTATTTTTTTGATCAAAAAATCATTCATCCTGCATGCCATAAAAAGGCATTTTTTTCTTTTGAATTAGTTTTCTCGAACTACGTGCCAAGGTCGTACGACCTATTACTGGAGAAAAAATACTCCCAGAGGCCCAGGAGCCAAAAATGGTCAAGTTTTAAATGACCATAGGGGTTTTTGCACCTTCTAATCATGATGGTGAGGTGTGTTTAGACCCAAAGTGCTCAGAAAAAAAGGCCTATCCCTAGGTGCATAAAAATACTTTCTGAAACCCCAGATCTGTTTCCAATGCAAAAAATTCTCAAAACAAGAACAAATAGTTGCAGATCTGAAGCTCTGATACCATGTGAGAGTTGCGAAATACAACACCACAGGAGCCCAAATGATCTCTGCAAGCTGAATAACCTATTACAAGGATATGCAAGGAAGCAATAATAGAAAAACAAATACACAGAAAATATGCTCAAATGATGACAACTCAATATTCACAAAATGTATAATGTGATAATCCTTACAATACAATGAAAAGAATTAACCTCTAATAGGTCAAGAAACCCTAAAAAGAAAAACCTAGGCTTTCACATAATAATTAATAAAAGAATTAATTATTATGCACCTAAAGTTAGCTTAAGTGTAAAAGAGATAAAGGGAACTTAAATAATTAAACAAATGTTGTTTAATCAAGTAAAGACTTGAATACTCTAATAGATACTATGTACCTCTTCATAGCTCTATGATGTAGGAAATCACCCAAGGTGTAGCATGTGAAGAAATGATAGTTTGTCCAAATCCAATCTTCCTTGAGTCACCAATACTTCTAATATCTCTGATGTTACCACTAGTTCAAACTTCATTTGAAGTTGTAAGAGTTTTGTTTTTGCTCTTGATGTACCAGAAGATTCACCCACTGATATGCTTCTAATAATCTTTTCTTTTTCTTTTACTGGACTGATCTAAACTTTTTCTGGACTTGCTTCTTTCTTCTCTTTTTCTATTTTATCTTCAATTTTTCCTTCTTACTCCTTCTCCTTTTATTATACTCTTTCCTCTATTCTCTCTTCATCCTCGTCATCTAGAATCTACATAGATATGATATCTACATTATATCCATCATCAACCTACTCACATGAAAAAGTCTTTGAATCAGTACTCTATTCTTCCCTTCTGTCTTCCAGGACATTCTTAGTTTTTTATTCTTCATTCTGCTTATTTAGATCAGTTTTCAGACCAACACCTTTATTTTTCTGCTGCTCAGACTCCTTCCCCAAAATAATGTTGTTGCATGCCTCTCCTTTATTGGTTCTTGTGTTTGTCTTCTCCAGAGAAGAAGGCAAGGTCTTTACTACCTCTACAATATTGACAACCGTTTCATTTGTTTATCTTACCAACCTCTTATATTCTTACAGACCATTACCCATGATCATATTTACTCTTTCCTTAGTTCTAAATCTTATTGCCTCCACATTAGTAGCTCTATTCTCCTTAAATAATAGATTGCATATTTTATCTAGAGCACCTGATCTCATTTTATTCTCTTTTGCTATTGTATCCTTCCTTTTATTAGTCAAAACTTCTAAAGGCTTTTTAGGCAATAAATCTTCAATATCACTAACTTGATGATTGGTTTCTCTTTTTTCCCTCTGTCCACTACAGGGGCATCCTTATAAAAAAATTTTGTATACTTCAAAGGACCATGTTCATAAATAGCATTGACTAAAATTTTCAACTTCAAAGGCTCATAATTCAGAATATTCTCCAACTGAACAATAGAAGCTATTTTTTCTTCCACTTCTTCTGATGTTACCCCATTAGGTAACTCTAGAATCCATTTTGTTCTAGGTTCAACTGCCTCAATATAAAAATTATGTCTGCTAACCAAGAATGTAAAAGTATCTTTGTGCTTTCGAACCACATCCAGAGGAAATATCTCTCTCTCTTGTATTGTGTCTTGAAAGTTCTTGAGCCATACATAAAATATAGTATTTTATGGTTTGTCATCCATTCTAAAACTTCTAAAGTATTGTTTGATTTGAATTACAACTAGGGAAGACTTGTCCCAAGTATGATTATCCCTTCCTAGAAGTTCATTCAAAAACATAAATACCAGACAAATGATCAGGGACCCATATTTGAACATATACTTTTCTTTTCTTTTTCCAAATTATCCATTAATTATTACCCTCAGAGATCACAAATGTCAAATCTTTCACCAAAAACTACCATTTGATGTGTCGTATAAATTGCTATCCTGGTGATCGAACCCTTTCAATTTTAAAAATAAAATTTGTAGGTCAAACACTTAGTCACATACTTTTCTTCAGATCCTTTACATTTTTAACAATAATTGCTCTTCCATCCGACCTCAACCCAGTTAGGTTAGCAATAGTGTCATTCATTACCAACTTGTCAACCAAAACCATCTCGTTCATGCACAAATTGGTTAAAGCCCTAATAGCCTCTCTTGTAATCTTGTGGGGATTATCTAGATACATGACATCTCCCTAAACTCAACTAAAAATTAATAATTCTTACACACACTATCTCATAGGTGAAATCAGGGAATTCTTTCTAAATATTTAACCCTAACTCCATAATATTCTTATACTCATCTTTCAAAGTCAAATTATTCTCCATAATCTTGTCCCAACTGTCATATAACTTAGAATGACTTGCCTCTTCCATGTCGGCATGAATGTATGCCCTTGTGTGTTCATTGTAAACATAGTAGATCAATACCTATGAGAATGAACCTTCCTTATTTGTTACCATTTCCACATATAGATAGGGCTTGAGAATTAGTCATGGCTTTAACTCAAGGTCGACAATGATTGGAGTAGTCATCTTACTCTACTTCTCAAAATACTAGGATTTTCTCACATGTACTTCAATCAAACTGATCGAACAAGAAATATTCTTAGCAAGAAAGAGTAGAAAAAATAATAAGTTCACAAGAGAACAAAATGAATTCAACATGCCATTTTATCCATTGTATAAACCAACTAGGGTTGTACTACCATAAATTCACTTTTCCATTACAACTCAAAAGTTGATACTATGTTTTGTTGTTTTTCACAAACAATGCTCCAAACCAAAGAAAACATCTGGTAACCTATGAAAAATATACTCCTAACCTCTCCATACTCAAAACAACTCAACATCAAACTGCAAGGGGCCATATATGATATACATTCAGTTCTCCCCCTCAACCAGTGCATATCTACTTAGTTTTAGAAAGAAGAATCAACACCAATAGTATGTGTTGACCCATAGTTTTTGTTTCATGCTTAAAAATCATTAATGCAAAAATAGGAAATAAGGACGAATCACCAAATCTTTAACTATGAAAGCAATTTCAAACATAAACCAATAGAAATTAATACAAGATAAGAATAAATTCAAATAAATGAAACTCCCTCATCCTGCATCATGGCTTCCATTGTGCTTCTCTGAATTGTGCTTGTAGGTGGCTCTCAGGTGTTGCACTGGGATTCCTGCATAGATTAGACAATTGTTTGAAGACTGTGATTTCATGATTCTAGATTGAAATGAGAAAAGAGGTTGAATTTATAGATTTTCAACACAGAAGGGGTGAGGATTTGAACTCAAGTGTTGATTGATAGACAACCGAAATTGATTGATCAGTGACCTCAATTGAGTGGTTTATTAATAGAATTGATTGGAGAGTGAACTCAATTGATTGACTAGTAGATTGAATAGACTAGCTAGTTGACTAGATTGATTGACTGGTAGACTGAATTGATTGGAGAGATAAGTGAATTGATTGACCAGTAGACTGAATAGATGGTTTAGTTAGAAAAAGGTGATTGAGAGTTAAAAAGGATGATTGATGAGTTAACTAATTAGACAATTGATTTGATCAATCAGTTCTTATTTTAGCATGTGTTGTAGGAATTTGAAATTGAATTTGATTTTCATTTTGAATTTGAATTTAAATTTGGTCATTCGAATGCTCAAATGCACATGAAATTAACTGAATTTCAAATTTGGGGAAAATGTGAATTTTGAAATATGAAATTAATTGAAATTCAAATTTGGGAGAAATGAAATGAAATTAGATGGAACTAATTGGAATTATAATTTGGGGAATTGGAAGAATATAATTAATTAATTTAAATAATTTAAATGAAATTATTTAAACTTAGGAAATAGAATTAATTAAATAATAAAGATTTTTTAACTAAGGAAAAGGTTGTAATTAATTAAATAATTAATATTTAATTAATTGAGATATGGTTAAGTGATTATAATGATTCGAGAATAGAAATAGAATAATTAGAAGTGTTGAAGGGTGATGATTAGAAGAAATAGTTAGTTTAACCAAATAATTAAAGAATTACTTAATTAATTAGACAAATAATTAGTGTAGAATTAATGAGACATTTTCAGGTGCCTACAATTGTTTCAACCATATTTCCATCAATTTTCTTTACCCATATCTTTTGAATCTTCTCCTTTAGCACATTAACATCAATCTTCTTTTTTGAACCATTTCTTCCTCTGCAGAATTTGGCAGTATGTCCAGATTTGTTACAATTTTAGCATACCAAACCTTTCTATGAACTATTTCCATGTATATTTCCATTTCTTCTTAAATTAGACTTGCACTCAATAGCCTTGTGCCCATACATGTTGCAAGAATAACAATATCCATTGAAACATTGAGCAATTTTTGTCATAGTTGATATTTCCATATCCATTCCAGTTCACCCAAAATCTACATACATTTGCCTTATGTCCAAACTTATTGAAATTGTAGCATTGACTATTTCTCTGTCCAAACTTATTGCATGAGAAATAGTTACCATTGAAAGTTGATGAGTACATGGTTTGAGCAGGATGAGTCCTGAAATTCTTCTTGTTCCGGATCTAAGTGAAACCTTGTTGATTATCATTATTGTTCATCAATTCATCCTTGACCTTTTCCTTTCCTTTTTCTTATTTGGTTGTAAATTTAGAGCTTTCACCTTTATCAAAACCAAGTGTCCACCCTTGTCTTTTTTCTGTTTCTAGGAACTCAACATCACATCAAGCACTTCACTACCACCTTTAAGCTTCAGTCCTTTGTCAATCTTGTATTTTGATTCCTTTAATTCTTTCTTCAACAGAGTCACTTCCTTTCCAAGTTTGGTACATTCTCTAGTCTTGTCATTTAGCATTTTTTCTAGATCATCCATAGTCTTTCTTCCTTCATCAAGAAACTTTCTTAGATAGGCAATATTTCCTTCTTCTTTCTTGCATTTCTTTTATTCTTTCATCCAGATTCACGAAAGCATATCTCAGCTCTCGGTCCATAGCAACAACAATTTCAAGATCCTACTCATTTTGATCCATATTCTCTGCTTTAAATATATGTTCAAATCCTTAATCTACCTCAGTAGTTAAACTGCTTCTTCAAGAACCAAACTCTGATACCAATTGTTGAACATTATCAGATGTTGAGAGAGCGGGTGAATTAGTATATACTAAAAACTTGATCATACTTTACTTCTTACTTTATCATTATTTCATCAACCATATGCATGAAAATAAATAATTGAAATTTACTAAACCAAACACATATGAACACCAAGATTTTTACATGGAAAATCCAAAATGGGAAAAACCACAATGAGAATCAAGCTCACAATATATATAACTAACTACAAGTTTTAGACCAAGGGCCAGGGAGCTCACTACTCTAGAAGATGGCTTGCAAGATAATGCACACAACCTTGGGGAAAGATATAGTAACTAATTGCATACACTAAAGATCACTTTTTAGGGAAAGATACATTTTTTCTAATACAGTAATATCAAAAAAATTAAACTATAAAAAAGACATCTACTGAAATGTTGATAACAATTCATAATTTAGTACACATATGAAACAGTCTTCATCTCTCCTCTACTACACATCTGAACCTTTTAACTTTACCACATTGACTTTATGTCCTCTAAATATCAACCACAACCTCAATAACATCCACTTGGTCTACTTAATAAGATGTAACGTGTTCATACAAAATCATCGGCCCAAAATAGTCTCCAAGGAAATGCAAACTTAAAATGAGACATGTGAAGGATCATACCATGTCAACACACCTTCTAGATACTCCCAAATTAGCTCCCATGCAACCACACACTAGCACATGGACCAAAAAACAAATGAGTTGGTCTTTAAAATGAAATAATTAACTTATGCCAATACAAAAAACTCAAATTTCAATCCAAACCACCAAAAAGACTTGTGGATGACCAAAGAAGCAACACAATACATCAAATAACCTTAATAAACCATCCACAACACTTCACTAATTGTAAACTGAGAAATGCAACACATTCCTCCACATCACTGTATTGCAACTGTATCAATCAAACCTCAAACATAACTATCTTCACTTGTAGATCACCTACCCTTTTGAAAATTGAGATATAATGAGAATTTGTACATCCACAAACACTACTCTAAAACCACATAACTATAAGATGCATATCCACCATGTACCAGACCAAATTGTATGATATACTATTTACTATAATAGTTAGACATGACTAAAACATTATACTGATGTACAAAGGATACCAACATAGCTCTAAAAATATCATAACACACCATAATATGTTACCACAAACATACATACACAACACCGACATACATTAACTACTCATTTCAAAACCATCTTTGGACCCAACAAACTACTAATTATTGTTGAAAATATTCAGGACTAACCAAGTTACTGAGAGGGGAGGGGTGAATCAGTAACACTTAAACTTTTTAACTTATTTCTGCACTTGCATATATTAAACCATTCATTCATTTAATCTATTGTATGCATGAAAGTATAATCATTCATAACACTTAACACAAAGATTTGGTGACCCAGAAACCTTCCAAATAGAAAGTAAAACTGGGGTGGGGATGGTACCCACAAAACTTTGGTACTACAGTAAAAGTTGGCCGGTTAAGGCTTACAATGATCACTTCTGATGATCTGCCCTGTTAGAAGCAAATTTGGACTGCTAGGTCCACCTTGTTAGAGGATTTACAAACATACAATGAAGTATGCACTCGGTTAAGAGATTTACAAAAGACTGTTAAGTCTACCCGGTAAAAGGATTTACAAACTGATTCAACTGTTAGGATGAAACAGTAGATCTTGACTTACAACTTTATTGCTGATAAGATCCTTTGAGTATTGATCTCCTTCTGAGATAGATATGTCGATTCTGCTCCTTTACTGACTCTGCGAAAATGTTCTGGACTGCTGCCTTAATGCAGTTTCTGCTCTGCTCTTTCTAATTTCGCATATTCATACATCTTACATACATTTTCACATTACAGATTACAGATGGTATAATACATCACATATATATACCGTCCATAATTACATTTACATTTCATAAAGTCGGCCTCATACAAATTAATAACATAAACTCATTCTTAAGTCGGCCTTACATAGGTGAACAAAATATTACTGAGTCGGTAGATACTCGGTTCCTCAAGCTGGCTCGGTGATCTTCTGATACACGGCGTCCACTACAGTACTCGGCATCGTCATGCTCTCGGTAAGAGTAGAAGCTCGGTCCATACTAGTCCCGAAGTGTAGCTTGGAACTCGGTAGCTGTGGTGACTTGGTAGATATAGTGTCACTCGGTAACCACTGGTAACTCGGTAAGAACTGACTTCTCGGTTACTGCTGTTTGTCTCATATGCTCGGTAATAGTCTTACTGCTCGGTATGAACTATTTAATCGGTAAGCTTTACCGAATGCTCGGTATAGGCTGTGGACTGAATGATGAGCTCGGTAAGCATTCAAAATCGAATAAGTGTTTTCACTAAGTGTTATTCACTAATGACAAATATATCATTATTCCAACAATCTCCCCCTTTGGCATTAGTGACAAAAACACTTATGAGACAAAAATGAATCTGTCATGCTGACTTGATTCTTCAAAATTGATACCAATTGTAGATTGCTGTATATACCTGTATATCTCACTGTACATAACTCCCCCATAGAATATACACATGATTCTATACTTATCTCTATACCAATTGTTATTTACATTCTCCCCTTGTCTCTAATAATATGTTCCATATTCTCCCCCTTTTTGACAATAACGCCAAAGAATAGATAACTCAAATAGAGATATTAAAGCATGAGATAAACTCTGAGTGTACCTGTTTGATATGAGCCAAGGTATTATCCCAATTTCCTTGCAAAATTGTGCAAATAGACAATGCAACTTGAACTTTGGCTGATAGTTCAATTACATGCTCTGCAACTGAAAAACTGTTATCATGGATCAATGTTTTGGAATGTGTAATGTGTTTCTGCATTGTATCCATGTTAGGGAGGATCATATTTTGAATATCTAACAATGTAGACCGGATCCTTGCATCTTCCCTAAGCAATTCTGATTCCTTATCTGATAGAACTCTGATTTTTGAATGGTGAGTTGAGCTTGAGCTGGGGTCAAGCTGCAACTGTTGTGCACTTGCTTTCAGATCATCGTCAACTTTCTTCAGTTGATCTCTGATTCCTTTTGTGAACTCGGTGACATCACATAACTTTGCAAAGAATGAAGTTACATTATTAAAAGAATTTTCTAACTTGGCCAAACTAGTGGTCAATTCAACTTGTTTTATTGCTATCTGCTGAGCAATGTGCTCAAGCACATTGTTATCAAATTTCTTCTCGGTTCGTTCTATCAGTTTCTCTTCTCCTGATGAGTCCTCATTGAATCTATTCACAGCCTCTTCAAGTTGTAGCAAAATGTGTTGAGAGGGATCAACTTTTATGCCTAAGGCATCTGTAAGAATGGTCTTTGCACCATTTATGATGTTGAATTCCCTGTCTCTCTCACTTCTTAATTGTTTTTGTTTTGCTTTCTGTTCTAACATCTGGCTGATCAATCTCATTTCATCAATTGATGCAGTATTGAGGTCTATTTGTGGTATGACAATCTCTTTATCCAGATCTATATCTTCCTCTATAGCCTTGCCGGTAAGCAGAAGTTTTAAAGGTGTCTTTTGTATTACTTCTGTGCTTACTACCTTATCTTTTGATGTAGTTATAATGGTTGATAAGGTTGGACTAGCTGTTATAACTGGAATAGGAAGACTCATGGATGTACCGACTGTTTCCAAAATTGATGTACATGCAGGAGTGCTGATAGGTGCAAAAGAATGTGTCAAAACTGGAGAGGTTGCAAAACTTACTATACATGCTGCAGGAGAAGTTGTGATCTCGGTGACTGAAGAAATCACTTGTTGCTCGGTAGAAGCAACACTCTGCATCCCAGTAGATAATGACATGCTCTGCAGCTCGGTGGATGAGGTAACTATTGGAGTCTGGAGCTGAGAGGTGATTGGCAAGGATTGAGCAATAGATGTAGCTACTGTGCTCACAATCCTGCTGGCTGAAGCTGATGATGCAACGCCTTTCTGCGGTGAGTGAGGAAGAGATGCAATGACTTTTGCTGCTACCTGTTCAGGATCATCTTCTTCATCACCTATTATCACCGTGTCACCTTCTTCTTCTTCACTTATGATTACCGTGTCTCCTTCTTCCTCAGTTGCTTCTTCTTCTTCCTTCTCCTCTTCATCCTCTTCTTTTTCACCCTCAGTTGTTACCGTGGGGTCAGATGGCATTGGCAGATTATATATCCTTTTCCACACAATTGTGGCATTATTTACTATTGCTTCTATCTGCTTGGAGAGAACTAAGAAGGTATGAAACCTAAGTGTCATTTGGTGTTCATTCTTCTTTATTGCCTCTTTTACTTCTTTATATGTCAGGTTCGGTAACAACTGTTTTAAGGTTTGTGCATAAATGTCTTTGACAGTTTGCACTGCTGAAGTCCATCTTGGTCTAATCCTGACTAGAAGCTCATTTGGAATTTGAGGACTGATATCATCTGGGGTATATTTCCATTTACCCATTTTGTTCAATAAAAGCTCCTCGATCTGCATCTTTTCTGCATCTGATCTGTTTTCATACCTCAGTGCCTTGAAGTTAGACATGCCAGATCCTTGTTCCAACTGCTTCAATTTTTCTTCGAAGGTAGGAGGGGGTCTCCTGAATAGAATTTCATTTTCTTTCTGCCCTTTTCTGGTTTTCCTTGTGAACACTGCAGTTTTAGGTTTGGGCTTTGTGATTACTACTTTGCCTTTCTTCTTTGATGTTTCTGTTTCCTCCTCTGATTCCTCTTCTGTTTCTTCTGTTTTAGCTGCCTTTCTCTTGGTACTGGTGGTGGCCTTTGGAAGCTTGTTTTCAAGCTCAATTCTGGCTTTGGCCTCATCATAAGTGCCAAATGCAGGGGTGTTGGGAATGGCTGGTTCATTTATCAGGGCTTCTATTATATCCCTTGATTCATCTATGTTAATTTCATAGGGTAATGGTTTTACCCATGCCACTCGGGGTATGGCTGCCTGGATGTAAACTTTATCACAGTCTACCATGAAGCATATATCATCCTTGTAATCTTTTACCAACTTAGGAGGAATCCTGAACCTGTTGTTCATTTTGTCCTTAAATTCTTCAAAATAATTATCCATTACTGTCTCAAAATTCTGACCTATTTCTGCTATAAACTCATTTATCTGATACAAAATTGGAGTATCCTTCCTCCATACTACCGTGCCTTTAGAAGGGAAAAAGTTTTGTACATAGAAAAATATACAAATCAACAAAGAACCAAATTTGCATGGATTATTCTTTGATGTCCTTATACTGTCCATGTTCTTGTTGAATTGTGTTAGTAAAACCTCTGCTAGGTCAAAATCCATGTTCTTCTTTACTACCTTGTAGGCAAGGTCTACCGCCTCACATGCCACACTATTTAGCCTACTGGAACTATACAGCTTATATGCAATGATAATAATACCAAATTTAAGTTCAACATCAGATACATTGTTAATTTTCATTCCTCTGCCATCCCACTCGGCTTGAGTTAACTCCTGCAGTTCGTCCCGACCTAGGGTTTTGGTGGATTTTGCTCTGTCTGACATCGGTAATCCTGTGATTCTATGAATCATCTTCTTTGTTATTAAGATAGGTTGATCTAACCAAAGTTGCCCATCATGTACACGGCTCAATACATACCTAATCCATTTTACTTGAAAGTTTCTTGGTAGGTGTGGGATATGGGTCAAGCCTTTGATTTCCAAATGTCTATGCTCGGGTTTCAGGGTTTTGTCAACACATAGCTGATCTAGGGCATTGTCCATTTCCAAAGTCCCTAACTCCTGAATAGTGCATTTGAAATGAGTACGAATGTCATTGATGAGAAGTACCTTGGAAGGAATTCTGGACTGTGCTCCACTTGGGTCGAGTGATTCTGCGATCGCTGGAACGAGTTTGAAGTTCGGCGCTGTCCATTTAACTCCTTTCACTAACATATTGGAAGTCTTCTTCGCCTTGCTCCTGCTGGTTGTGCTAGTAGAAGTCATTGCTGAATAACCTGAGTTCCTTTTAGATTCTTCGCTGCAAATTCATCTTAAATCTCCTTAAGCACTTTGAAAACCTAAGCTCTTCGAATGCTGAATAACGCGGTGAAGAATGAAGTCGATTTTGCCCTTTTTATTAAAATACTGTCATTAATGCTTGATAAGTGGGTAGGTGAGATGACTTAATGACTTTAGCGATTGCTCGGTAAGACTGACCTAACTCGGTGTTCTTATTTCTGACCTAACTCGGTAAGGTCTGCAGTTTTACCATGCTCGGTAACATTCAACTCGGTAAGTGACTTTTTTGTATGTATCGGAAATACTGATTTCATCGATTATGCTTTTGTATTTTAGAACTTCTTATGGTAAGGTTTTGAAGATGCAGTTCCTTATCTTCTTTAATGGATCTAATTTGTAATGGTGGGGTCACCCAATTCTTGAGTGACAGGACCATTGCTTGAATTATCCTTCTCGGTAGGTTTAGGAACCCACTGCTGTCTCATCTGTTTCCGAATGTTGTCAGCTTTAGCTTTCTTTTCATCTTCAATCTTCTTTGTGTTCATGCAGTTCTTGGCTATATGTCCGAGTTGAGTGCATGTATAACATCTTATGGTTGTATCTTTCTTCCTTAGATGATGCCTTGTACAATTCAACCCAATGTGTCCATATTCTCTACAATAATGACATCTGCACCAGGTATTGTAATCCCAACCAAATATTGCTTTGACAATTTGTTCTGCTGGAGTGAATATCTTTGTTCTACATTCTGATGCTTTGTGACCTTATTTCTTGCATTTGTGACATTTGCCTTCAAATTTTGGTTTCTCCTTGCATTCACTAGCCTTGTGACCATGCTGATTACAGTTGTAGCATTTGCCTTTGAATCTTGTCTTTCCATTGCTCCAACATTTTTTTGATGTGTGACCTGTCTTACCACAGTAATTGCATGTAGGTCTTTGGTTTCTTTGGCTACCTTGCTCGGAAGATTCACCTTCTTCATTGTAACCAAGACCAGCTTTACCCTTTTGTTTGTGAAGATTTTGCTCATTTAATTGATCCAAGTCTGTTTGAGTTTTCATCATCCTTTCATTTGCTTGCTTTTGAATATCTAGCTCATTTTTCAAACTTTCATTCTGTTCTTTGAGAATTCTGATCTCTTCATTTGCATTGGAGAGTTGCTCGGTGAGATCTTCATGCTGTACAATTTCATTGCTTCTTCCTTCTATTTCATTTTGCATTTTATTCCTTTGTTCCAGGATTTCACAAAATCTTGCAGACTGAATTTCCTGTTCTCTTCTTAGCATCCTTACTTCTTTTTGCAGTAATCCATTCTTTTCTAGGAGTTCTTTGATTGCATTGTTTGCTTCATCTACTTCATTTGAACTACTTGTAGGAAAGAGATCTTCAATTTTTGTTTCAACATACTCATGATCATTTATTTCTTTTGCTAGTTCCTTTCTTCTTTTTAGGGATTGGGAAAGATGTTCTCTTGCTTCTTTGAGTTGAGCAATGGCCATTTCCAAATCTAGCTTTTCATTCTCAATAGCTTTGTCAAGTCTGAATATCTCCATTGTCTTGACCTTTTCTCAAGCTGTCAAACTTTTACTCTGAGAACCACAATGCTCTGATACCAATTGTTGAAAATATTCAGGACTAACCAAGTTACTGAGAGGGGAGGGGTGAATCAGTAACACTTAAACTTTTTAACTTATTTCTGCACTTGCATATATTAAACCATTCATTCATTTAATCTACTGTATGCATGAAAGTATAATCATTCATAACACTTAACACAAAGATTTGGTGACCCAGAAACCTTCCAAATAGAAAGTAAAACTGGGGTGGGGATGGTACCCACAAAACTTTGGTACTGCAGTAAAAGTTGGCCGGTTAAGGCTTACAATGATCACTTCTGATGATCTGCCCTGTTAGAAGCAAATTTGGACTGCTAGGTCCACCTTGTTAGAGGATTTACAAACATACAATGAAGTATGCACTCGGTTAAGAGATTTACAAAAGACCGTTAAGTCTACCCGGTAAAAGGATTTACAAACCGATTCAACTGTTAGGATGAAACAATAGATCTTGACTTACAACTTTATTGCTGATAAGATCCTTTGAGTATTGATCTCCTTCTGAGATAGATATGTCGATTCTTCTCCTTTACTGACTCTGCGAAAATGTTCTGGACTGCTGCCTTAATGCAGTTTCTGCTCTGCTCTTTCTAATTTCGCATATTCATACATCTTACATACATTTTCACATTACGGATTACAGATGGTATAATACATCACATATATATACCGTCCATAATTACATTTACATTTCATAAAGTCGGCCTCATACAAATTAATAACATAAACTCATTCTTAAGTCGGCCTTACATAGGTGAACAAAATATTACTGAGTCGGTAGATACTCGGTTCCTCAAGCTGGCTCGATGATCTTCTGATACATGGCGTCCACTACAGTACTCGCCATCGTCATGCTCTCAGTAAGAGTAGAAGCTCGGTCCATACTAGTCCCGAAGTGTAGCTTGGAACTCGGTAGCTGTGGTGACTCGGTAGATATAGTGTCACTCGGTAACCACTGGTAACTCGGTAAGAACTGACTTCTCGGTTACTGCTGTTTGTCTCATATGCTCGGTAATAGTCTTACTGCTCGGTATGAGCTGTTTAATCGGTAAGCTTTACCGAATGCTCGGTATAGGCTGTGGACTGAATGATGAGCTCGGTAAGCATTCAAAATCGAATAAGTGTTTTCACTAAGTGTTATTCACTAATGACAAATATATCATTATTCCAACAATTATCTCTTCCAAAACAAAATTTTTGACATCAATTACAACCAAAACTCATATTTACAACAAGGTCCACTAGTGGGTAAGTGTTTATTTTAATTGGATTTGTATTGAGTTGAATGAGTAAGAGTCAAATTATGGTTTATTTATCCACTACAAAAGCATAATATATGGTGTTACACATATGTGTGTCTTTGTTATCATTGATGTCAAATAGATGTCAAACCTATGTGGTATGGATGTTGGTGTCGTTGGTCTGGATATATTACTGTGATATAAGTATGGATGCTTTTCTAGATTTGATAGTAGTGTTGGTGTTGTTTGTTCATGGTATGAAAGTGATGTATAGAAGAAGTGTATGGTGTATTATTGTGTCTGGTAGTCTATTCTAGATTATGTTCCTTATGTTTGTTTGCATCTGGTTGAAGGTCTAGATGCCCATCTGATTGATGTTATGCTACAAAGTTGTTTTCAGATTAATGTTGTACTATCTGGATGATCTAGGATGATGTTATGAAGTATTTATGAGAGATTGGCATTCTTTGTTTGGTCTAGAAGTGATTATGTTATCTTTGTTGTTTACTCTGGTGAATAGTATCATGGTCTAGAATATGTGTTTGCATCGGATATATTTTAGATGGTCATATTCACTATTGTAAAATGGTTTTGGTAGCTTGATTTAAGTTTTCTAGTTGTTTAGATGGTTGATTCATGAGCAACATTATTGTCTATCAGTTCTGGTGTTGATGCTAAGAGTATGTAGAATAACGTGTTGTTTTTGCCATCTTGATATTTTTTTGAGGATATTGTAGATCATTTGTTATTATTCTTAAGGTGTTGTGCTTCTTTTGTGGTGGACCGCTTATTCTATTTTTGGGTTTGGATTAAGATATTTTGGGCTCAATAGATTGGTTTGTACTAGCTTATGCATTTTGGTCTGTGTGGTTCTGTCTTAAGTCTTTTTGGTGATATTTGGAAGGTGTGTCGACTTGGTGTAAACCCTCACACATCTTCTTTATCTTCGGCATGAAATGATTTTGGGTCGATGCTATGTACATGTTACATTTTCCTTCTGTCTAACCTACTAGATTTTATTTTTGATTCAGATGGTATATAATAAGCAATTCAATACACATAATGGTGTACGAAGAAGCATATACAAAAATGAGTTGATCTATAGAGCAAGTTTGAGCAAAGAAAAGGTCTGGAAGTGTTGTTCTAACAGATGAGTATTAAGATGTGAACTGTTATCTACACTCTAATAGATGCAATTCTCTATACAATTCAGTCTATTATTCTTATTGTTTCTAGACAATTATTTTGTACCTTACCTTAAAGAAGTGATATTTAGTTGAGAAAGTCCTTATCTTGTAAATTACTTAAGGTTGTGTGTCTTAGCCTGCAAGTTTGGAGTAGTGAGCTCTCTGTCTGATGGCCTTAAATATTATAAATAATTAATATATATCATGAGTTTGATTCTCTCTATGGTTTTTCCCAATTTGGGTTTTCCACATAAAAATATTAGTATTCTTATGTGGACACATTTGTTGTTTTTGTTGTTTCTTTCATGCGCATTGGTTTGAATGGATGTTATGATTTAATTAGTTTAATCTAATCAAGTTTTAGTGTATGCTAGTGTTCAACAATCAATATCAGAGCATTGGTTCCTGAAGAGTCAACTTAACCACTGTGGTAGATATGGGATTTTGAACACTATGTTTGGAGAATAATTGAATGATATATATTCCATGGATTATAATGGTTGGGATGATGTTGATGGTGTTGTTGACATGGAAGGCGAATTGAGATCTACGTTGCCAAACCTGGATGATAGCAGAGAGAAGCATAAAAAAGTACTTGAAACATTTATTTCTTAAAAAACATGCTTGATAAGGGAAAGAAGTGATGGTATGATGAAAGAATAAGTATCCAATAGATTACTGAGAGGGGAGGGGGGTGAATCATTAAATAGAAAAACTGATACAAACTTTCCCAATCTCAATCTCAATCACACAAATTAAACTTATCAATGAAATACTCATAAGAAAACTGGTTGACTGTTACATCAACTTAACAGTAAATAACATTAAACTTGTAAACATCCAAATGCTTTATCATATGTCAACATACTTCATTTCTCAATGCTTTCAGTTATCATGCCTTATCAGAATAGTTAAGTAGTAAATCAAATCAATCATAAGATCATAACCACAAAAACATTCACTACATGACACAAGTATTTTTGACATGGAAACCCAAATAGGTAAAAACCACGATGAGATGGGACTCACAAAATAACTATCTAAAATCTTTTGAAGTTCACTCTGTTAGGAGCCAAGCCTGTTAAAGCTTTTACAAAAGTCTTGTTAAGAATTGATCCTGTTAAGAATCATCCGGTTAAGGGATTGACTACAAATGCCTTGTTAGAAGCAAGTACCATGTTAGGAGTAACCTCGGTAGAGGATTTGAATATCCAAGCTAATGGATCAGCTTGTTAGA
Source organism: Cryptomeria japonica (assembly GCF_030272615.1). Lineage (NCBI taxonomy): Eukaryota > Viridiplantae > Streptophyta > Pinopsida > Cupressales > Cupressaceae > Cryptomeria > Cryptomeria japonica. The sequence continues at coordinate 121,300,839 of NC_081413.1, forward strand.
GGATTTGAGAAGTAACCAAGCTTGTTAGAGCTTACCCGATTAGGAGATTTTAGTTCTGCTATAATTTTTAGAAAACAACAGGGGTTTGCTTGATCTGTCTGAATAGCACTACACTTGCTTGATCAAATCCTTTTAAGCTCCTATCTGCCTTTACTCAAACTGCAGACTCATCAGCCAATTCGGCAACCACACACTCAATTGATCTCTACCAACACCTTTAACTAGACAACATCATTGACCTTATAAACAAATCAATTAGGTCAGTAACACAACAAAAACCTAATTCTCTCATCAAGATTACAAACAAATTCGGTTCAAGTATAACCATTGGATTACATAGCAATATCTACACATCAATCAAGAAAAATTCAACCGCTCCTTAATTACCACTCCACAGAGCTCAATAACTTATCACGCGCTTTGCATTAGATGCAATACATTTTTCTCATTCCCTAGACAAAAAAACAACGCGCCAAAACATTTTGAACTTATCTCCATACAATGACCATACACATCACAATCATTACCACTCAACATCAAATCATAAACCAACATAACCAATTCAACAACCTTAATTAGTTAGGCTTCAACAAAAACAACTGGTAGGGTTTAACCTTTTACACCGATTACTAGTTTAACTCACAAACTTACATATCGGTTTACAATGTCTTTCACAAAGCTCTTCCTATCGGTTACAAGACAATATCAATAATATCAGCAATATCATTACTGGTTAATTAACATCAATGACAACATAACATATCATTAATACAATCTTCATGCAAATGCCAACAATCTCCCCCTTTGGCATTGATGGCAATACAAATATCAACACCATTGATTGTTGTTGTGATTGTGAATAGGAATCCTAGTTTACATTACCAAGTATTCACCATGCGCTCCATGTCTTCAGCTTGTCACTAGTTCTCCTTCTCATAATCACATAATTCTTCTCCCCTTTTGATAGCAATGCCAAATTGAAAGTAAAACATGTAACGTCAAATTTCACTATACAACAATAATCTGCAACTTAATGCTCCCCCTATGGAATAGCTTCCACTACTACACCAATCCTTATAAAATTCTGCAAATGGTTCAGGGACTGATGCAATCAAGATCATGCTCAACTAACCTCATGAAGGGGTACAACCCCTAGTTGACTTCTAAGATACTCAAATGTAGTCTTAGGTAGAGTTTTGGTAAAAATATCTGCAAGCTGCTCCTTGGTAGAAACATTCTCTAAGATAACATCTTTTCTCTACACTTTTTCCCTCAAGAAATAATACTTCAATTCAATGTGCTTCATTCGTGCATGCAAAACAAGATTCTTGGAAATATTTATGGCACTTGTATTATCACATAAAATCTTTATAGGTTCTGAAATCTTCATCTTAAAACCTTACAAAATGTGCCTCATCCAAATAGACTATGTGCAATTCATGTAAGCTGCAACATACTCAGCTTCAACAGTAGATTGTGAAGTACAACTCTGCTTCTTACTACTCCATAAAACAAGTCTTCCTCCAAGAAAGAATGCTCCACCAGTTGTGCTTTTCTAGTCATCAACATTTCTTGCCCAATCAGCATTTGTGTACACCTTCAAATCAAAGTTTCCCCCATATGGGTACCATAATCCATAGTCAACAGTACCTTTCAGGTATCTAAAAGTTATTTTGGTTGTTATCATATGTGCTTCCTTAGGATTCTTCTAGAATCTAGCAACTATGCCAACTGAATGGGCTATGTTCGGTCTACAATGAACAATATAGTGCAATTTGCCAATCATTGACATGTATTCCTTCTCATCAACAGACTTAGATTCATCTTCCTTAGACAACTTGCAACCTATAACCATTGGTGTCCCAACTGGTTTACAGTCACTCATGCCAAATATCTTCAAGACCTCTTTCACATACTTAGACTGTGTAATGAAAATACCATTCTTCATTTGTTGTATATGTAAGCCTATGAAATTTTTTATTTCCCCTACTAAAGACATTTCAAACTCATTTTTCATTTCATCTACAAAACTATTGCTCATGACATCATTACCTCTGAATATGATATCATCAACAAATACTTCACTGACCAGTATTTCATCTCCTTTAGACTTGAGATATATGTTACTATCATCACTGGTTCTCAGAAAGCCTATCTTCATCAGATGTGTATGAATCCTTCCATACCATGCTCTGGGTTCCTTCTTTAAGCCATATAAAGCCTTATGCAATCTGCATACCATGTCTTTCTCATTAGTCAAAGCATAACCATCTGGATGCTCTATCTATACTTCTTCTTCCAATATCCCATTCAAAAATGCAGACTTAACATCCATCCAGTATACCTTGAACTTCTTATGGGCTGCAAATGCAAGTAAAGTTCTGACACCTTCCATTCTTGCTACTGGTGCAAAAGTTTTGCCATAATCTTCTCCTTCTTCTTGCGCATAACCCTTGCAAACCAACCTTGACTTGTTGCGAACTACAACACCATCTTCATTCAACTTGTTCCTGAATACCCATTTAGTACCTATAACATTCTTATTTACCGGTCGAGGTACTAGGGTCCAAGTGTTGTTCTTCTCAATTTGATCCAATTCCTCCTCCATAGCTTTAACCCAATTATCATCACCAAATGCCTCCTTAGCATTTATTGGTTGAATGGTGGAGATCATGCAAAAGTTATCTCTTATTCTCCTTCTAGTTAGTACTCCAGCATCCTTATCCCCAATAATCTGTTTAGGATTGTGATTCAGTCTCACATATCTAGGAATAACATGATCATTATCTTCAGGTTCAACTTCTTTTTTATCATCATCTTCTTCTGAATTTATTTGCTCTGGTTGGACAAGTGCATCAGAATTTGCTTTGCCGGTTTTAGATTTCACAGTTTTTGGATCTAGAAACAAAATTCAAGGATCTTCATCCTTCTTTTCCAAACTGGTTTCCTTTGAGACTTCAGGATATTCATCCACTCAAACATTAGTACTCTCAACAATTCTCTGTGTCCGGTTGTTAAAATGTTTATAGGCCTTACTCCTGGTGGAATAGCCAAGAAATATACCTTCATCACTTTTAGCTTCAAATTTTCTAATGTAATCACCTCTCTTAATAAAACATTTTCTTCCAAATATCTTAAAATAGCTAACATCGGGTGATCTTCCATACCAGTATTCATAAGGAGTCTTGTCCTTACCTCTTTTCACTAGAACTCAGTTCATAGTGTAGATAGTTGTGCTGGCAGCTTCTCTCCAAAATATTTTCGCTACATGTCCTTGTATCAACATTTTCCTAGCAGCTTCAACAACTGACTGGTTGTTCCTCTCTGCAATACCATTTTGTTGTGGTGTCCTTGGTGCAGAAAGCTGTCGTTTGATATCATTCTCTTCACATTACCTAGTGAATACCTCAGAAGTAAATTCACTGCCTTGATCTATTCTCAAACATTTTATCTTCTTACTGCTCTATTTCTCAGCTAAGGCCCTGAATGCCTTGAACTTACCAAAAGCTTCAGTCTTATCTTTCAAGAATGTGACCCACATCATCCTTGAGCAATCATTAGTGAGGATCATGAAATATCTGTCACCTTGAATGCTTTTTGTTCTCATTGATCCACTAAGATATGTATGAACCAAATCTAACAAGTGCTCTATTGAAAAGGATTTACTCTTGAAAGTTGAAGAAGCCATCTTTCCTAACTAACATTCTTTGCAAAGAGCATTAACCGGTTTGTCTAGCTGAGGCAAATCTCTCACTATCTTGGACTTACTCACTTTAACAATGTTATCAAAGTTTATAAGAAAAAATCTCTTATGCCAAAGCCAACTATCATCTATTTTTGCAATTAAACAGTTGCTAACTTTAGGATTAAGGTGAAACAGGTTACCTTTAGTTTTTTTCTCGGTTGCAATCAATTCACTTTTGTTGTCAAAGATTTTGCACATACCATTTTTAAACTCCAGTGGGTATTCTTTCTCACTGAGTTGTGCCACATTCAAAAGATTGTGCTTTAGACCTTCAACCCAGTAGACATCATATGCATTGCTCTTCCCATTAAGAGAAATAATGCCCTTACCTTTAACCATGTAGGGTGAGTCATTGTCAAATTTAACAAGACCTAACTAAACTGTCTTCATCATCAGCATCTCTGCTAGATCTGGATTCATAACCATGACTAGTATCTCTACTTTTTCTCACAGATGGGTTAGAACAGAAGCTCTAAATGTAGACTCATATTTCTGTACACAACCATCATAATCGTTTAATTCAAAAGTAGTAAGTTTTCCAATGAAGGAGTCAAGAGTTACTTTAGTTTTGTCTATGGACTTCAACTCCTAAATGGCTACAACTCGGATAACATAAACTGGTAGTAGGGTTCTCAGTACCTTACTTATCACTATGGCATCTTCTACTTTCCCTCCTGCACTCTTCATTTCACCGACTATCTCTTTCATCCTTTGACCATATTGCTGGATATTCTCACCTTTAGCTATCCTCATGTCATCAAACTTTCCTCTTAGACTCTCCTCTTTAGCAATCTTAACATGTTCATCACTGCTATAAATCTCTTCAATTTTTTTCCATACCTCTTGCGCAGTCTCTAGACCATGAACATCTACATATTCAACATTAGACAGGGAATTGCTAATGGCCTCTAATGCTTGATGATTTTCTTGTTGTTATTTCTTTTGATCATTAGTCAGAATCCTAGTGGGTGTAGCATATCTAGTATTGACATGTTCCCAATACTGACTTCCTAGACTCTTGATGTAAATTTTCATTCTATTGCTCTATATCCTACAGTTTTCTTTGTTAAACTTCAAACCTTCCTTCTTCATCATGATCTGCAAGATGTTTTCCTCAAGTTGTTAGGCTAGATCTTAGAGAACCTGAGATGCTCTAATACCAATTGATGATATGATGAAAGAATAAGTATCCAGTAGATTACTGAGAGGGGGGGGGGTGAATCAGTAAATAGAAAAACTGATATAAACTTTCCCAATCTCAATATCAATCACACAAAGTAAAATTATCAATGAAATACTCATAAGAAAACCGGTTGACTATTACAACATCTTAATAGTAAACAACATTAAACTTGTAAACATCCAAATGCTTTATCATATGTCAGCATACTTCATTTCTTAATACTTTTGATTATCATGCCTTATTAGAATAATTAAGTAGTTAATCAAATCAACCATAAGATCATAACCACAAAAACATTCACCACATGACACAAGTATTTTTGACGTGGAAACCCAAATAAGTAAAAACCACGGTGAGATGGGACTCACAAGATAACTATCTGAACTCTTCTGAATTTTGCCCTGTTAGGAGCCAAGCCTGTTAAAGCTTTTACAAAAGTCCTATTAAGAACTGATCTTGTTAAGAATCACCCAGTTAAGGGATTGACTACAAATTCCTTATTAGAATCAAGTACCCTATTAGGAGTAACCTCGGTAGAGGATTTGAAAATCCAAGCTAATGGATCACCTTGTTAGAGGATTTGAGAAGTAAGCAAGCTTGTTAGAGTTTACCCGGTTAGGGGATTTCAGTTTTGTTGTAATTGTAAGAAAACAATAGGGGTTTGCTTGATCTGTCCGAATAGCACTTCACTTGCTTGATTAGATCCTTTTAAGCTCCTATCTGCCTTTACTAAAACTACAAACTCATCATCCAGTTCGGCAACCACACACTCAACCGGTCTCTGCCAACACTTTCAACTAGACAACATCATCAACCTTATAAACAAATCAATTAGGTCGGTAACACAAAAAAAACTAATTCTCTCATCAAGATTACAAAAAAAAATGGTTCAAGTATGACCGTTGGATTACATAGCAATCTCTACACATCAATCAAGAAAACTTCAATTGCTCCTTGATTACCGCTTCATCGAGCTCAGTAACTCATCACGCGCCAAAACATTTTCAACTTGTCTTCATAAAATGACCATATGTGTCACCATCATTACCTCTCAACATCAGATCATAAACCAACATAACCAATTCAACAACCTTAATCAATTAGGGTTTAACAAAAACAACTGGTAGGATTTACCGATTACATTACATAGATAGGGTTTAACCTTTTACACCGGTTACTGGTTTAACTCACAAACTTACATACAGGTTTACAATGTCTTTCACAAAGCTCTTCCTACCGGTTACAAGACAATATCAACAATAACAACAATATCAGCAATATCATTACCGATTAATTGACATCAATGACAACATAACATATCATTAATGCAATCTTCATGCAAATGCCAACAAGAAGGTCATTGATGAATTTGAGATAAAGATTGATGAAAAGACTAAAGAATGGTTAAGACTTGTAGAATAGGTAACTAGACTTAAGAATGAATCGAAAGATGCAAAGGAACATATTCATAATGGACTAGAACTCAAAGGTGGTAGTGAAGTGCTAGATGTTGTACTTAATTCTTAAAAACAAAGTAAAGACAAAGGTGGACTTAGCTTTAAGGAAGCTGAATGTTTGAATAATTATAAAGGAAAAGACAAGATCAAGGATGGTTTTAAAAACTCTAATAAAGATCAGAAGAATTCCATTCTTGGCCAACAAAGTTTCAGAAACTCAAAGAATGTTTGGATACCTCCTGTTGTTTCTAGGTATTCATCTTTTAATGGTAATTTTTTTTCATGGATTAGATTTGGACATAGAGTTGGTGAATGCAAAAGTTAGATCAGAAATTAATCTTTTAATGGAAACTGTCACTACTATAATAAGTTTGGTCATAAAGCAAGTGAGTGCAAAAGTAGGTTAAATTGAAGTAGAGATGGAAATTTAGGTTTTAGCATAGGTGTTCAATATTTCAATGGATATTGTTACATGTTAAATGCATATGGGCACAAAGTTGTTGAAAGTAGGATAAACAATAGATTCAAAAATGGTAGAATTAATGACAATAGAACTCAAAGAGATTTGGTATGCTATAAATGTAATAAAATAGGACAAATTGTGAAACATTGCAGAAGAAGAATTGAGAAACCTAATGGTCCAGAAAATAAAATTAATATAAATGAAGATACGAAGAATATGAAGATGACATGGGTAAAGAAATTAGATGATAAGGTTGAAGAAAATACTGAAGATGGATCCACACCTTCTGTGGGTGTTGAACCTTCTTCCGATAACTAGCTCAGACAACATTGTCTGAGGGGGAGAGCTTAAAGTAGATATTTTTGTCCTCTTTTAGCTTGGTTTTGATTTTCTCTCAGCATGCAAGATGTTTGGAAGGCATTTCTGGTGGTCCAAAATTTTTTATGTGGTTTTAGGTATACAGTGTATCAACTTTTTTAGGAAACCCTAGGTGGTGATTATATATTTCTTTTTGGAATTCATTTGTGAAAATGCGATCGAGGATTTTCTTAGTGTAGAGGCATTCAATCAAAAGTATTTTTGTACTTGTAATCTTCCAAATGGCAAATTCAAATATTATCAATGTTCATAGTGAAGATAGACCTATTGGAATTGTTTGTCATTGGTGTCAAGATGGACAACTAAGATTATTAAACCATCAATGATCTCATAAGGAATAGGAGTATGTTGGATGATACAATTGGAATTTGATATGCATTATAGTATATATTCAATTGTGACAGGTACAATAACAATGACCATGAGAGGAGGCTAGAATGAATAGTGATTAAGGAAATTTATTGGATGTTCAAGAAGAAAAGATTGATTATATGGTTGATTCTCCAAGGTGACTGGATTCTTTGCTATCCCATCTAATATACAATTATGACAATGATTGGAATTGTCTATATTAATTATAAACAATAAACATTAAGCAACAGTTAAAAACAAACAAGAAATAACATTAAAAGACAAGGTGGCATATTAGGTGCAACAATTAATGTTAAGAAGAGTAGAAAATATATTATTATAATTACAATAAATTGTTTTGGGGCCCACCTCCTTATGTCAGAATTCCCCACTACAAGACAAGATTTGTGGGGCCCACCTCCTTATGTTTGAGCCCCCACTAAAAGACAGAGAATAATATTTGTTTTAATTTAACAAAGACATTGATTTATTTAAACAAGGCATTGGTTATTAAAGTCAACACTTATAAAAGTCAGCGATCATATTTACACTTCCCAAGTTATGTGTAAGATAAACACAAACCAACATTATCATGCAACAATAATGCTTATAAAAAATTAGGAGGTGCGATATATAACAAAGTCATGAGTTTAAAGTATGATATGAAAAGAGACTTATTAATTATTAAGGCATAAGGAATGTAATTTTATATTAAAAGAAATTAAATAAACCAAGGGACACATCATATGAGTTTTTCTATGAAGAGGTGGTGAATATGACCAATGTAGACAATCAATAATGAAATAATTTAGTAAAGGCATGTCTCTTTAACAAGAAGTGTCTATTCCAATGGATATGACTCTACACACACATAGTATTGAATGATGTAAAAAAATAAAAATAAATTAAATGTATATATAGTGTTGTTTCCCCCAATTTTGACGTTTAGAAAAATTAGGGTAACCCCTGACATTTTTGGCCTATTTGCGGTTCAACCGCTCTATGCAATCTTTGCGAGATGAATTCATCATCTCACATGTGATCGTCGCTTGGTTTTTCTCCCATTTCAATCCAACTTTGAATTCTAGGTGCAAATCGGGTTCATAGGCCCGATATGCACCTCTATATGTTCCTTTTGCACAAAGTACAAATCGGGTTTGTAAACCTGAAATGCACCTTGCCAATACAAAGTGATAATTAGGTTTATAAACCCGACTTGTACCTATTAATGATACTTGATTTTATTTATTACTCGTTAAATCCGAATAGGAGTCTTTTTTGCTATTGTTTATAATCCTTTTCCTCTTACGTTTTCTTTTTTATTCTTCCCTCTTTCTCAAGGTGACTTGGTATGGCCTTCTTTCTCCTTCAGATTCACAATGTTTTCATGGGTAAGTTCTTCTTTTTCTTTTCCTAGTCATCTTTATATATTCTAATGCATTTTGCTCCACATTCATTGTGTGTTCAGGTTCATAGGCTTGAACCACACCAGATATTGGTGATGTTTGATCTTATCAACCCGAACACCTTCGTGATTGTTTATGCATACATGATTGTGTTATGTGGGTCCACGAGCTTGAACAACATCACATTTGTGGTGTTTCTCAGGTTGGTGAGCCCGTGAAACACCCCTTTTACTCTCTATGCAGTACTTCCTTTGCATTTATCTTCCCTTAGGTGAGGTTTGGGTTTGTAAATCAGAATCACACCAAATTTTGGTGGGGTTTGGGTTTACTTACCATTGTTATTCCCTTTTTGTGTGAAATGCATGATGGGCATGTAGGTCCAACCTACACACTACACTTCAATTGTATAATGTTTGGTGTAAGGTGGACTTACGAACCAACCTTACACCAAGAAACTTATGCATGGTGTATGGCGAGTTCATGAGCCTTCCTTACACCTCTTTTGAGGTCTAACACTATCTTTTCCTTCTTTTTGGTGTATGGAAAACTCATAGGTCCAACTTACACTAGATTTTTCCCTACACTTAATGAGTGTAGTTCGGACCTATAAGTATGATTTACACCTATTACGATTTTTTCCAGGTGTAGTTTGGGTCCATAGGTCTGAACTACACCTATCATTTCTTCCAAGTGCAGTTAAGGCCTATGAACCCAAACTACAGCTTTAAACCACACTTTTCCTAAAGTGTAAATAGGGCCTATGAACTCGAATTACACCAATTGCACACACATAAATAGCATTCATAGGTCTGATTTACACTTTAAATATCATGATTCAATGAGGGTTTTGAAACCTTGGTGACACCATGCAACTCATTCATTATCTTGCTCAGATCAATAAGGTCAAAATGATTTATGTTTATTGTTCTCCAACACTGATGATTTATCCATGTTACAATATTATTACAATACAGATGATGGAGCCATCTCCAAGAAAGAAGGCCATGAAATTCAAAAGAATGATCTACAACTGGTCTTCCCGCCTTTGTCAGTTTCATCAAACATTGATCATATAAGAGAAACTGAGATAGGTCATGTTGACTTATCAGAGTTTCTTAAGATAATAGACTAGCAACCTTCATACTACAATATGGAGTCCATTATCAATATTGGTATTCATGTAGTCTCAGTGTTCCCCATGTCTGCTTAGGATCATAAATTTCTCATTGTCCCTATGATTCATTTTAATCCTATTAGTAGGAGTTTAAAGGACACAAGTGGAAAGAAATTAATCAGACTTAATGAGGATTTCTTTGACACTATCTTCAAGTGTCCTAACATTAAAAACTACTCATATATCACCATGCAGTCAACATAAACCTACCATGACAGGAATTCAAAAAAGTGTATGAAGAATATGAATGACAATTGGTTGATGACCCCAAGGCCTACAATTGTCAGGTGGCTAAATAAATTTCATAGAAGTGACCTTATTGAAGAGGTCAATGATTTGATTACTCTCCTAAGTAGGTTGAAAGGGATTCCTACTTCTAACACCTATTATGAATGGATGTATCAATGTATCCATGTCATCACGCAAAACAAGGAGAAGATATTCTAGGGTAAACAAATAAGTGATGCCATATGTGAACAGCTCACCAAGGTGCCGACAACTCTCAAGTTCTACATGACATCATATCTAGTGCATGCAAAATCCTCTATGAGGCATTTTCAAGGACTGTCTACTTCAGGAGACAAGAGGCAAAATTTTGTATATGAGTAGTATTACCATTTGGTACTAAATAACAATTTCAATCATTTTCAAAGAGTGAATGATGCATTCTTTGGTTATCACATGTGTATTTTGAACAAAGACATACAACAAAAGGGTGTCAGATCATGTTTGGGAAGTTTTGAATGAATATGGATGTATATTCTTGCAGTTCCCTACCTTCACCTATCTTAGGGTGGGTTGCTTCAATGGTGAACCTTTCATGCTCTAGATATCCATTAGATAAAATTGTTTTGATGGATTGGCTCATCAGATGGTGGCGATACATGAAGCACAATCAGGTTCATGCAAGACAGGTTTGAAATTCATTTTGACTATTGGTAGGTACTCTATTAGCTCAATCTTCAAAGCCAGGGTGATGGAGGAGGAGATGAGAAGAGTAACTATGAGATTCTTCAAGGCAAGAAGAAATTTTGACTATTGGGGAATGAGGAACAAATTGAATAAGGCATATACTTGTGTTCATCACATTGAAGACATTTGGATTGATTGTAGGATGGAACATAATATCAAAAATCTTGATTACTGTCGGCTCACAGTGGATCAAATTCAAGAATTTTATCTTGCTGGCATCTTGGATGATCTTAAAGAATATGGTAATGTTCTAGACCTTACCTATATTAAAAAGAAAGTTTCATCAACTCCCTTCCCTCTCATTCAATGGTCACAGAAGGAGTCAACTTCTATCAGAGACAAATCTTAGAGTATTCTTATGAATACCAATATTTGGCTTTCAAGAAAGGGAATTCAATTGAAACCCTTCTGTAATGGGGTGAAATGTCAATGATGGAGAGATCAAGAGTAAATATTTTCTTCCCTCCAAGGAGAGGTGAAAGTTTCACTGCAGATTTCCCTTCAATCACCTCACACACATTACATTTAAAAGGGTGGATAATTCACTAGATCCAATCTCCGATGAGAGAGATTGAATACTAAATGAATTGATAACAGTCTTAAATGACAAGTTAACCCCTCTTTTAGAATGAGTAATGGTTGAATTATGTATTTTGGGACTAAGTGTAAAAAGTAGAAAATAACTAATTATAACTCAAGATAGAAGCATGGGATGAAGTTTTGCACCTGGATATGGTTATAATATATCGAGGCAAAGTTGCCTTGCAAATTTGAGGAAAAGTTGCTAAGACCGTGTTGAAAGTGCACACGGTCCTCCAAAAAAATCTACAAAATGAAAGGGTTTTTCTTCCTCTGTAAATGGAGTCCAAATCTACAAATATAGTTGCGGGCCTGCAATCTAGACATGTAAAAGAGAGGAAAAGGGGTTGGGATTGGGGGTTTGCCTTCAGGTCAAACCCCAATTTTGGAATTAACCAAATAATGAAAGAAAGTACTTGCAAGTAAATGTAAATGAAATATTAAAATGTAATTCACCTCAAGGAAGGTTGCCATAGAAATGTAGGCATATTTTCTTGTATGGAATTGAATGCTGAAAGGGATCTCCTCTTCAATGGTTGAACCCTTGACTTCAATGCAACACCTAGCCTTGAAGGGAGACTTGAGAATGCTCAATGCTTGAATGCATGATCTCATGCATTCAAACTTATGCCCTTATTTTTACCTCATCCAACTTATACAAATGGGAGGGAAAATGCGACATATAGATTCATCAATTAGGGTTAACAGACTAATTTTTTTGTCACGGGATAACAAAAAAGAAAGTTTTCCTACTAGAAATGCAAAGTTCAATGCATAGTTTGAAAGAAGGGGCCCCAAGATAGGGGTAGGACAGGGGTGACACACCCCTATCCTAGCCTTTACTTAGGACAAGAAGTAGGTTTAAGTAGTGCAGGGGGTAGAAAAAGGGCAGTTTTTGGGGATTGAGGAAGTCTCGGGTCTTCGATTAGGCTTGGGGATTTGATTCGGCAATGTGAGGACCCTAATGTGGTCAAAAATTGCAAGGGTCACAATTTTATGACACTACATTTAGCCCCCACTTTAGCGGGACTACAAGCATATGCCCATACTGTCGGTAAAGTACAAGGAAATAAGATTGAAAGACTTCTACCATGTCAACGAGGCAAGATACACCAAGCTCCTAGTGGACTAAGGATCTTACGAGTTTGATTGAAAAAGTAAAAGGGTAGATCGAGACGAGAGAACCATGACTGGAAGTAGAAAGGTTCCCCTCACTATGAGTCATTAAAAGCAAGGATACCAAAATCACAAAGAGAAGCCAAGTTCACCAAGTAACTTTAAGTATAAAGAAGGAAAATATGAGCAGAGTGTATGTCCCCACGTTAAAAAGAGCACGTACGCATTATTGGGAGCAATTTCTTTAAGGTAGGATATACTTAAGAGAGAGAAAAGAGAGGGAGCATGTTATCGCAAGGATTTAGCCCCCAATAGAGGAATAAACCCAAGGATAATGAATACAAAACATGAGGTAGTTTTTCTTTCCTCGGGGTCAGTATGTTGTATGATAACTCATGTATATCATATATATATGTACATATAATAATCTTCTTTTCCCAAAGAAAGGAAACTTCCTTGCAAGAAAGGGAATAGAAGGGTGTCTTTTGAGTCAACGTGAAAGAGACCAAAAGAGATCTCAATGCTTTTCATCATCCTCAAATAGACATTAAGGTAAAAATAGAAGAACAGGGATACATATAGAATAATAGTCACAAAAGAGCAATAAAGGAGAGATAGAGAGAAGATCTATTGTGCCAATGTTGCTAATCTAGCATGACATCCACCTCTCAATCTTGTTGATCACTATTTTGGGAAGGCGGGCAATACGCTAGAGGAGCAACATCGAGCACAACAAATGGTGCTATCACAAGATCCAAACAAGGACTATGCTCATGTGGTAAGCCACTTTGTTTGACTCTAGGAGCTAGGATTAAGGTTTTTGAAAATTCAGTTGATAAATGCTTGTCAACATCAACATATTCATAGTCACTATCAGAAGCATTAGGAGTTTTATTTTCATCATCAATAACATTTTCACCTATTTCCTCATCAAGATTTATAGAAAGAGGAGCTCTCACATGAATAGAAGTAAAACCATCACATGTTTTTTACAATTTATGATTTGGAGATTTAGGTTGAACATCTTACTTAGGAGAAAAGGGAATCATGTCAATTGTTGGAGTTCTAGGAAATGAATATTTTGAGGAACAAATTTACAAGCTCGAATATGGCATCTTCATCAGCGTTCCCTCGCACAACAATTTCGTCGAGTCTTACCGGAAGGCTGAGAAGAAGGAGGAACATTTGTTGAAGGAGGAATATTCTCCTCTTTGATAATTGAAGGTTTAGTTTGAGGTCTTTAAGGTTGAACAAGAGGAGAGGTAGGCCTCTTCTCTCTATAAGAGGAAGGAGGTGGAAGTGTGCCATATAAAGGAGGAATATTTGGTGTAGGAAGGAGACCGGGTCCATCATGAGGAGATGGTACAGGTCTAATCTTAAGAGGAATGTTGTTGGTCTTGTTAGGAGAAGGCATAGATACATCCATAGGAATAGGTTGAGGATCTTCCTTAGGAGGAAGATTAGTTCTATCCATTAGGGGAAGAACTTCATCTTTAAGAATGATAAGAATGTCAAGTGTTGGGGATCTAGGTTGACTCAAGGATAACATCATATCTTTCTTCCATTTTTTATAAGATTGGAAAAGATCATCGCTCCTTGGTGGAAGAGATGGCTTCTTTCGGATGGGACAAATAAGTTATGGTTCACGGTTATGATTTCTCTATTGTGGGGAAATTTTAAACACTAATGGATTGGAGAAGCAATAGCCTTCATGGAAGCTAACAAAGGATAGCCTAACTTCACACGGAATTTCTTGGAAGAAGGAATGATAACAAAATTGACATCCATAGATTTAGTGTGAACTTCAATAGGAAAGGTGATAGAACCAATGATAGGACAAGAGAATCCATCAAATAACTTCACAACCACATTAGAATCATCATATATTGGTTTATGAAAACGTAAAGTGAAAAGATACTCCTTAGTGATAATGTTAACCATGCAAGAGGGATCAACAAGAGTACCATGACAAGGTATATCCCTAACCTTCGCAACTATGTATAAAGGGCCATTGGGTGCTCTAATAGTCTCACTAGGATCAAATGTGATAGAAGGATCCTTAGGTGTCACTTATTTCTCTACCATGTTCACCAAATTTGAGGCAGTAGATGTGAAGTCATTAGGAGAAAAAGAGGTATGTTCAGTCTCAATCACATTAGAGGTATGAGAAGGCAAAGGATCAGTGAAAATCTTAAGATTTTGATTAGGAGCTACTGATTTGTTTCCCTTATCATTCACACCTACCACAGATATAGTATTATTATCAATCAAATCTTGAATCTTACTTTTCAATGCAAAACATTTATCAATATCATGACTAGGCTAACGATAAAATTGACAAAAGGAATTGTTATCAAAATAAGGGGATGCAAGCTTAGACGAATCAATTGGTTTTATAGGAGGAAGTTTGATAAACTTTATTTATAACAACTGAGACAGAATACTATGTAAAGATTCATTCAAAGGAGTAAATTGTCTCTCTTTTGAAATGTTTAGAAATAGGAGGCACACTTGTTATATCATTCACATTATTGTTGTTGATTGTACGATTGAGCTTGATGAAGCCTTTTGTTGGTTTGAACTTTGCAAATGGTTGTTGAAAACTCTCCCCCTTATCACTTGGAGCCATAGGATTAGATTGCTCCGTTTGACTCATAGCCAACTGATAATTGTGGAGTGTTGCGCACAACTATGGAAAGGAAGTAAACTCGGACAAAAGAAGATTTTGCCCTAATATAATTTTTCAAATTAGAAATGAAAATTCTTTGAATATCATTATCAGGTATAGGAAAAGAAATTTGAGCACACAAATGCTTGTATCTACCAATGAAATCAGTTACTTTTTCTTTAACACCTTGTTTACAATACATTAAATCAGTCAAAGTAATTTTAGTACCAATGTTGTTTTGAAATTGTTGAATGAAAGCATTTTCTAATTGTTGAAAAGAAGTGATAGAATAAGAAGGCAAAGAACAATACCATTGTAAAGCCTTATCTCTTAGAGTTCTTGTAAACAATTTTGCAAGCAATCTTTGATCATAAGCAAAATCAGTACTCAAGTTTGAAATATTTTGACATGCGTTAGAGGATCACCTTTTCCATTATATAATTCCATTTGAGGGACCTCAACATGCTTAGGTGGCACGACTTTAACAATATCAAGAGAAAGTGGGCTCACAACATTGAACGTGGGTACACTATGTTAATCCTACGAGGATCTGATAAATACTGAGAGGGGGAGGTGAATCAATATTAAGACCAATTGAAACTTTGAATCCAAAATTAAACTTATATCAGATCCGAAACCATTTAACAAATATCTCAACTTCTTTAATCATATCTAACAAGCTCTTTATCAGATTTGCTTAACACATTAATCAAATCATTTACCACAACTATCAATACTTTCACCACCAAAGAAATCATATAAAATTGATCATTTACCAACTCATTAACCTTATCAATCAGATCAAAAACTTTCTCAAACAACTCCTTATCAGTACCGGTAACCTCTGATAAACTTTTGATAAAACATCATAATCGATGTCTCAGAAACAATGCATGAAATGAAACATAAACAAGAACATCACATGAAAAAAAATCCACACATGAACACCATAATTTTTTGATTTGGAAACCCAAATAGGGAAAAATCACGGTGGGAATTTTCACCCACAAATATTTGTACTCTTTTGAAGTACACCCTATTGGGAGCTTACAATATGCCCAGTTAGGGGCAGACCCTATTAGGAGTCACCTGGTTAAGGGATTTGCCTTGCAGCCCGGTTAGGAGCTTGATGATCTATTAGGATCAACCTCGTGAGAGGATTTAACACTCTTTTGAGAGCTACCATGTTAGGGGACTTAAATGTTTAAGGTCTGTTAGGACCTACCCGGTTAAGGGATTTAACCTGTTGCAACTGTTAGGGAACAACAGTAAGAAAATGATTTGTTTACTTGCACTTCTATGCTTGCTTGATCAGATCTAGTTATACACAACACTCTACAACTCTTAGGAATATCTCACACTTCACTTGGATAGCTTAACATATTCTCTAAGACCACTGACACAATAAACATCAGTTGTGTCATCCTAAATAGCCATCTCAACTAGGTCGGCCATAAAACCCTAATCACATTATCATTTTACAATTAAAATCATAAGAGATCATCATAGATCAATATACAGATCATTACAATAAATTACAATGCAATATCATCCATTGGTTGATCATAACCCATCATGGAATTCCGATCTGTACCAAAGTCAAACCCTCAAAACACTCTACTAAGCATTTTGTCGATTGCCAAGAAATTCTTCCTTGATTCGCACCAAAACAATAATTAAATATTTCACGCAAGTTGTGTCATGGTATCAACTTCATGTAGACTCATTGTCGATCACCGTCATAACATAAATCATTGCCAGTTTGATGATTTCTTCACCGGTCTTAAACCCTACTAAAACCTTAGCAAAACTTCATTAGAAATTTGAAACACACCTTCTGATAATCTTCACAAGTTCCAGTTCCATTCAAATACACCTTTCCATGATACAAGTTCACCATCCAAACCAAAAATCACCAATCATCACCGATTATTGGATTCAATCAAAACAACTCTTCTTTACCGGTTAAAGTCCTATTTCACAGACTTAAGCTCTTTGTCGGTAAATCTTGTCTTCCGGTAAACCAAATCACTAAGATGACAAAAAAAAACATCAGGAATATCAAGAACATTAGTAAACATCAATGACAACAAAAATAATTGATCATGTCATCTATTCATATAATCTCAATCTCTTCATCACAAGTAGACTTCTATCCTTTACCGGTGCAGTCATCCAACTTCAATTGAATCACCTGTATCTGTATCAGTTATGCCAAATGCCACCCACTAAACTTGGATTGACTCATGGAAGCAATTTGTTGTTGTAAGGAAGACAAAGTTTAAGCAATGTTATTAATGGTCAATTTGGTAGAAGAATTGATGTTAGATATGGTTGATTGAGAAGGTGGTGTGATGTTATTTAAGGAAGGCATTGATTGAGAATAAGGTGGTGGGACATTATGATAAGTAGGCATAAGTGATGATTGAGTAGGAATAAAGACACTTAAAGGAAGAATAAAATTGTTGAAATAATTTCCCCCTTGTGTCACATTGATTGGTTGAGGAATAATAGGAATGCTTATTGAAGACATAGGTAAAGGTGGAGGATTAAATGAAGAAGAGGGATTATCCCCATGACTAATGGATTGAAATTTTGAGTTGAAGTAGCCATGATGTATGAAGTAAAAGTAGGAACACTAGTCATAGGAGTAATCAAAGGAATAGAAGGATTTACTTGTTTAGCCGGAGGTTGTGAATAACCTAGGGTGTCGACACAACTCTTTATAGGCATGACATTGGAATCAACAATATGAGTAATGCCATGTTGGCATTTGCACGAAGATTGCATTAATGATATGTTATGTTGTCATTGATGTTAGTTAACTGGTAATGTTATTATTGTAATGATGTTTTGTAACCAGTAGGAAGAGCTAAGTGAAGGAACTATAACTGGTAGGAAGGTTTGTGGAGTGAACCGGTATTGTTTAAGTATTGCAGGGCTGAACCAGTAAACCCTACCTATTGTTTTGATAAACCCTAACTGATCAAGTTTGGTGAATTGGTTATATTGGTTTATGATTTGATGACGAGCAGTATTGATTATGACACATATGCATATTGTATGAAGAGAGTTTCAAAGTGATTTTGGCACGTTGAGGTAACATTTTTTTTTTTGTCTTGGGAATGAGAAAGTATATTGCATATAATGCAAAGCTTGTGATGAGCTACTGAGTTAAATGAAGCGGTGATCAAGGAGCAATAGAGGGTTTCTTGAATGATGTGTAGATGTTGTGGTGCAGGAGAACCTAGAAGACCAAATAATTCAATGAAGCCATTAAATAACTTTGAAGGCCATGTGAGTGAAAAAAAAATCAACTATGATGTATCGAGGCCCATTATGGCCTCTAATGATGAAAAATGTAATAAGTTTGTAATTTGTCCTAAAGGTCCTGGTAAGGACCTTAGGACCAACATAAAGATGTAAGAGGAGTTTGTGGTTTAGATATTCTAGAAGGTTTTAGGATATTTTAATGTCATTTCATGACCTTAAGTGTCATTAGTTTAGGAATTTTACCAAATAATGTCATGTTTGCATGCTTGACAAATTTGAAAATTTGAAGTTTAACGGCTAGGTAGGTTTTGGTGGGAATTGGTTTTTGGTAGTTTCATACCTTAACCACTCTATGAAACTGATTTCAATTGATTGAAGGAGTTTTGGAGGGTTATATATATGTTCAAAGCAACATTTTGGAGGGGGAGAAGTGGATGTAATCTAGTTTGTGCGGACTGAGACAAACAATAATAGCAAATCATTGGTTTTTGCAACTTTTTGGTGTCATTGCTCATGGTAACTTTGTCTTAAGTGTACATTTGAATTCCTAATGCATTGAATATTCTTTTAACATCTTATTTACATTGTGGATGCACTGATAATTCATTTGTCTCAGACCTTAGACCAGTTGTATTGACTGTTTTAATAGATTTGTGTAGTCCGTCATAAGATTTGATTGGTTTGCAAGGAGTATGGTCATCCCATGAATGTAAAAGACCTAATATTCATGGGATGGCACACCTCTAACATGTACAATAAATTTCTAACAGGTTAATGTGCAGATTGGGTGGAGGATCCAGTGATCACCAAAAATAGTGAGTGGAAAAGTGAAGAAATTGTTTGCTAAGGAGTAGCAGTAGCAAATCTGACTTAATGAGGGGTATATTTTATGGTTTGAAGTGTTAAGATATGTCCAATAAAAGGTTAATCCATCATCAATTGGGTGGAATAGTGTTTGGAAGAGGGATATGTGTGAAACCCTACTTTTAAGGGTTTGAGGAAGACTAAATTAGGGATCTTGCATCGAGGGGGGTGAAACCTTGAAAAAAATTGCATATTCCTTGGTTTTGCACAATATTTGTTGACTGTTGAAAGTTTGGGAGTCAAGGAGTTAAGACATCACATACCTCCTTTGTAAATTTGTCATTTTAGGGTGTCAAAATAGTGCACAGTTGTGGGACAGAATATACTCTAAAAAATAACCACCTATAATTTTTTGATATGTAAAAGTAGAGCCAAAAGGGTACCAGAATATATGATTTATTTTTTTAGTTCTTTGGAAAATTTGAGTGGAAACAATTAAATTCCAGCATTGTAGGGCTAATAGGGGCAAATAGGCCACAAGGCAGAATTTGGGGTTTGGCTAGTAAACAACCACACATAAGGGAAAAACTTGGTTAATCCTTTCATTTTGGACTTAAGGACACCTTCCATACCTTTGGAATCATTTGGAGAAGATTTGGTTTGCATTTGACCTATCTAAGCCATTTGGGTGCTAGTAGACCTAGTAGAGTTTGAGATCTTAATACCTTGTATTTCCCTTATACCTCATAAAGGCCCATAACCATCACACTTCTCTGCATTCCTCTATTTCACATTGTTATCTAATCCAATGGTCATACTTGAACTAACTTGTTTTTAATCTCTATGAGAATTAGGTTTTTGTTGTCTTATCGACCTAGTTGATTTGTTTATAAGGTCGATGAGCTATTTAGTTTGAGTGTGTGGTTGCCGAACCAGATGATGTATCTGTAGTTTGAGTAAAGGAATATAGGAGCATGAAAAGGATCTGAATAAGAAAGTGAAGTGTTATTCAAACAGCTCAGCAAACTATTGTTGTTTTCTAACAATTACAACAATTAAATCCCCTAACTAGGTAAGCTCTAACAAGCTTGGTGTTATTAAAATCCTCGAACAAGGTGATCCATTAGCTTGGATTCTAAATCCTTTTAAAAGGTTACTCCTCATAGGGTATTTCTTCTAACAAGGCATTATAGTCAATCCCTTAACCGAGTGGTTCCTAAGAGGATCGGTTCTTAATAGGACTTTTTGTAAAGCTTTAACAAGATTGGCTCCTAATAGGGTGAACTTCAAAAGAGTTCAAAATATCTTGTGAGTTCCATCTCACTGTGGTTTTTCCCATTTGGGTTTCCACATCAAAAATATTGTGTCACGTGGTGAATGTTTTTGTGGTTATGTTTCTATGGTTGATTTTCTTAACTACTTATTCCACTTTGATAAGTCATGATAACCGACAGCAAATATGAAATAAAGTTTTACTTATGTCAGTAAAAGTATTTGAATGGTTATAAGTTTCAAGTTGATTATTGTTATTTGTTACAATAGTCAACCGGTTTAGTTTGATAGTTTTATATCTTGACAGAGATATTGCATTGATAGTTCTAAGTTTACTTTGAGAGATTGATTTTTAGATTGGTGAAGTTTTATCAATTTTTCTATCTACTGATTCACCCCCCCCCTCTCTCATTAGTTGACCGGATCCTTGTTCTTTCATCATACCATCAATTGGTATCAGATCACTTCTTAGGTCCTCTAAGGTCTAAGCCTAACAACTTGAGGTAAATATCTTGTAAATCATGATGAAGAAGGAAGGTCAAAGTTTAAAAGAGAGAACTACAGGATATGGAGTGACACAATAAAAATTTATATCAAGTCTTGGAAATCAATACTAGGAACATGTTAATACTCAATATGTTGCACCTACATGAATTATGACTGATGATCAAAAGAAAGTGCAACAAGAAAAAAATCAAGCACTAGAGGCTATTATCAGTTCTTTATCTAATGTTGAATATGTTGATGTTCATGGTTTGGAGACTGCACATGAGGTATGGAAGAAACTTGAATAGATTTATAGCGGTGATGAACATGTGAAGATTGCCAAGGAAGAGAGTCTAAGAGGGAAGTTTGATGACATGTAGATGGATGAAGGTGAGAATATCCAACAATATGGTCAGAGGATAAAAGAGATAGTTGGTGAGATCAAGAGTGTTGGTGGTAAAATGGATGATTCCATTGTAGTTAGTAAGGTATTGAGAACCTTGCTACCAGTCTATGCTATCCGAGTTGCAGCCTTTTAGGAGTTGAAATCTACTGACAAAACCAACGTAACCCTTGATTCCATCATTAGTAAACTTACTGCTTTTGATTTAAATGGTTATGATGGTAGTGTTCAGAAATATAAATCAGCATTTAGAGCTTATGTTTCTAACCCATCTATGAGAAAAAGTAGAGATGTCAGTCACAGTTATGAATCTAGATCTAGCAGAGAAGCTGATGATGAAGACAGTTTAGTTGATCTTGAAGCTTTGTTGGCCAAGAGGTTGCCTAGAGGAATTAGTAAATATAGAGGTAAATTACCTTTGAAATGTTTTGCATGCAACAAGATTGGACACATAGTTGCTAATTGTCTCAATGGTGATAATGAGCACAAGTGAGACAAGTTCAAGAAGTACAAGGGAAAAGGCAAAAGAGATTGTCTTATTGCAGTTGATGGTGGTATCATTGATGAGGAATCCGATGGTGATGCTAATGAAGACATTGTGTTTGTAGCCATTAAAGAAGAATCATCTGATCAGGAAGCTTTAGTTTCACGCATGGATAATTCTGATGATTGGATCATTGATAGTGGTTGTTCACATCATATGACCGGTGATCAGAGCAAATTTCTTTCTTTAAAGGAATTTGATGGAGGAGTTGTAAGATTTGGTAATGACTCACCTTGCATGGTTAAAGGTAAGGGAACTATTTCTCTTAATGGAAAGAGCAGTGCAGCTGATGTCTACTGGGTTGAAGGTCTAAAGCACAATCTGCTGAGTGTTTCCCAACTCAATGACAAAGGATTTCCATTGGAGTTTAAAAATGGTATGTGCAAAATCTATGATAGCAAAGGTGAACTGATTGCAACTGGCAAGAAAACTAAAGGTAACCTGTTTCACCTGAATCCTAAAGTTAGCAACTATTTAATTGATAAAATAGATGGCAGTTGGTTTTGGCATAAGAGATTTTGTCATTTGAATTTTGATAACATTGTTAAAGTGAGTAAGTCAAAGTCAATGAGAGGTTTGCCTCAATTGGACAAATGGATTAATGCTCTATGTAAGGAATTTCAGTTAGGAAAGATGACATCCTCAACTTTCAAGAGCAAGTCTTTTTCAGCAAAGCATCTGTTAGATTTGGTTCATATAGACCTATGTGGACCAGTAAGGACTAAAAGTATTCAAGGTGATAGATATTTTATGATCTTCATTGATGATTGCTCAAGGATGATGTGGGTCACATTCTTGAATGATAAAACAAAGGCATTTGGTAAATTCAAGGCATTCACGGCCTTAGTTGAAAAGGAGAGTGGAAAGAAGATAAAGTGTATGAGGACAGATCCAGGTAGAGAATTCACTTCTAAGGAATTCACTGGATATTGTGAAGAGAATGGTATCAAACGAAAACTTTCTATACCAAGGACACCACAACAGAATGGTATTGCAGAGAGAAATAACTGGTCATTTGTCAAAGCTTCTAGGTTGATGTTGATACAAGGAGGTGTAGTGTAATGCCCCTACCCTAGTCGAACTTGTAAAACTCATTTGACCTTGGTTGACTTCCATGTGGCATTCTTGAATGGTAGGTTAACCATGATGCAATGTGTAGTTTAGATAATATAAATAATCATGCATACCTATTATTGTGCTTTTGCATCGATTCTTGTGTAAATGTAATTGTTTCCTAACTCTTGTGATAAATCTCGAGCTAACGCCTTCATTGAATATGTATATGTATATGTATGCTTGCATGATTCATGGGTGTAGGAGATAGCAGGTACAACACCGCCTAGGGCGAGGTTCATCTCCTTCGGGAAACACAGGTTTGAGTAAACCTCCTCCATCCTCAGAATTAGGATTTGGGGGTCATAAAACTCTTGTCTTGCCTTAGCCATGGTCAAGTGAGCATCGTGTGTGGTTCGTGGGGCTTTCTTTTCATTGGGTTGTGTGTCGTGTGATTTGGTGGACTTCCTTGATTTGCGTGCCTTGCACGGGGTAAGTGGAGTTTGTTATCCTAAGTATTTAATTCAAGTTAATGAGTAGATGTACGCATTAGTAATTTAGAAATTTAAAATAGGTAGTTTCTTTTATATGAATAATCGTTAATTTAAAGAGATCGCTTTGATTATAATTGTAGCAAGCTTAAAGCATTTAAATTGAAATAATGCGTTCATTTATGCATTAGTAGTTGAGAAAATTAGAATAAATAGGTTTCTTTCAATGAGATTAGTCATTTATTAAAAAGGTCGCTTTATTATGTTATAGCGAGTCAATTTAATAGTTAATTTTTAAAAATAACGAAATTCAATGAGTTATGCATTTTAGAAAGGAAAGATTTAAAGTCTTTGGGAAATAGAAATAAATTAATCATTTTTCGCATTTTGGAAGAAAAAGGGTAAATTTTATTATTTAAAAGAAAGTATTTTCTTTTTACTTGTAAAGCTGATATAGTATAAAGGATTGATTTTTTTGGAAATTTAAATTGAATTAAATACCTTACCCTTGTTAATAGTTCAAAATATAAAATGTTGGCTAAAGTAATATGGAGAAATTAAAATTAGAATTAAATAAGAAATAGAGGCATTTTAATTTTAATTAGAAAATCGAATAAGAGGTATTGAATAATGGAAAGGAATGATTTCCATTTTGCATTTTTCTTTTATTTTAAAAAATAAATGCCTAAATTCGAAATTGAAAATTAGGTCAAAAATGGGGTTTCTCATTTTAACCTAGTTTTTGAAATGTTTTTGGGGGGTTCTCTTTTTTGGGATCTTTTTGGAAATGGAGGTGGGAAAAATGTTGGAGAAAATGGAGTTCTCTTGCTTGGAGTTGCAGGTGGAGCTCTCCTTCAAGTCTTGCCCGGAATGCAATATGAGGTAGGATTCCAACCTACCCTTTTATTTATTGTTGAATCAAAAAAAATACAAATTTGTGTTTGAATGTTCTCCATGAAATACTGGAAAAATAGAAATGATACTATCCATGAGTGTTCTTAAGATTTAGTTTTCAGTTTTGTTGAAAGCTTGGTTGTTCTTGGATTTAAGATTTGTCATGGTTTCTTGGACTTTTTGAAAGAAGAAAAATCTTCCCCAATCTATTGCTTAAATATTCTGGAAAAAAAAATAAGAAAGGATAAAAAGAAGAGAAAAAAAAAAAATGGCTATGGTTGTCACTGTGTAAGGTTTTTCTTTCAGTATCCTCATTCAAAAAATTGGTCTTAGTCTTAAACTGTGAATCTTCCATATGTTTATAAAAAAAAATGTATATAAAAAAAAATTAATCAAAAAAAATATAAATTAGCGGCTAGGGTTGGAAGGCAGAGGAGCCGAGGGCTCTACCCGTGCCCTCCTCCCCATAGGCCGCAGGGACTGCAGCCACTAAGTGGGCCGCAGGGATCCCTGCGTGCACTATGGCCGCAGGGTAAAACCTGCGACCACAGTGTCCGCAGGGAAACCCTGCGTCCAGAGCGGCCCGCAGGGGGGAATCCCTGTGCCTGTTCGGCAGCGAGGGAGCTGGGGTTCCCGCCTCTTCCGTGTTGGAAGGTGGGCCCCCCAGTGTCCCCTCCTTTTTTTTTTAATTTTATTTTTAGTTTTTTTTTTGTGTGTTTTATTTTTTTTTATCAAAAAAAAATAATAAAAATAAAAAAAAAAGAAAATTGATTTTAATGACAGTGTTTTTTTTAATATGGTATTTTTTTTTTGTTAATAATTAATTTGTTTTAATGATGCATATATTTAACGTGAAGGTTAATTTTTGTATCAATAAATAATTAATTTTGAAATCGTTCATTATTGGACCATGCTATTAATATATATATATTTTCAAAGAGATTTATATATAATTATATGTTGAATAGTATTTTATAATTAGAGATTTTTTTTAAAACAATACAATATTCAGGAAACACATAGTGATTCTATCTGAGCATTCTGTGAATTTAGAAATAGGAATCAAGAATGTTAAAGTATTTTGAGTTCGTCATGGAAAATTTGAAAACTCAAATAATATGCTAGCAAGATCATCCGAAACTTACTAATGTGTCGATTTGAGGTTTGGAAGAAAATGATACCTCCTTTTAGTAAAATAAATAGTTTAGTTATTTCTTCCCCGATGATGTGAAATAGATAATGGAAAGGATGGCAAGTTTATTTTATGTTTTCGCTTGTGTTAAGTACTGGCAAGACCTTGCTAGGATTGTTTGGACCCTGTCATCTGTTTACTTGTGTTGGTCATGGCCGGTTACGTCCTAAGATAGAGTAGCATCTGTCATTTGAACCTGTAATTGCTTGAAGTGTTCAGTTGGATCCGCTTCAAAAGGGATCATTATGTAAACTCCGACCGAGGTGTCTATTGTATATTGGTTGTGTTCGCCTAAGTGGCAAAGATGTAAAAGTCATGTGATTATGTAAGTTCCTAACTATACTAAATGCCAGAGGGGTCTTGCAGTTGAGCAGACCCGGAGATGTAGCCCCTTAGGGGTGAACTTCGAGATCATATCTATGTTTTGCGATGTTTTAGCTTCCCTTGTTTCATGCTTTAAGTTATCATGTATGGTTGTATCTTGTATGTGTATAATGGGAATTAAATGCGGTTTAATCAAGGTGCATAAAATTATTCATCTTGATAAATGTAGGAATCAGGTTCATAAAACATTGTAAGTATGATTATGGAAAAGAACTTGGTTTATATTAATCAAAGGAAATAATGGTGGAAAGAATCTCTTTAGGATGCCTTTATTATTTTAGCTTGATATAAGTTGGTAATTTGAACGAATGTGAATGGGAGACAAAGTTAGAATTAATGTTATAAATTCTAGGTTGAAATTTAAAGGTTGAACCTCATATAGGTATTTACCTTTTTATCTCAGTTAATGAGCATTGTCATGTTAGTTATATCGCACTATATTGGATGAATTTGTTTAGTTATTTATGTTTTAATCTTAACAAATAATCCCTATCAAATTAACTTGATAATTGGGTGAACTCAACTATTTATCCATAATTATAACCCTAATAAAAGAATCTCTTTATGATTGCTAAAAATGAACTGAAAAGGGAAGGATTCAATTAGTTGTTTATATCTTAATCTTAGTAAAAGTATCTCTCTCATATTAACTTCATTTAACTAAAAAGAGTGATATGCAATAAGATAATTGTATTTTAATCCTAATGGAAGAATGTCACTATGAACTTATATTTTAAATCCTGAAATGATGAATTTCATCTTGCTAACTATATTTTAATTTAAAGGATGCACTCATGTGTACCTAATACATTTTCACCTTAATGAATTGAGCTCCTTTTATTAGCATTATTAAAAATTCAATGAATGAACTCTATGGTTACTTGCACTCTATCCTCCATAAAGAAACTATGACCCATTAGTTGGGCATGCTTGAATTCAAATGAGGGAACCTCACTCTATTATGGAAGTTTAATCCTTAATGAACGAATCTCATCTTATTAGCCATACTTTTAATATTTAAGAAAGATATCACAAGTGGGTGGTTATCTTAAAACCAATGAATGAACTTCGTTATATTTATCACATTGAACCTTATGGGAGGCCTCTTAAATTAAATAGGTGTTAATGTGCATTGAGTAAATAACCTCACGATGGCCTCCTAACCACCCAAAGTAAATGAACGCTTCCTAAAATTCTAAGACGTCAATTCATTGAACATTCATATGACCATGTCGAATGCATTATCTCATAACTAAGTCATCCAGTTTATTGGATCAATTGACTCAAGTTGAGTTAGGTGTAAGGTTATGTAATCGCGTTGGGAAACTCCTTAGGTTCGTTTAGCCTTCCGCTGTGGTATCTAAGTTTTAGATGACTCCAAATTATCTTAATGTTGTAACCTATTATTAATACTCTTAACTATTATTATAAAAAAAAAATATTTACACTCTATTTGAGTGTTTTTAACTTAAACCCTTAGGGGTTTTCGGGCGGGGCATTACATGTAGCGAAAATGTTTTGGAGAGAAGCTGACAACACAGTTGTCTACACTATGAACAAGATTTTGGTAAAAAGAGGTAAGGACAAGACTCCTTATGAATACTCGTATTGTAGATCACCTAATGTTGATTATTTTAAGATATTTGGTAGCAAATGTTTTATTAAGAGAGGTGACTATATTAGAAAGTTTGAAGCTAAAAGTGATGAAGGTATATTTTTTGGTTATTTCACCAAGAGTAAGGCCTACAATTATTTTAACAACTGGACACAGAGAATCATTGAGAGTGTTGATGTTCAAGTGGATGAGTATCCTGAAGTCTCAGGAGAAACCAGTGTAGAGAAAAAGGATAAAGACCCTTGCATTTTGTTTTTGGAACTAGAACCTATGAAACCTGAAACTGGTAAAGCAAATACTAATGCACTAGTTCAACTGAAACAGGTAGACTCAGAAGAAGATGATGATAATGAAGATGAACCAGAAGATAATGATCATGTTATTCCAAGGTATGTGAGACTCAACCACAATCCTAAACAGATAGTTGGAGATAAGGATGTTGGAGTGCAAACCAAAAGAAGAATCAGAGAAAATTCCTGCATGATCTCCACTATTGAGCCTAGAATTGCTAAGGAAGCATTTTGGTGATGATCATTAGGTTAAAGCTATGGAGGAGGAGCTTGAAAAAATTGAGAAGAACAACACATGGACTCTAGTACCCCGACTGGTAAATAAAAATGTAATAGGTACTAAGTGGGTTTTCAAGAACAAGTTGAATGAAGATGGTGTTGTAGTTCGCAACAAAGTTAGATTGGTTTGTAAAGGTTATGCACAAGAAGAAGGAGAAGATTATGGTGAGACTTTTGCACCAGTGGACAGACTGGAAGGTGTCAGAACTTTACTGTCTTTTGCAGCTCATAAAGGATTCAAAGTATACCAGATGGATGTAAAGTCAACATTTTTGAATGGAATACTAGAAGAGGAAGTATACATTGAGAAGCCAGATGGCTATGCTTTAACTGACAAGAAGGACATGGTATGTGTAAAGCGGAAAAATTGAACCCTAGTCGTTCTCCCCTCCCCAACTTCGAGGAGAGAGAAGGGAGAGTCACTAGGGTTGATGGTTTTCACTTAGGAGGGACTTTACATTCAAAAGAGGGGTTGAAACCCACAAGATCCAATCCCACGCAATGCAAGATTGGATTCTAAATGAGTTTCAAGGGTTGTGATAGCAAGGATACCCTCTTTTGTAAAGAAATGTAGATAAAAAGATTGAACTAGGAATGCATGCAAAGTAGGAAAGATTCACTTATAAACAGAGATAGGAATATGATATGAAGCTGCGGACCTGGAATTAGCAGTAAAATAGCGAGACGACGCTGTCCTGCAAATTTGAGCAAAAGTTGACGGGACGATGGCGCCCGGCATGCACACGGTCCTCCAAAAAATCCGCGAAACGAAGGGGGATCTGTTCGTCTCTGCACAAGGATTCCAGATCTTCAATTTCAGCCGCGTACCTGCAACCTACACACAGAAAAGTGAAGACGATTGGGGGGTTAGGGATTAGGGGTTTGCCCTTAGGTCAAACCCCAGTTTTGGAATTAACCAAGAAATGAGAAATGCTGTAAATGTAATGTAAAACAAGTACTAATACCTTGTTGTAAGGATGTTTGTATCCTTATATGCGAAGGTATAGATGTTGTTGTATGTTGTATGTTGTATGTTGTAATATGTGATCTCCTCTTCAATGGTTGAATCCTTGTCTTGAATGCAACACTTAGCCCTGAATGGAGACTTAGAATGATCAATTGCTTGAAGGAATGCTTGAATGCTTGAATGCTTGAATGTTTGAATATCGTTTCCACCTTTTTCCATCCTCCCCAAATGAGAGAGGAAAAGTAGTTTATATACTTGCCAATTAGGGTTAAAAGACTGATTTTCCCGACCTTAGGCCGACCAGGAAATGTTATTTTCCAAATTGCAAACAAAAAGACCCAAAGTCCCATAGGAGACTGGGCCCAAAATAGGGCCAAGGACCAGGGCGCTGGGTGCCATGGTCCTGGGGGACCAGGGCACTGGGCGCTCTGGTCCCACCTCCCGGGACAGCAGGGTGCAAAGGAGGATCAGGCCAGGGTGCAAGAAAATGCAGTTTTTGGTGTCGTGAGCAAGTTTCGGGGTCTCCATTCAAGTTCAGTGTTGCGTCACCATTGTGAAGACCCAAATGCGGTCAAAATTGCAAGTGTCGCAATTTTAGGACGCTACATTTAGCCCCCACTTTAGCGGGAGTATAAGCGTACGCTCATACTTCCGGTAAAGTACAAGGAAACAACATTGAAAAACTTTCACCACGTCAAGGAGGCAAGATACACCAAGCCCCCAGTGGACTAAGGATCTTACGACTTCGATTGACAAAGTAAAAGGGAAGATCACGAGGGAGAACCATGACTGTCAGTAGTAAGGTTCCCTCACTATGAGTCATGCAAGAAAGATATCAAAAATTTTCAAGGCAAAGCTAAATTTGCCAAGAAATTTTCAAGTATCTTGAAAAGATATGAACGGGATGTATGCCCCCCTACATTAAAGCGATCACACACGCCTCACCGGGGGTGATTGCTTTAAGGTAGTGATACATATAAGAAAATGAAAAAGGGAAAGGAGCACGTTATCATAAGGATTTAGCCCCCAAGTGTGAGATAAGCCCAAGGATAATAGACACAAAACACAAAGCACAAGGTGACTTCGCTTTCCTCAGGGTCAGTATGCTATATGATAATTCATGTATATCATATGTATGTATGCATAATTGTTCTTCATTCCCCAATCAAGGAAGGTCACCTAGAAGAAGGGAACACATGTGTCTTTTGAGTCAACATGAGAGAGACCAAGAGATCTCAATGTTCTGCATCATCCTCAAGTAGACAACACTAAGGACAACAAATAGAAGAATGAGAGTAACATATAGAGGAAATAACAAAAGAGAGAGGGAGAGAATCTTCTATGCTAATGAAACTAGTCTAGCACGTCATCTACCCCCCGATCTTGCTGATCAATATTTCGGGAAGGTAGGGAACACGCTAGAGGAGGAACATCCAACATAGAAAATGGAGCTATCACAAGATCCAAACAAGGGCTATGTTCATATCCCAAGCCGCGGTGTTCTTGTCTAGGAGCTAGGATAAGTGATTTAGAAAATTCATTAGATAAATGGTTATCAACATCAACAAGTTCATATTCACTGTCAGAATGAACAGGAGTAACATTTGCATCATGAATAACATTTTCATTTATATCATCATCAAGATTTATAAAAATAGGATCTTTAACTCGCACAGGATCAAGACCATCATGCATCTTATGTTTAAGAGATTTCGTCTCAATCGTCGGCTGAGGAGAAAATGGAATAATGCTTGTTGAAGGTGTTTTTGGGGATTGCAAAGTTTGAGAAGCAGCTGCCTGAGCTCTAAGATGACGCTTTCGTCGGCGTTCACATGCAGAACGATTTCGTCTAGTCTTAGTAGGAAGTTGAGAAGATTGAGGAGGAGGAATGTTCTCATCCTTATCACTTGGGTGTTTAGGTTGTGGTCTCTTAGGTTGAACAATAGGAGAAGAGGAAGGTCTCTTCTCTCCATAAGAGGAAGGAGGAGGAACTGCTTCATACAAAGGAGGAATATTTGGTTTAGGAAGGAGACCAAGTCCATCATGACGAGGAGGTATAGGTCTACTTTTAGGAAGTTTATTAATCATAGGCATAGTCACATCCATAGGGATGGGTTGGGAATCGTCTTGAGGAAAGACATTGGTTTTATCTTTCAAAGGAAGAACTTCCTTCTCAAGAATGATAGGAATGTCAAGTTTGGGTGTTCTAGGTTCACTTAGAGATAGGATCATATCTGTTTTCCACTTTTGATAAGATTTGAAAAGATGATCACTTCGCGGAGGAAGAGATTGGAATTGTTTAGGCCAAAAATAATCAATAGGAACACTAGAAGTTCTTTCAGCTGGTTTAAAGAGACTATGATTGACAGTAACAACTTCACCATTATGGGGAAATTTCAAGCACTTGTGAATAGGAGAAGCAATAGCTTTCATGGAAGATAGCCAAGGATAGCCTAGCTTCACATGAAATTGTTCAGATGATGGAATAATAGCAAAGTCTACATCAAGGGATTTGTTATGGACCTCAATAGGTAATGTAATAGAACCAATTGCAGGAGAAGAAAATGCATCAAATAGTTTCACAATCACATCTGTTTTGTCATAGATCACTTGATTCAATTGCAAAGTAAAAAGAAATTCTTCAGTAATGACATTAACCATGCAAGAAGGATCAATAAGCACTCCACGGCAAGGTGTATTTTTGACTTTTGCAACTATATATAAAGGACCATCAGGTGCCCTGATAGTTTCACTAGAATCAAATGTGATGGAAGGTTCTTTAGGGATTTTCTGTTGCTCCACAAAATTAATCACATTCGGAGTCATAGACACAAGTTCATCAGGTGAGACAGAGGAATTAGTAGTATCACTCACATTAGAGGTATGAGAAGGCAATGGATCAGTAAAAATCTAAAGATTTTGGTTAGGAGGAGCTACAGATGTGTTGCCTTTATCATTCACACCAGAAACAGAGATAGTATTATTATCAATCAAATCTTGAATTTTCCCTTTTAAAGCAAAACATTTTTCAGTATCATGCCCAGGTTGACGATGAAATTGACAAAAAGATTTGTTATCAAAATAAGGTGAAGTAATCTTTGCAGGATCAATTTGCCTTATAGGAGGAAGAGTAAGCACATTTTGTTCCAATAACTTATTCATAATACTATGCAATGATTCATTCAAAGGAGTAAACTTTCTTTCTTTCTTGAAAAACTTAGAAATAGGAGACACACCTGATGCTACATTCACATTGTTGTTGATGATGTTTTCATTGAATTTAATGGACTCTCTGTTCGGTTTAAACTTCCCAAATGGTTGTTGACTACTATCACCCTTATCACTCGGAGCCATAGGATGTGATTGTTCCATTTGACTCACAGTCAGTTGATAATTGTGAAGAGTTGCGCACAACTGTTGGAAAGAAGTAAACTCAGAAAACAGGAGTTTTTCTCTAATGTCTTTTTGTAAATTAGAAATAAAGATTCTTTGAATATCATTGTCAAGCACTGGAAAAGAAATTTGAGCATACAAATGCTTATATCTACCAATGAAATCAGTCACTTTTTCTTTAACACCTTGTTTACAATGCATTAAATCAATCAAAGTAACTTTAGGACTTATATTGTTTTGAAATTGTTGAATGAAAGCATTTGCCATTTGTTCGAAAGAAGTAATAGAATAGGAAGGCAATGAGCAATACCATTGTAGGGCTTTGTCTCTTAATGTTCTAGTAAACAATTTTGCAAGCAACCTTTGGTCATAAGCAAAATCAGTACATATTGTTTGAAAGGTCTTAACATGTGTTAGAGGATCACCCTTACCATTATAACGCTCCAAATGTGGAATTTCAACATGTTTAGGGGGAATAGCTCGAACAATGTCAAGAGAAAGTGGACTCGCAACATCAAATGTGGGCACACTAAACTTAGATTGATTCATAGAGGCAATTTGTTGCTGTAAAGAAGAGACAGTTCGTGCAAGATTGTTAATGGTCACTTCAGTCGAAGAGTTCATATTAGACGTGTTAGATTGTGATGGAGGTGTTATGTTATTGAAAGAAGGTAGAGAGTAAGGTGGTGGGACACTATGATAGTTAGTCATAGGAGATGATTGGACAGGAGGAATACTACAAGGAGGAATGGAATGGTTAAATGAATTGCCCCCTTGCGTCATGTTCATTTGTGGAGATATAATAGGAACACTCACTGAAGGAATGAATGAAGAAGTTGGATTGAATGAAGGAAGAGGGTTGATTGAAGAAGAGGGATTGCCCCCATGACTGGTGATCATAGGTGGAATGTCTTGTGTTGAAGTAGTTATTATGTTTGATGTAAAAGTAGGTATACTAGCAATAGAAGTTGTCAAAGGAATAGAATGATTGACTTGAGTAGGAGGTTGTGTATAACCTAAGGTTTCAGCACAACTCTTCATAGGCATCACATTTGAATCCACAATGTGTGCAATACCACGCAAAATATCAATTCCATTCTTATCACTTTGAAGCATACGTTTTAGACCCTCAATTAAAGGAAGAGCTTGACTATCAGGGTATTCTTGAGACATCCATTGTCGAAAATCGTCAAATTGATTATCCAATTTTGAAAGTTGTTCTACAGAAACCTCATGGAGAGCTTCTTCATCATTAAGAGGATTAGAGGAATTACCCATGTCCTCGTTAAAAAGACCATTCAAATTAGGTTCCATCTCCTCAGTAATTAAACCTTGGAAAGACTTAATTCTAAGGCTTCGTCTAACGGGAATAGTGTAGGTAGGGCTTATTGTTGTAAAACTCATGCACTAAAGAAAGAGAGAAGATTTTGAATTTTAGAGGTAGCAAATTTCAGTAAAACCAGCCAATCTTCTAGATTTAAGCTGTTAAATACAATCAGGACAATCTCCCAAAATCTCGGAAAAAATGTCCGGGACCGTGGCGCTCGGGGTGCACACGGTCCTCGCAACTTTTTTCGAAATTTGTAGGGATGAAAGTTATGATGATTTTACAGCTAACCTGAAAAAATTGAGTGATTTTACGATCTGTAGACAGGCCAAATTAAAGTTGCAATCTCGAAATTGAACCCTACCAAGATTGTCGAAAAATGCAAAATTTGAATTTTGAAAAAGAGAGGGAAACTGAAATTTTGAATTTTATGATTTGAGAGGGAATACCAAAAGTAATGCAAGTTTTGAAATTTGAAAGTTGACTCAATTTCACGCAAAATTTCAATTTTGAAAGCGGAAATCAAAGTTGTTGTAATTAAGCACTTAATTTCAAAAGTCACAAATTGCAAAAATTTGAATGAATTACTGAAATTTTGAATGAATGTTAACACACTTTTCAGATTTAGGACTGTAAGAAACACAATTTTGACACAAATTTCAATTTCAACAATTTTTGAATGATTAGAAGCCTCAATCCAAGCAATCGCTAGACCAACTTTGACTGTAATTTTGAAGGTGTTAAAATTGATAAAATCAGCCAAAATTCTGGATTTTAGCAGAAAAATACAGTAAGATCTAGCTCCCGAAATTTCAGAAAAAATGTCGGGGACGATGGCGCTCGGAGTGCACACAGTCCTCGCAACCTTTTTCCAAATTTTCAGGGATGAAAGATATTATGATTTTATTGCGGAATCCAAAGTTACAGCTGATTTGGAGATGTTTTGATCAGTGAAATTGTCGGACAAAGGTTGAATCAAGAGGGTTTCAAAAATTAGGGTTTTGACACTTAACCACTTAATTTTCAAAATTAAAGCACAAATATGAATTGACAATTTGTAATAGAAGGGCAGATCTAAAACAAGCATTAATAATTAAACATTTCACAAGTTTAATTACTTAAAAAGAAAATTTAGGGTTTTTATGCAATTAACCTCTAAAATTTTGCCAAAGATCAAACATGGAAATGTAATCAAAGAATCCAATTTTCAGATCTAACTATGAATAATCAGAAAGGATGTTCACGTCGGGTTCACCAAAATGTAAAGCGGAAAAATCGAACCCTAGTCGTTCTCCCCTCCCCAACTCCAAGGAGAGAGAAGGGAGAGTCACTAGGGTTGATGGTTTTCACTTTGGAGGGACTTTACATTCAAAAGAGGGGTTGAAACCCACAAGATCCAATCCCACGCAATGCAAGATTGGATTCTAAATGAGTTTCAAGGGTTGTGATAGCAAGGATACCCTCTTTTGTAAAGAAATGTAGATAAAAAGATTGAACTAGGAATGCATGCAAAGTAGGAAAGATTCACTTATAAACAGAGATAGGAATATGATATGAAGTTGCGGACCTGGAATTAGTAGTAAAATATCGAGACAGCGCTGTCCTGCAAATTTAAGCAAAAGTTGACAGGACGATGGCGCCCGGCGTGCACACGGTCCTCTGAAAAATCCGTGAAACGAAGGGGGATCTGTTCGTCTCTGCACAAGGATTCCAGATCTTCAATTTCAGCCACGTACCTGCAACCTACACATAGAAAAGTGAAGACGATTGGGGGGTTAGGGATTAGGGGTTTGCCCTTAGGTCAAACCCCGGTTTTGGAATTAACCAAGAAATGAGAAATGTTGTAAATGTAATGTAAAACAAGTACTAATACCTTGTTGTAAGGATGTTTGTATCCTTATATGCGAAGGTATAGATGTTGTTGTATGTTGTATGTTGTATGTTGTATGTTGTAATATGTGATCTCCTCTTCAATGGTTGAATCCTTGTCTTGAATGCAACACTTAGCCTTGAATGGAGACTTAGAATGATCAATTGCTTGAAGGAATGCTTGAATTCTTGAATGCTTGAATGTTTGAATATCGTTTCCACCTTTTTCCATCCTCCCCAAATGAGAGAGGAAAAGTAGTTTATATACTTGCCAATTAGGGTTAAAAGACTGATTTTCCCGACCTTAGGCTGACCAGGAAATGTTATTTTCCAAATTGCAAACAAAAAGACCCGAAGTCCCATAGGAGACCGGGCCCAAAATAGGGCCAGGGACCAGGGCTAGGCGCTCTGGTCCCACCTCTCGGGACAGCAGGGTGCAAAGGAGGATCAGGCCAGGGTGCAAGAAAATGCAGTTTTTGGTGTCGTGAGCAAGTTTCAGGGTCTCCATTCAGGTTCAATGTTGCGTCGCCATCGTGAAGACCCAAATGCAGTCGAAATTGCAAGTGTCGCAATTTTAGGACGCTACAGTATGTAAGTTGCACAAGGCACTATATGGATTAAAGCAAGCACTAATAGTATGGTATGAAAGGCTTCATTCACACCCGATGAAGATAGGATTTCAAAGAACAAGTGAAGATAGCAACATATATCTCAAATCTGAAGGAGATAAAATACTAGTTAGTGAAGTGTTTGTAGATGATATCATATTTGGAAGAAATGATGACATGAGCAATAAATTTCCAAATGAAATGAAAATTGAGTTTGAAATGTCTCTAGAGGGAGAGATAAAAAATTTCATAGGTCTACAAATACAACAAATGAAGATTGGTATTTTCATCACACAGTCTAAGTATGTGAAAGAGGTATTAAAGACATTTGGTATGAGTGACTGTAAACCAGTTGGGACACCAATGGTTATAGGTTGTAAATTGTCTAAGGAAGATGAGGCCACATCTATTGATGAGAAAGAGTACAGGTCAATGATTGGAAAATTGCACTATGTTGTTCACAGCAGACCGGATATAGCTCATGCAGTTGGTCTAGTTGCAATATTTCAGAAGAATTTGAAGGAAACACATTTGATAGCAACCAAGAGGATTTTCATATATTTGAAAGGTCTTGTTGACTATGGATTATGGTATCCATATGGAAGAAACTTTGATTTGAAGGTGTACACAAATGTAGACTAGGAAGGTAATGTTGATCACCAGAAAAGCACAATCGGTAGAGCATTCTTTCTTGGAGGAAGATTTGTTTCATGAAGTAGTAAAAAGAAGAGTTGTATTTCACAGTCTACTGTTGAAGCTGAGTATGTTGTAGCTTATATGAATTGTACCCTATCTTGCATGTACGAACCAATCACATTGAATTGAAGTATCATTTTTTGAGGGAAAAAGTGCAGAGTAAAGATGTGATCTTAGAGAATGTTTCTACCAAGGAGCATCTTGCACGTATCTTTACTAAACCTCTACCTAAGACTAATTTTGAGTATCTTATAAGTCAGCTAAGGGTTGTACCCCTTCATGAGGTAAATTGAGCATGATGTAGATTACATCAGTCTTGGAGCTACTTGCAAAATTTTACATCAGGATTAGTGTAGAAGTGGAGTTATTCCATAGGGGGAGAATCAAGTTGCGGGTTGTTGATGCTGCATAGTGAATTTTTACATTGCATGTTTTAATTTCTATTTGGCATTGTTGTCAAAGGGGGAGAAGAACTATGTGATTAATGTGAGAAGAATTGTATGATGTTTAGCCAACTAGTAACTGAAGACAAGTTGAAGACAAGGAGAGTACAATACTAAATTGTAAACCAGGATTCCTATTCACAATCACAGCAATCAATGGTATTGATATTTATATTTCCATCAATGCCAAAGGGGGAGATTGTTGGCATTTGCATGAAGATTGCATTAATAATATGTTATTTGGTCATTGATGTCAATTAACTGGTAATGTTATTATTATAATGATGTTTTATAACTGGTAGGAAGAGCTAAGTGAAGGAACTGTAACCGGTAGGAAGGTTTGTGGAGTGAACCAGTATTGCTAAGTATTGGAGGGTTGAACTGGTAAACCCTACCTATTGTTTTGTCAAACCCTAACCGATCAAGTTTGGTGAATTGGTTATATTGGTTTATGATTTGATGACGAGAGGTAATGATTATGATAGTATGCATATTGTATGAAGAGAGTTTCAAAGTGATTTTGGTGTGTTGAGGTAACATTGTTTTTGTCTTGGGAATGAGCAAGTATATTGCATATAATGCAAAGCGCATGATGGGTTACTGAGTTCGATGTAGTGGTGATCAAGGAGCGGTCAAGCCTTTCTTGAATGATGTGTAGAGATTGTTATGTAATCCAACGGTCATACTTGAACCGACTTGTTTGTAATCTTAATGAGATTTAGGTTTTTGTTGTGTTACCGACCTAGTTGATTTGTTTATAAGGTCGATGAGTTGTTTAGTTTGAGTGTGTTGGAAAAGTTTAATTGAGTGTGTGGTTGTCGAACCGGATGATGTATCTACAGTTTGAGTAAAGGCAAATAGGAGCATGAAAAGGATCTGAACAAGTGAAGTTCTATTCAAATAGATAAGAAAACTCCTGTTGTTTTCTAACAATTACAACAGTTAAATCCCCTAACTGAGTAAACTCTAACAAGCTTGGTGTTATTCAAATCCTATAACAAGGTGATCCATTAGCTTGGATTCTAAATCCTATACAAAGGTTACTCCTCACAGGGTATTGCTTCTAACAAGACATTATAGTCTATCCCTTAACCAGGTGGTTCCTAAGAGGATCAGTTCTTAGCGGGACTTTTTATAAATCTTTAACAGGATTGGCTCCTAATAGGGCAAACTTCTGAAGAGTTCAAATTTCTTGTGAGTTCCATCTCACCGTGGTTTTTCCCATTTGGGATTCCATGTCAAAAATATTGTGTCAAGTGGTGAATGTTTTTGTGGTTATGTTTCTATGGTTGATTTTCTTAACTACTTATTCCACTTTGATAAGTCATTATAACCGACAACAATATGAAATGAAGTTTTACTTGTGTCAGTAAAAGTATTTGAATGGTTATAAGTTTCAAGTTGATTACTGTTATTTGTTGCAATAGTCAACCGATTTAGTTTGACATTTTTTTATCTTGACAGAGATATTGCATTGATAGTTCTAAGTTTACTTTGAGAGATTGATTTTGAGATTGTTGAAGTTTTATTAGTTTTCTATCTACTGATTCACCCCCCACCCCTCTCAGTAGTTGACTGGATCCTTGTTCTTTCATCATACCATCATGCCACAGAATATATCAATTACATTATTATCACTTTGAATCATGTGTTTGTCCTTCAATTAATGGAAGAGCTCACTATTAGGGTATTCTTGGGACATCCATTGTTGAAAGTTATCAAATTGACTGTCCAATTTTCAAAGTTGATCTATGGAAAATCTAGTCAAAGCTTCTTCTTCAACATGGGATTTATCAATTGGATAGATAGGGACATGATTAGGACGGGAATAATTAGCGTTATCCTCATTAAAGAAGTCACCCAAATTAGCCTCCATCTCCTCAGTAATTAAACCTTGGAAAACCTTAATTCTAATGCTTTGTCTAACAAGGATAGTATAGGTAGGACTAATAGTGGTAAAACTCATGCACTAGAGGGAAAATTTGAAATTTTGAATTTGAATTTTGAATTATAGAACAAAGTTTACAAAATTGAATAATGCAAAATTTGAGAAAATAATGATTAAACAATTTGAACTTTGTTGAAAGGATAAAATAACACAATTTCCAAAAATAATTTTGTGATGACTGAAAGGAAATTGGAATTTCAAAATTAGGGCCAAGGGGATACCACTTAATCTTAAAATTGACAAAATCAAAATTTTTAAAATTAGGGTAGATTATAATTAACCACTTAACTTTAAAAAATTTCTTGAAATTTGAAATGTTTAGTTTTGAAGGTATTTTCAATTTTAGAGAGATCAAAATCGACAAAATTAGCCAATCTTATGGATGTAAGCTATTAAATATAGTCATAGCAGTCTCCTGAAATTTTGGGAAAAAAGTCGAGGACCGTGTTGAAAGTACACATGGTCTGACCAACGGTTTTCAAAATTTTCAAGGATGAAAACTATGATGATTTTAAAGCTAACCCCAAAAAATTGGTTGATTTTATGATCTCTAGATAGACGAAATTAAGGTTTGAATGTGAAAATAGGACCCTATTAGGGTTTTGAAAAAAATGAGGAATTGAATTGCAAATTTGAAAAGAGTCAAACCTAATGGATAGAGACACCTTGAAAAATACTTAGAAAACTTAAATGGATTCAAATTGATTGAGATTGACACAAAATCCAATTAAAAATTAAAAATTAGGGTTTTAGGACCTAACCACTTAATTTTTGAAATTTTAAATTTTGAAAAGGTGGGGAAATTGAAAATTTGAATTTTAAGAAAGAGGATAATTCTAAAAATAGTCACAAATCTGAAAATTAAATGTAAATTCAATTTTTGCACAAGTTCAATATGATTTTTGAAAATTAGGGTTTTGACAATTAACCACTTAATTTTATGAATTTGATTGGAAAATTGAACAAGACAATGAATAAATTAAATTTGACAAAATATGCAATTTTCAGATCTAAGACAATAACAAGCAATTTTTACAAAGCACAAGTTCAATTTCAATTTTTAAAAACTAGAGTTTTGAATGAATTACCCCCTAAGTTTGCAAAAAAATTAAACTTGTAAATGAAAAATATGCAAGACGTCGGGTTCACCAAAATGTAATGGGGTGAAAAGTTGCCCTCACGCACATAACATTTGAAAGAGAGGGAATAACTCACTAGATCCAATCTCTGAGGAGTGAGATTGAATACTAAATGAATTGATAATGGTCTGAAATGACAAGTTTACCCCTCTTTTAGAATGAGTAATGATTGAATTATGTATTTTGGGACTAGGTGTAAAAGTAGAAAAGAGCTGATTATAACTCGAGATAGAAGAGTGGGATGAAGTTGTGCACCTAGATCTGGTTATAATATGTCTAGACAAAGTCGCACTACGGATTTAAGAAAAAGTTGTCGAGATCATATTGAAAGTGCACACGGTCCTCTGAAAAAATCCATGAAACGAAAAGGGTTTTTTTGCCTCTGCAAATGGAGTCCAAATCGAAAAATACATCTACACACCTGCAACCTACACATAGAAAAGAGAGGAAAAGGGGTTGGGATTGGGGTTTTGCCTTCAGGTCAAACCCCAGTTTTGGAATTAACCAAATGATGAAAGAAAGTACTTGCAAGTAAATGTAAATGAAAGATTGAAATGTAATTCACCTCAAGGGAGGTTGTGATAGAAATGTAGGCAGATTTGCTTGTATGAAATTAAATGTTGAAAGGGATCTCCTCTTCAATGGTTGAATCCTTGACTTTAATGCAACACCTAGCCTTGAAGGGAGACTTGATAATGCTCAATGCTTGAAAGGAATGCTTGAATGCACGATCTCATGTATTCAAACATAAGCCCTTATTTTCTCCTCATCCAACTTATGCAAATGGGAGGGAAAATGCAATATATATTCATCAATTAGAGTTAACAGAATGTTTTTTTTCATAGGCTGACATAGGGAAAGTTTTCCCACTGGAAATGCAAAGTTCAATGTATAGTTTAAAAGAAGGGGCCCCAAGATAGGGCAAGGACCGGGGTACCACACCCCTGCCCTACCCTTTACTCGGGATGGGAAGTAGGTTAAGCAGTGCGGGGGGGGAAAAAAGGGCAGTTTTTGGGGATTAAGCAAGTATCGAGTCTCCAATTAGGATTGGGGATTCAATTCGCCAACGTGAGGACCCTAATGTGGTTGAAAATTGCAAGGGTCACAATTTTATGACACTACACCTTCTCTATAGGCTCTATTAATGATAAAACTGGACCTGTTGGTAAAAGGTCAAAAATTAGAACAAAGAACAAACAAGATCCCACTACTCCTCATAAGGCTCTAAAGTTGAGATTCACAGTTGGGGCAAACAAAGGAAAAGTCCAATGAGAACCATCCACTACAAATATTCAAGAGACAAAAGAGTCTAAAATACAAGATGAGTATTTGGATGATGAACATCTTAATCATGAGCCCATTTATGTTGATCAACTTCAAGATGAGTAGGAGGATAATGAAAAGAATGATGAGTATGATGAAGAAGGACTACCACAATTAGATAAGTCATATGAATCCTTATCTCAGGTATCTCTCTCTTCTTCTACTATGGTGCATGCTCATGTTTCTACCACTAAAACAAAACCTTTTCCCTCTACTATCACATATGTCACCCCTAGCACAATTGTACATGTTTATTCCACTAGTGCTAGTGAATCTGCCCTGGATACCCCGCATCACAATATCGAGAATTTTCTCTCTACTTTCCCAAATTTGTCTGAAGTGTTAACTACCATGTTGGATGACTTTGATAAGTTTATGAAAGAGCTAGGTCCTAGACCCAATGAGTCACCTTTAGAAAATCCTCCTATTGTTGTGACCACATCATAACCTATTGTGACTACTACTACTACTACTCAAGAGCAAATAGATTCCTCTCAAGTCCTAGTAATAGGTGTTGATGATGATTCCTCTTTGCCACCGTGGTTATTCTCAAATGCTTCTAAGAGGAAGAAACAAGTTGTTTCCCTAAATGATTTTGATTTCAGTCAGCTCATTCCCACCAAGCCTAAAACCACAAAGAAAGATAAGACCATATCAAGGGTGAAGGTGGATAAATCTAGAAACAAGTATACAGATATTACCATTCCTCCTCTTGATAAAGATATTGATCAGATTCAAGTATCACATTATGTCATCAAAAGGGTTGAAATGGGCAAACAAACTCATGATTTAGCCTCAAGAGATGTTCAAACAACTCTAGATGGTCTTGTTGCTAGATACAATGAAGATAAAATCAAGAAGGATAAGCTCAAAGCATAGGTTTCATAGCTCACCATTGTGCTAATAAAGGTGACT
Organism: Cryptomeria japonica; assembly: GCF_030272615.1. NCBI lineage: Eukaryota > Viridiplantae > Streptophyta > Pinopsida > Cupressales > Cupressaceae > Cryptomeria > Cryptomeria japonica. The sequence goes on from NC_081413.1 coordinate 121,343,939, forward strand.
CGGTCTTTAGAGGCTATTAAACCAATGACCTCATTACTGGATGAATGGGTTGTGAAGAAAGATGAGCAAGTAGCTTCACTAAGTAGAGTAGTGGGTAAGTGGATGGATAGGATGCTTAGCCAAGGCACATGGCTCCTAATTTTAGCAGTTAGCTTAGTCAATAATCTTGATGTCGTGAAAAATAAGGTAGATAACACCATAGAACTATTCTCCCAAGAGTTGGAAGCATAGGAAAAGGACTTTGATACATGGTTGAAACTCAAAGATTTTGATTCAGATGATCTTGTGTAGAATGGTGTCATTCCTTCTTGATCCATATATGTTTAGCAGTGAGATGAACTCGAACACCAGATGAACATTCTGGAATGGATTATCAAGGATATGAGAAAATCCCAGAAGGAATACATGGATAAAAAGGAGATTGTTGATAAAATATTAGAAATTACCTATACTTTCCTTGATGAAAATCAAAAAGTAGTTGATGTGGATGTGGTCATCAAGGAATTCAATTTATTGTTAACTACTAAAATCAAGAGAGAGGACTTCTCTTTATCCTCTATTGACAAATTGGTTGATCTCCAGTTCATTCTAAATTTTTTGGATTCACTTCTAAGGAAACATAAGAAATGTTATGTTGATTTAGGAGATTCTATCACACAGGTCAAGCTTATCACCAGTCATACCTAAGGACCCAATGAAGCTCAGATGAAGATTGTTCTACAAAAATTTGAAGAATTCCAGAAATGGGATCAACATGAAGAAAATGACACAGCCATTTTTATGATTTTCCAATGGCATTTTGTAATTCCAATCGACACCTTAAGTGTCATTTTGAATATGCTCTAGTAAACATGTAGGATTACACGTGTTCTAAGTGAAATAGGTCTCTACTTTTGACTTGGTCATAAATTAGTTGTAGCTTTTCCTATTTTTGTGCATCATCCCTCCTCTATATTTATGAGGGATTTCATTGTAATAAAGATCAGTTTTCCATCATTATTTAATGCAATGAAACTCTACCGAAGTGAAAATCAAAGTGAGACTTTGTGCTCATATTTTGAATTTGCAAGCTTAATCAAAGAGAAGACCAGTTTGGCTTTCAGACTTTGTGTTGGAATCAATCTTGTATATGATATAGGCGTTCTTATGTCATTTATATTGTATGTTCTTGAAAATATATAATTTGAGCATTGTTATTTGTGCAAAATATTGAAGAGTAATTTGAGTTCATACAAGTAGACTTTGTGTTACTTAAATAATTTGAGAATGGGAAATTGGTGTGTATAATAGTTTCAAGACTTTGAGATTTTGCTTATTATCTATAAAATTTTGCATTAAGTGGATAATAAGGTAAATTCCTTGTGCTTTATTGAGTTATCTTGTTAGAGTAGAAAATCTTATGATATATTTGAAAGTCTTTAAGCTAGCAATATATTGATATTTGGGTTACAGTGGTTGATAGGAATTGGGTATTTGAAAGAAACTTTGAATTCTTTTGCATACAAAAGGCTCATCCCTTTAGTAATTTTCAAGAGAAGGAAGCAGCAGGAAGCTTTGTAGTCTTATGGACACTTTGATTCTATTTAGCATATATTATTAAGGTTACTACAAGTTTGAGTATTTTATTGAGAAAAGGAGAAATCGATTATAGATAGGGAATCAGATAAAACTTGTTCTGAAAAAAGAGAATTAAGTTATTGTATAATCTTGGATTAGTGTAAAGTTAGTAGGTAGATTAAGAATAGATAGAAATTGCAATAGAAAGGGGGAGCCTTCCCTTATAACTAGGAGAGATTATACCTTACCTTCTGAGAGGTATCTTCTCATGTACTGTCGTGAAACATACATTTTGTAAACCTATATGAGCTTACAAAATTTTCACCTAGCAAGTGTTGAAGAAATAATTCTAGAATAAAAAGTACATTGTTGTGTATGTCTAATTCAGAAATGTTACTACTAAAGAAAAGAGAAATATAAAAGCAAATTTGTGATAGGTTATCTTACTTAGTGAGAGAGGTATGTTGTGTTTGGGGTGAATGAAGAATGTGAAGAATATTACTCAAGAGATGTCTACTGCAGATTATAAATTAGGTTTGGGTATAGACTAAAAGGTGTGTAATCAATGAAGTAAAATTATGTATTAACATACACACTATATTAAAGGGGTGATGTGCTTGAGGCTGAAGATATAATAGAAAACACAAGGAGAGTTTTTAAGGGAATTATTTGCAAATCTAGAAATAGATTATGTGAAGATTATTTGCAGATGTATAGGCAGATTTTGAAAAGATAATAATCAAACTTATAGTTCATATTCATGTCAGTCACTACAACATTTTAAAGGATCCATTCATAATAGAAATTTCTATTGAGGTTAGTGTATCATTTTGTGAAGTTGGTGCTTCATATCTTGTGGGTTGGTAGCATCACAAATTCAGAAGTTGGATTTTGTGCTTCAAGTGGGTTGGTCCTCAAAAACTAATGTGTGGGAGTTGGTGCTTCCACTAGGTTGGTGCTCACAAACAAACTTAGGGGTTGATGCCTCTAATAGGTTGGTATCTACAAACATTGTAAAAGAAGAATTGTATAAAAGCATTGATTTGTCATGGTTTTCTCTCGTAAGGGTTTCCATGTATACATCTTGTATTCTATTTGTGTTCATAATAGTTAGATCACATGTGAATGTTGGTATGAATTGAATATGTTTATAAGACAATTTATATGCTTGTGATTAAAGTTAAAAAATTAAAAGTTTGCTAATATATTGATTCACCCCCCCCCCCCCCCTCTTAGTATATTTGTGTTCTCTTCAAGACTTAGTTTTGAAAATCATCCATTTGTTTCAATGATGAGCGACCTTGTTGGTGCTTTTTTTGTTGTTCCTAACAAATTTATAGATAAAGAGGATATTTTCAGCTACATTCATGTTTTGTTGGAATAATATAATCATAGCAAGATAAATTATTTTAAAAGAATTCACCAAATTGATGATGCACAAAGGTTTAAAACAAATTATGCTATTCTAGGGCATAAGAGTCTAGACACTTGGAGAAATTTCTCTATATTGTATAATGAAGAGATAACTAAGGTTGTGTTGAGCAAAATTAATGAGGATTGTCTATGGTTAATCAACCATACAAGTAATTTCCAAGGAATCCCTAAGGGATGTGACCAAATTATGTTCGACTGGAATAGTTGTTGCTTTGAACTCAATAAAGAGTGAAGAAGGGAATAGATTAACTTGTTTTGTGTCTGCTAAGAGAGCCCTTAGAATTGATAACATTAATGATTTGGGAGTTAGATATGTGACTATAGGAATTTTGTACAAACTATATTACATGAATTGGGAATGTTTTTCTCCTTCTATTGTAGTATATGTGGTTCATTAGGTGATGAAGGAGAGTTTTGATTATGATCTATGTGATCTTTTGAGATGTCAGTTGTTGGACAACCTCCAGATGACAAAGAAATAGATGTACCCCTTCTGGTATAGTTCTCCTATTATTTTATTGGTATTTTATTTCCTTAATACTTTATCCAGAATTAAGAATGTTGAATGGAGAAATGATGTTATTATTGGTATTCAGATCAAGGAGTATTTGGATAGTTTTAATGATAGTGATATTGTTTGTCATAAGTTTTGTATGGATCTTCAAAAAAAGATGTTCGTGAGGAATTAGATCCCTCTGAAGGTTGTGAAACGGTATAAGGATGAAATTACTTTCTTAGTTGACAAGGATAGTTATTTTATTGAGGTTGTTGTTCTAAGGACTTCATGGGTGACTAAGCTTCCCTATGAGGTATCAAAAGATGAGTGTATGAGAATTACAAATATAATTCTTAATATGTCTGAATGTAGAAAGATTCAACACATTTGATGATATCACTAGAAGATTTGGTGGAAAGAAAACTAGTAAAGTTGAAAGTGTGTCAGAAGGTAAGAGAGATAAGAAATCATCTACAAAGGCTTCTCCCTTTGTATCTAAGATGCTGAAATTTAGGCATGAGAGTCCAGAAAGAAATGAATGTGCAAAATTGGTAATTGTGGAGAGTGATGAAGAAGAACTAGAAAAGATTAGTGTGCAAAAGGATGTTGTAGAAAAAGAGAAGGTAGTTGCTTCAGAGGAAATTTCTTTTGATGTTGATAGAGTTCTTGAGTTGACTGGGCAATTGGATGGTCTAAAGAATGTTGGTGAGTTGTATCTTACTATTCTGACATATGATCAAGACATTATTGAACAAGCATGTGTGATATTTTCTCCAGAATAATCTTGTTCCTACAAATGTTGTTGATGTTCTTCTAGAAGTATTAGTAGAATTATTTATTGAGCGTAAGGAATAGTTGGAAAAGATGACAGTGATTCAAGTGAACCTTGTACCGAGACAAATTTGACAAGGAGGTGCCAAAGGTAGCATCAAGATCTTAAACTTAATTTGATTGTTCTTTAGGAAGATGATGGATAATGCTTCTTGGTTGTATCAATATTGCCTAAGGTGGCCTACTGTTACAAAAAAATTCAAAGATGAGATAGACTATATTGAATCTCAACTTACTGAGTTGGCCCTGTCATTTGATATCTAAAAGGATGTTAATGGTGCTATGAGGTCTCAAGTTTGGGATCTTAATTCTCAATTGTCACTGAGTTAGAAGAAAAGAGATGAATATGTGATATTATTTTGTGGACTTAAGGATGCTACGAAATTATGATTGTCTACATTTATCAGGTTATTGGTAGATGCAAAAAAGGTAGATTAAAGTGTGGTTGTTGTTGATATATTTGATATTGCAGTAAATTTGTGCATTGATTGTGAGTGTCAGAGTAGAATTTTGTCGGCTACTATTCATTCATGAAACTCTTCTTTTGTGAGCCTAAAGAAACAATACAAGGATATTTGATTTGGTGATGCTTGACATGTATTCTTGTTTTTCTTGAAAAAAATTTTTAGGGGGAGTTGCATTTTTTATCTAAATATTTTTTTTTGGCTGGTAGAGTTACCCTTTGTCTTTGATATCAAAGGGGGAGAACTATTGTTGGTAGAATAATTTTTCAGGAGAAATATTTTTTTTAAAATCAATGGCAAAGGGGGATATTGTTACACGTGTGTATCTTTGTTGTCATTGATGTCAAACCTGTGTGGTCTAAATGTTGGTGTATTTAGTCTGGATATATTACTGTGATATTAGTATGGATGTTGTTATGATTCAGAAGTAGAGTCGGTGCTACTAATTTGTGGTACGGAAGTGATGTATAGAAGTGTATGGTATAGTATTGTGTTTAGAAATCTATTATGGATTATGTTCTTGATGTTTGTTTGCATCTAGTTGATTGTCTAGATACCTATCTAATTGATGTCATGCTACAAAGTTGTTTGCATATTAATGGTGTGTTGTCTAGATGATCAAGGATGATGTTATGAAGTATTTTTGATAGATTGACAATCTTTGTTGGTCCAAAAGTGATGATGTTATCTCTGATAACTATTTTGGTGGACAATATCATGGTCTAAAATATGTGTTCATATTGAATATGTTTCAGATGGTCATATTACTATTGCATAATGTTTCGAGAAACTTGATTTCAATTTTCTAGTTGTTTGGATGGTTTTGGTGTTGATTCTAGGAGTATACAGAGGAATACGTTACTTTCCTCATCTTGATATAGTTTGAGGATGTCATAGATCAATTGTTATTATTCCTAAGGTGTTGTGATTCTTTTGTGGTGGACCACTTATTTTGTTTTTAGGTCTGAATTAAGATATTTTGGGCTCAGCAAAATGGTTTGTACTAGCTTATGTGTTTTGGCCCATATGGTTCCATGTTTAGTCTTTTTGGTGATATTGGAAGGTGTACCGACTTGGTGTGAACCCTCACACATCTTCTTTACCTTTCTCATGAAATGATTTTGGTTACATGCTATGTACATGTTACATTTTCCCTTTGGTCGAGCTAGAAGAAATTATTGTTGATTTGGATGGTATATAATAAGTAATTCAGCTAGGTTGTGAATATACACATAATGGTGTGTGAAGAATCATATGCAACAATGAGTTTATCTATGTTTAAAGATTGAGAAAAGAAAGGGTCCAAAAGTGTTGTTGTGATAGATGAGTATTAAGTTGTGAACTGTTATCCACATTCTAATAGATGATACTTTCTATATAGTTTAATCTATTATTCTTATTATTTCAAGATAATTGTTTTATACTACCCTAAAGAAGTGATCTTCAGTTGAGAAAAGTTCTTATCTTGTATCTTGCCCAATATTGTGTGTCTTAGCCTGCAAGCCTGAAATAGTGAGCTCTCTAGATAGTGGCCTTAAAAATTGTAAATAGATAATATATATCATGAGTTTGATTCTCACTGTAGTTTTTCCCAATTTTGGTATTCGACGTAAAAAAAAATGGTATTCTTGATTGGATGCAGTTTACTTTCATGCACATTGGTTTGAATGGATGTCATTATTTAATTAGTTAATTTGATGAAGTTTTAGAGTATGTTGATTCACCCCACTCTCTACATAAGGTAGTGTTCAACATATGGTTTCTACTAATGTCTCTAAGGAGGTAGTTATTGGAATCCAAGAACACTAAGAGGGAGGGGGGGGATTAGTGTTCTACTGAAATGATCTATTAACCTTATTAAAACATGCATTCACCAACCGATATATCAATACATATAAGATTGAAAGAAGTAAAGAAACCAATAAGCCAATCACACAGATGAATACCATAACACAGACAATTATATGTGGAAAACCTCAAAGATGAAAAACCACAGTGGGATTTGTGACCCACAATATCAATCCATTGGCCATATATAAAGATATTACAAAATATAGGGGCTTGCACATGCAGGAAGGCTTACAGCCTAGAGCAAATTTCTCAATCATAAAAGGAGCCTCACTGAATACATACAAATCTAGACTACAATCTGAAGAAATGAGTGAACTGCAAAGATAACATCTTCTATGTCTAAATACAGTTCTGATTAAGCTCTGTGTGTTCTGATCTAAAACACTAAACCCTTACTGGAATAACCTCTTACATAAATATCCTCACATACATGATCTCTCTTACATATCTCTCATCTCCATTACATTCCACAACCTTACATGTATCAAAATGATCTAATAAATTGACCTATATACCCTTACAATCCTTCATGCCTTATGTCACCTCACAAAGATAATTACAAAGTGAGTATACATGTCAGCTCAATTACATATATATAAATATAAAAAATCAATTGTTGATGCCATATCTCCCAAAATGATGTCAGCCTCCAATATCGATAACCTGAATGAAGTCATGTTGGCCTGCAATATCAGTACCCAGAGAATTCCTCCTACTAGTGAAGAAACCTACCAGTTTCGATGCCGGTGTCGGTGAAGTGTCTGTCGGTAATTAGCCAAACCAAAATGTGAAGCTATAACATGTTGCCATTAATGACAACATATTGAAACCAACCAAATGAGTGTCAATTGCCAATAGTAGTTTGGTTAAAAATATTGTGTACAAGTATTGGTTTTGATTGCATGATTGTTCAATTGGTTGTGATAGATAGAGATAAATTTATTTGGCCAAGAATCCTATATATCATGCATGGAATAAGAATGTAGATATACAGTACCATTTTGTTCATGGAATGATTTCTAATGGATACATAAACTTGAATAAGATTGAAACTTATAAGAATGTTGCAGATTCACTTACTAAAACCTATGAATACAAAAAAAATTATGGTGTAAGGAGACCATGGACCTTGTCCCTAATTTATAAGTTTGAGGTTGTAGCTCTTATGTCTTGTTGGCTTTATTTTTTCCTCTAGAAGACCTTTCTTCCAATAGTGGTGTTGTAACAATTGGGGTCTTTTGTTGGTTGGGGTAGCATATTTTGTAGCTTCCTAGAGTATGGATATTATTTCCATCTACCAATTATCTTCATTGTGATTGGTCTCTTGTGAGTACCTAGTGTAATATGTATATCAATCATCTTTGAATAAGTTGGTTTATCCTTATAATTTTCTTCCCCTTTCTTAGAGATGGACTCTCCATTCTTAGCAATTTTATCTCTTTCTCATGGTAAGTCCAACATTGCATATGGTTGAGCTATCCAATCCTTGGCCCTCTAGATTATTTCTTGTTCTCTTGTCTTTGGATCCTCTTGCTCATCCACGGTAGGATCAACATTCAATATGGCCAAATTATAAACCTTCATAGTCTCATATGAGGGATAGTGTCTTCTTCCATCTTCTTTCAAATTCTTGGCAATCCATAGCCCTATAGAGCTAAGTGTGCCAATTTTAGGTCCATCCTATAAAAATGACTTACCCTCACATCATAATCATCTATGCAATTTTGCCAATGATCCTCTACCTTCAACTGATTCCTGAAATATGCCCCTATGATTGGCTTGATCTTTGCAATGGACCAAACCATCCTCTAGCCATTGCCATTAGCATAACCTTAAGAGAATAGGAAACCAACTCTATTTTTAATGGTTTTGTAGTCTTCATATCTACACAACTATGAGCACCAATCTCAATGGGTAAAATTGAAGTAAGCCTTATATTTTTTCACAATAATTTTATGTGTCTCCACCACTTGTCTATAAAGTTATAAAAAATCAATTTTTCGCTTGGATATCGAGGTAATTTGTAGGGTAACTTATTACAACCTACAACCATTATGCATGTGAAAGTCTTTAAATGAATAAAATAACTATGAGCTCTCTAAAATTATGAGGCTACATGAACTAAAAATTTCTTAGCAAAATCCACTTCTAAATGCCTAATTATAACAAAAGTGAATGCATCACTTACAACATAATAGTATTATTTGCTTCTAGCCAAGGTCCCTTGTGGATAAATCTATAAATCCTCATTCATTGGTGGTTTGTTTTTTATGCAACTATGGATAACCCCCCCAAAAAAAATTTGAGTAGCAAGCACATAGACTAGGTATGATGTCACACCATAATAATTATCTGGAAGGAATTGTAACCTTTCTCAAAGATGAACTAATCAAACTTCCAAGTCTTCTAAGAAACCACAAAACCTTCAAATCTATGTAAATATCTAGCCTATCGATGAAGAACACAAGAATGAATGCAAGAAATAAAATAAAACAAAAAATGTTATACCATTTCAAGCATTCATCATATTTGAAGAAGTTGAGAAATACAACTTCAGAGATCCCAAGAACACCTGCAAGCAAAGTACTTGTCATAAGAGAATAATGGAGGCAAAAAAACAATAATGGCTTTGAAGAAAAATATTATCATTCAGAGAGGGAATCAGTGAAAAAGTATAATACAATCCTTATAAAAGGATATTAGCAACCCTAAAGGGATAAAGTGTATTTAATAATTAGAATAATTATTAAATACCTACCATATTATTAAATGCCTAAGTTTAGCTTAAGCATAGAGTATAATAGACTAATAATTAATTAAATAATTATTAACTGATACAAGATAACTCTAACACCCCCCTTAAGATGAACTTAGGGAGTAGCTAAAAAACTAAATGCATGAAGCAAAATGCAACTACATGATGAAGGCAAATTTGGGTCCTGGCAACAAAGCCTAATGAGGTACCCAAGTACAAAAGATCTCTATAAAGAAGAGAAATAGAGAAAACCATGTGGGAAAAAACTCTACTCTAAAAAGAGATGGAATACAAGAGAAGGGTTGAAGAAGCCTCCAAACAATAATGCTCCAAAAGATAGGAACAAAAGAAGAGCAAAAGAATCACTGAAGCATGAAGAACTTGCAAATGTTGTTTAAGAATAATTATCGATCTAAAAAACCTCCACTCAAATAGAAGATTATTAGGTAGAGAAGACTATAATCTACATGAGTACCCTTAAATAACACTACTTGAATTAGATGGAAAACAAAGGCAAACAACTGAACTCAAAGATATAGATGAAAAAAACACCAAAGTTTGAAGAGCTGATCAATCGAAGATGGAAGGTTGCCTCTTAAAATAGGAATGAAAGAGTGTACTCCAATGAACCAAGGAAGCATTTGAACCAACAACCAATAGGAGAAACTCCCCCCATAATGATGACAAGGGTGAGAGACAGGTATACTGAAAAGGATGACCAACAAGAACTGCATGACGAAGAACCAAGAATATCGAAGGTGCGGAGAAAGTACATAGTGTTGTGGAAGGAACACTCACTTGACACACATCATGAGGCTAATGTCATGGAAGGAACACTCACGTGACAAAGGTAGATAGAAAAAAAAAGAAAACATCAACCCCTCATGGCACTTTATAATGTAGTGCATGTACAATAAGGCACAAGATGTGCGAGATCCCAAGTATACAATGCATAGTGGCACTTTATCTTAGTGTGTTTTCATAAAGAAAATGCTTACAAAAAAATGTCTACAATGATCAGAAGAGACATAAGGTTGGAATTATAGAAATAATAGCCAAAGATGAGACATCCTACTTAAAGAAAGAGATCCCAAGACCTGAAACATCCAAGATATTCACCAGAGTGTTGAAAAGCAAAAAACTAAATAAAATGTATCTGGCAAATAATATGGAAAGAAAACTCATATGAATGGAAAGTGCACAGAACAAGCTTTCCAATGATATAATTTTTTAGAAAAACAGAGTTCGTATGCTCAAGTTGTCTCTCAGAGTGCAAAAACAAACCTCTGGCTTTGACAAAAAAAAAACCATCAAAAAATCAAAATAAAAAATTTAAACCTCCAGATCTAGATAGATCTCAGAAAGAGCTTTCTAACGATATAAGGTTTGTCAAAAAATGCCTCCGTGTGCCCAAGATATGGCCAAAAGACTAAAGGTGCTCTGAATGGGCCCAGAAGGGGCCTGAAGACTACTTACATAGTGTTGACATCAGCAGACTACAAGCATAAATTTGGCAGCCATATGACCATCAATAGCAAAACAATAGTATGCCTATAAAAACTTTCTGAAAAAAAAAATTCAATGCCTACAAAAAAATTTCGATCGTCAGAAAATCAGAAAAGGCAAGGGAGGGTCGGAAATTGGTCAGCGGCTCCAGGGCGGCATAGGAGTGGTGCAGGGGAGGTGGAGGCGGTTGTTCTTCGGGGGGTCGAGTAGTGACCACAGCAGGGAGGGAGTAGCGACTGCAGGCAGCTGGGAGCAGAGGGTAGTCAAAGTGGTAGGCGGCGGCTGAAGGACGACAGCTAGCAGCACGGGGGCTAAAGCACGGACCAGGCCTGGGCAGCGATGGTGGAGGCTGGGTGGTGGCTGATGAGGAAACACCAGTGGGTATAAAGGTCGGAGGGTAGGTCCACGGCTTGCTGCGGGTCGTATGGACCTGTAGAGGCTATACGGTCCTGCATAAGCCACCACCCCCCCCCCCCCCCCCCCCAACCACTTTTTATATATCTATTTTTTTTTAAAACAAAACCTTTTTTGTTTAAAGGTTTTTTACAAAAAAAAATTGGAATTCCGATCTGGGGAAGATGTTAAACTGCCCAAAAAAAAATTCTTCATTTTTTCTTGAAAAATGTGCCCAAGAAGGGCCAAAAAAAATTGCCAAAGCCATAGTTGTCCAAATTGGACAAATTTTATATGAAAATGGGGGTTATGGGGTGTTCTAAGCTCAATAGTGAGGTCCTTTTAAGCCGAAAATGCCCAGAAATAAAAATGCTCCCCATATGCAAATAAAAAAACTCTGAAAAAGCTTGAAACCCTCCTCCAAAAAAAATCTTATGAAAAATCAGGAACAAGCAGCAATAGATGTAGGCTCTGATACCATGAAGAAGTTGAGAATGGAGGCAAAAAAGCAATAATGGCTCTAAAGAAAAAGATTATCATTCAGAGAGGGAATCAGTGAAAAAGTATAATAAAATCCTTATAAAAGGATATTAGCAACCCTAAATAAACCCTAAATGGATAAAGTGTATTTAATAATTAGAATAATTATTAAATACCTACCATATTATTAAATGCCTAGGCTTATCTTAAGCATAGAGTATAATAGACTAATAATTAAACAAATAATTATTAGATAATACAAGATAACTCTAACAATATTCATCTCCATTGTTCTTGAGTCCTCTTCAAATTTTTTTATTTTGCTTCCCTCAGAAATCTACAAGCATAGGTGATTAGATAGATAAAAGAAAAGCTCAAGTTGTGGTGAATTGATAAAGGATAAATTTTGAATAGATAGAAATGGAAGGAAACAAATCAATGGTCCAGTTTGAATCTAACCCAGAATGGATTCATGGTCAAGATCGTGTAGGAGAAAGTGGAGGCTAAAGATGGAAAAGGTAGTGGGATGAAGTGGGGAAGTGATGGAAGAGAAAACTAGGCAAGTAGTTGGGTGGTGAAGAAAATGAAATAATAAAAATTATTAAATTTCATGTGCATGGGAATAAACAAATAAAATGTGAATTTTTTTTTTTTTAGAAGAGCCGTGGGGAAAGGTGGATAATTGATTAAATTAAATAATTTATTCAATTATAGAAGAATGTTAGCTAATGAAGTAATTGAAATGATTATTTAATTTTAATAGAATGAAAAAAAGGGAAAAGGGATAAATTAGTTAAATAATTAAAAATTATTTAACTAATAGGCAAGGTTGATAGTATAATTAATTGATAAAAATTATTTAATTCACATTAAAACGAGGGGATAATTAGTAAAATAATTAAATAATTAAAAACTATTTAATTATCTATGAAGAAGTAGTGATGAGAAATGAGAATTAGAAGATGTTAATTTCCAATGTGTACATTTTGTCCCTATTTGAGACAATGCATATTTTAGTAGTGTTTCAAATAAAAATATAAAATTTATAGAATATATGCCCCAACTTGTCCTAGAGGATGAAGGTATGGAGGTGGCTTCCTGATGAAACTAGAGGGAATGGATTGATCAGAAGAAAATTTGAAAATATTATTATATATTTTCTTAGTTTTTCTATATGTTAGTAAAGGGCATTTTTGAAGGCCTTCGGGGCATTTTTAGCCCTTGAAAGTGGTGAAAGAGGCATGTTCTTTTATATTTTCACCTACAACTCTTGGAGACCTTTCCAACGAGTTAAACGGCTCGTAATTTCAAGTCCTGTGCAGAAAGTTATGCCTAGTTAAAGTTAGGACAAATTTTATATAGTTTTTTGAAAAAATTACATAGTTTTAGATTTTATTATGTAACTAAACCTGATATGACTGTTGGTTTTTCGATTCTCAAGGAGTTGTTGGTGACCCTTGGAATCCCTTGGACTACTATATGTTGGATTTTCGAATTGAATACGATACTTTTTGGCTTGCTTCAATTTTGTATTATCTTGTTCATCCACAACACCGCAGGTTCTCACTTAGGTGTTGTCGTCCAAATCCATAATTTGGATCATGGATTATTTGCATATTGAAGTTAGATCAGTGTAAGAATATGAAGCTTCACCATTGATGGGAACTTGGTATGCAAGTATTCCTATCAAATTGTTGCCAATATTGAAAGAGATTAGGATCACCTAGGATTGTAATCTTGGTTCTATTGTAGGGAAACTTCATAGAATGTGTTTGAACATTGAACTCGTAAATGAAACATCATTTTTTTTAAATGATTCTATATGAATATCTGAACCAATTATTTTTCAGGTACATGAAATGGGCATCCACTAGCTAGATTCCTCCATCTCTACAAGAAGGAAACGAGTTGACAATTATTTTGTAATTTTTTGTAAATATCACTCATGAATATCTCATGTTCTATGGTGCAATGAATTCCTCTACTATCTAATACCATGTGGAAGAAGTGAAAACCATTCAATGGCTTGTCCACCTAGACATGAAAATAGGTGCATGAGATATGTGTCATTGTAAGAAACTTCAAAACATGCTATGGAAAACTATCTAATGTGTTCTCTTAGATGACCTTTCCCTTTGTATTTTTCAAATTTTGACATCTCAAAATTATCAAAAAAATATGGCCTAGGTATGGTTTTGTCAAATGGATAAGGAAAAATGTCCTCAAATGTGTATGTCTTCTTGGTTCCTCATATCTACATGTATTGTGATCCATTGTTGCAAGTTCTGCAATTATTGAGCCAATATATCTTTGTGTGGGGATTAGATTTTGATGGTTTGGTTTTGAGGTAGGTAAGTATTCTTGTGTGATGTTCCTAAGAGTGGCTTAGCAAAGGGGTTGATACCTTAGTAGGCATGTTTTTGGCTAGGAAGTATTTGGTTAATGTGTGTTTGGTTTGGTAATGAAATGTTTTGATTGTAAGTGAAAATGTTTTGGTATTGATTGTGTGGTATGGTTTAGTTTGTTAGGTTTGGGAGTATGTAGGTATAATTTTGAAGTAGTAGTTTTGTTTTGTTAAAAGTGGTACATATGATTGGTTTTGGTTTTTTCCTCGGTTTATTTGATGTGTCATTGGGTTTGAGTTTTGATTTGTTGAATTTGAGTTTGACAAAATTTTGTTTGGCAATGTGTTGTTAGACAAGATGAGACATTTTTTCTCCCTCCAAGTTAACACCCTTAGAAAATTGACAAGAACTTAGTAGATCTGGAGCTTTGATACCATGTTGGATTTATTTTTTCAGCCCCACAAGCCCATGAATCACCTACAAGAAACTACCTATCACATTTGGAGAGAAGCCATGACTAATACTATGCAACCTTGAGAGAGATTGATCCAAAGAGGAATCTAATATGCAAATTAACTTGTAATGAAATTTGATATATTACTATGAATTAATGGTTTTATTTATAGAAAGAAAGAGAAACCTAATCTAAAACTAGGAAACTGAAATTGGCTCAAAGAACTAAAGATTAACTCAACTAAGTGAACTTTATCTTTTGCTAGCCTAATCTAATAAAAGATAAAAAGAAACCAAGTTTAGCTTAAGCGAATAAAGTAATTAAAGGACCTAATTAATTAAATAATTAGATAATGTCCTAATTAATCCAATTCGGAAAGTTCTCATGGGGTGTGTTTTGATTTTGGAGTGGAGGTGTAACAATTCAGTTTAGGTTTTGATTTTGTGGGATGTGAGTCATGGTTTGACTAATATATACTTAGTTTTATGAAATGGTGTTAACATTTGGGTTTCTTTTCATGTTGTTTGGGGGATGTGTTGTGTTGTTAGGTGGAGGAAATGGGTTTGATTGGTTTTTATTGGGTGGTGTCATTTTTTTATTACGTGGTGTTATGTTTTGGTTGTGAGGTGGAGTTATGTTTTGGGTGGGTGTTTTTTGTGGTATTTCAAGTATCAATGATAATTTGAAAAGGGGATTGTTGAGTTCCAAGTCAAATGAGGGCAACGATGGTACATTTGGTTGAGGTGTGTGAGTATTGATTTGTTGTTGGGTTGAGTTATCTAGTGATAGTATCAAATTGGAAGCTCTTATATTGTTTGGTGTAGGATTGTTTTGTGGGATCTCCTTGATATTCCAAATATCAAATTCTAGTGGTAATTCAGCTCGACTTTGTGCTAGAAACAAGAAATATTGATTTGGGTATACACACAAAAGTGCATCAATAACTCTTAGAATTCTAGGATCTTGTGATGTGTCATCAATTTCATCTTGTGTCACGCTTTGTTGAATTTTAGCCATAGAAAAATCCATAGTAGGTGATTATTGTGGAGGTTTCCATGTCAAATGTGAAGATGTCCTTCGGTAATATGTGCTTGTGGGATTGATCATAGGGTTTGGTTGGTAGGGTCCATTTTTGTTTTCTTGTTTTTGGATCTAGTCACGACTAGCGTGCGAGATACCTAAAGACTTGTGATGTAATGTGGATATGAGCTAATGTTAAGGATGAAAATTAAGTCTAAACTAAGTAAGTATTTTAGATTTTTGGATTTTTCAAAAAAAAAAAAGAAGCTAAGGTGTGAAAAAATGCTTCCTAACACTAATCTAGTGGGAGTGATAACACAATTTTTCTTACAAATCTTAAACTATTACAAAATAAGAAATGCATACAAAAAGAGATATACAACATGAAAATAGATTAACAATAAACACAAGATATATTATGGAGAAACCCTTTTCAGAGAAAAATCCCACACTCCAAAACCCGCCCAATATACTATTCAAAAATAAAAAATAATATACAATATACTTGCAGAGAAAGATTCTCACAAGAGTATCACTAAACAAAGATCTAGAGGTAACCCAATAGCTATAAGAGTCTTACACACAACATTCATATCACAAGCTTAATATATAGGAGATACAATACATGAAATTGTCAAGCGGTATTACAAAACCATGAGCCAAAACCACCCAAAAATTGGTGCCCAACTTATCTCCAACCCAATATCCCCTATGATGTGTAAAAACACACCAGCACATGTAGATCCCTTTTAGAGCTCATTTATGTGTCCAACATGTTTTTATATTTCCTATTTCAGGAGACCTAACTTCTGAAGGCCATAACTTTTGAATTGGATGGTTGATTGATAAATTGGTTGAAGCCCCCAAAAGCTCACAACGTTCTCTATCAATTTATAACCTACTACGCATGTCATGGAAACTTTCAATCCATTGTAGAGCCTCTAAGGCCCTCAAAATTGACTCTGAAACTTTCATTCACATTTTTCAAAAGAAAAAACTTCAATATCATCAAATGTATACATGATCTAATAATGAAAAGTTACCAAAATGCTTATCTAGCCAATCCAAAGCTTTGGACAAAATTTCAAACTAGTTCATGCTCAAATGAAAACTTACTATAAATAGTAACCTTATGTAAATGCAAGGTTGAGATACAACTTTTCCTAACATTTTTTGGATTTTGTGATATTTTATTTTTTTTAGCTTTTTGAATGTTTGGATTAATAACTAAGATGCAAGTTTGAAGAGAGACCCAAAATTATCAAAGAGTATATCTATACCTTCAGTGATGACAGTCAAGGAATATGATAAATATGCCAAACTTGCAATAAATTGATGAGTGCAAGCCCAATAGATAAAGGGATGTTGATAAGTTCATTTAGATAAAAGGCCAAATTAGAGATATGTAAGATGCAAGACCTAAATAGTTGATGAACAATCTTAGGTTGATTTGAATGTTTTAAGCTAACATGAAAAATCTAAACTTTGGGAATGCAACGTAAATGTAGATGTAGGATGAAAATGCAATCTAGTAAGTCTTTCTTTTAGTCTCACATCTTCATGAGTGATACAATTGCTAGAGTCATTTAAAGTTGAGCTTCAAGACCCTCAGTCTGCCAAGACTTTCTAATGATGAAAGAGAGGGAGACCCACAAATCTCAGGCTACTAAAAAAAAACCAAACAAAAGTGCATCATGAAGAGAAAATAGTCCCAAACAAGATAGATCTGCTAATTTGGTGCTTTAGGATGATAATACCGTTGAACAAGACAAAAAATATGATGATAAACTTGACATGCTTCAGACTTTAAAACAAAAGTATTCAATCAAAACTTGAAACTATAAAAATGCTTAAAACTCACAAAAAGTTATACTTTTAGGACTTGGGTCCCATCGAGCATGCAAAATGTATGACCCAAAACCCTATCATATGCATATTGTCTTAAGGAAACCATAAAACCTTTAAAATTATGCAAAGATAGAACCTAACAATGGAGAACAAGAATGAATTCAAGAAATAAAATAAAACAATAAATATTATACCATCTCAAGCATTTATCATATCCATCTCCATTGTCCTCGAGTCCTCTTCGAATTTATCATTTTGTTGGTTTCAAAAACCTAAGAACAAGTGATTAGATAGATATAAGAAAAGATTAAGTTGTGGTTAAAGAAACGATAGAGGAGAAAGTTTGAATATATAGAAGTAGGGGGGAATAGATCAACAGTGTTATACCTCTCTAACCCTCACATGATAAAGCAGGCACTATGATACTAAACCTACACTTTAATGCAGATGATGCAAGTGATGATGTAATAATCAACGTAGAAATAGATGTTTGTTAAATCTAGTGGTCACTGCAGAGATAAAGTCCCTACTAATATGGTTAATTAATGAAAGAAGAATTGTTATGTGCTATGGAAGTTGGATGGAAAGGGATAATATCACATCATCTGAATATATGAGAATGCATGTGATGTTAGAATCTCCTTCCAATGAATTCCATATTTTGGTTGCTTATGTGAATATGAAGATGCCTAGTTACAATTTGAAAACATCCTAATTGTGCTAATTAGGAGGTGGTTATTTAATATTGATGGAATGTGTTATTAACAAGTAGACTTTTCTAACCATGTTTAGTATATGATCTCCTTTGGGAAATGAATTATGATCTAGGATAATGCTTTCTATGTCTATATCTTGATTATGTTTCTTTTGGTTTATCTTGGCTTTAGTAGCATGTTGCCTATTAGAAGTAGGCTTACTCGGTTGATTTATCGAAGGTTTCTAATGTATAATGGGCCTATGTTTTAGGACATGACTATGTTATGATGATATATACTTTTAAGGACCTATTAGTGGTGTAGTCAATTGAATTTGTCCCACCTAATTAAATGAATTTTATATTTATTTAATTATTAATCATTCAACTATTAATTCAATTCACATTTAATTAATTCATTCCCCTTTTATGACTATTAATTAAATTAATATTTAATTCATTCACCCTAGATATGTTCTTCTATTAATTAAATAAATTATTCAATTTATTTGATTTAATTCATTGAACCATGTTCTAACTATTAATTAAATAAAAAAAACATATTTCATTAGTTAATTCATCTTATCCTAAAACCCCCCTCTCACATTTAAATAAATTTATTTAAATCCCTTTATCCTCCCACACATAGAATTTAATTAAATAATATTATTTAATTTAGATCCCCTCACCCACTTGCATTTTCTAGAAAATGCAAGTTGCAAACTAACCCTCCTCTTAATCATTTGTAGACCCCCTTTCATTAGCCTAATCACCATTCTAATTTTTTGCACATTTCTAAACCATGGGATTGGTGGAAAACACTTCTCAACCATTAAGGCTCTTGCAAAGCCTTCTACCTTTTACAAGCAAACCTACATGGTCTTTGACTATTCTAACCCCCATTTAACTCTTGCACATTCCTCTAATCGTGGGTTAAGCCCAAACCCATCAAATAAACCATTAATAGATTCCTTCATGTCTTCTCAAGCCTTTAATGATTTGTCCATTTCTCTCTCAAGTCTTCTCTTGTTGACACTTATCAACATGTGATTACTTGAGGAAGAGCACACAAATTGAGGATCATGGAATCCTCAAGCAATCCTAGCCCTATTGGCAATTGATACTCATCTGGTGGCTTCTGATGGTTGATTATTGGTCTAGGGTTTTCATTGATGGAAACTCTTCATGATATTTCCATCCGGTAATCACGGATCTTGATTTTCGGAAGAGGACATCAACCAGTAGACAGTTAACCAGTATTCCAGGATAAACAGAGCAGTTTTGATTTGGAAGCTTTCTGGTGATTGCGGTGCTATGAATTGTGTATGGGTTGATTGAGTCGGCAAAGAGACATCATTTTATTATTGTTTTGGTGATCTGCATTTACCTTTGGTGATCCGGTCAAGCCGACATGTGATTACATGTTACACTATCAAGCCGACATGGTAAATGATCTATTTTGTGATTGCGGATATAAGACCGGTGTAGATGATCTTTTTGGTGAATGATATAACTTTATGCTAGCGATTGATGATTGAGAATACATTTTGGCGTAGTTTCACATGCACATTCTTGATCTAGTAGATGACTAAGACAGTGAACAGGGCAAAACAGAGCAAAACAACAGAGGTGATCCCGTCAGTATATTAGGCACTTAACCGAAACTCTTTTAGGCATTATAAATGATATCCTTGAGTTATTTTATTGTATTCCATCATTGTAATCAATCAGTAAGGTAGTGAGCCTTCCGAGGTAGTAGCCCTTATTGTATTTGAGCAGTGAACTCTAGGTAGCATGCCCAAATGCCTATGCATTCCCCATATTGTAATATTGTTTTTCTACTGGCCATAGAATAATATTGTGGGTTCAAATCCCATCCTGGTTTTTCCCATTTGGGTTTCCATGTAAAAATTCAGTGTTATTATCTTCTGGTTGATTGTTTTATGTTCCTGCATTTTAGTTTCAAGTGTATGCTTCTGGTGGTTTAAAGTTATGTCTGAAAATTTGCTAGCCAGTAGATCATTGATTCACCCCCCCCCCTCTCAATAATCCTTGATTCCAATAATTGGTATCAAAGCCTAGTTCCTCTGAGGAAGCTTAACTACCTGAGGTCTGGGAGATTGAATCAATGGATTCTGGTTTTCAGAGATAGCTCAGTGTAGCATTTAAGGATCATGATGCAACAAGAAATGGCATCAGTTCATTGAAAAGAAACTTGAATTCTACTGACGATTTCATTAACAACTTGAAGGATCAATGAAGCACATCAAGAGACAAGAGGAAAGAATTGATGGACAAATTGAAGGAGAAATAAGATCAAATTATGGAAAATCAGGGTAAAGCTGATGAATGTGACAGGCTTGAGAGAGAGAATGTTTCCTTGAAAAATGAGATGCAATCCATTGTGATGAGAATGATTAAGGATATTGAGGACCGGAAGAAGAATGAAGAGAATTTGGCACAATTATTTAAGGAAAGAGTTGATGAATGCTTCAAGCCTACCTATGAGAATGATCAGTTGAAGCTTGAGTTGACACATTCAAGGAATAATGGTCAAGAGCTTGAAAGATAGATTGTTGCCTTAGGGGATTAAATTGCTACTACTAATGATTATAAAGACAAATTCAAATCTATCTCAACAAGGCTTGATGATCATGGAAATTCAAAGACATGGAAAGGACATGCGAGGACTTGGATTTGAGAAAGGTGAATCCTCTGGATCTGGACAAAGCAATACAAAACCTAATCAAAAGAAGAGCAATAATTTTCTGGCAAGATAGCCTAATGCCCATAAATTCAATGGCAGATGCTTTACTTGCAATAAATTTGACCATATGGTGAATCAATGTAGAAGTAGGATGAACAATGGAATGAACAACATGAATAATGTCCCTACCTTTATCGGTCAGTGTTTCATATGCAATAATTTTGGTCACAAGTCAAATATTTGTAGAGAAGTAATGAATAACTTCCAAAACAAGAGATTATATGCTTGTGGGATGTTTGGACATATCTATAACTAGTGTAGGATGAGGCCAAATCAGATGAATTTTAAACCTATGCAGAGGAATGTTGTTTGTTGTGCATGCAACAAACCCAGTCACATTGCTAAGTATTGCAGAAGCAAGAACAGTGCTCTGGTAGACAAGAAAAAATTAGATGAGAAGGGAAAGGCAAAGGTATAAGAGATCAGAGACAAACATGAGAAGATGTGGGTTAGAAAAGATGAATCTAAAGCAGAGAATGGATCTGCACACGAATCTAGTGCAGGATCTTCATCTGGTAACTAGGGCTTTATGCCTTAGGGGGAACTTTTCATGCAAATTATAAGAACCCCCTCTTTGGTGATCTGCAATCGATTCCAGAAGTTTGCAGAAGGCTCAAATCATGTGTGCAGATGTAATCTGAAAATCTTAGAGAAGATTTGATGATCCGGTAAGCGACTCCATGAAAATAATTGTAACCGGTTGCAACATTTACTACAATGGAAAATTAGGTCTTTGAAGTATAAAAAGGCATTTGAAAGATTCATTTGTCACAATGCGATCAAGAGAATAGGGCAAAGCAGAAGAACGAAGTGACTTGGTGATTTCAATAGCAATTTCAGCAATCCTAAAGAGAATTCTAGTGCCCAGTTGTGAATCAAGGTATTTATCTGTTTCAGACTATCTATTTTTGAAAACCCTAAGTTTGAAATGGCTTCAAGTTCTAGTATTGCTACCCCATTGGTTGTTGAGATCAAGGATAGGGGCAGACCAATTTTCAAGAAACACCCTTTCAAGTTTGTTGAAGATAATCCAGAAGGTGCATTTTCTTTGGTACCTTGCGATGTTCTTCATAATGAAGATATTAGGGAATACATCCATTGTGATCTTGAGGAGCTTGGTAAATCTGACATGTTGAACTTGTACAACAAACACTTGGCAGACAGTTTGGGAAATCTCAAACCAAAATATAAAGTTCTTCAAGACAAGGGTTTTTCGTAGTTCATCCATTTTTCATTTTTCAACGAAGCAGAGTGGATCCAGTGTATTCTCAATCAAGTTCATGATGAGTTCATATGGCTTGATAGGCCTCACAAGATCACCAAACAGGCAATTCGATTTGTGACATGTCTCAATGAAACCAGTGAAGTACCTGGTTTGAGAAAAGTGTTGAATAACACAGTGATAGCCACTATTGGTTCCAAGCTCGATAGCAGAGAGATGACCATAAACGACATTCTAGAGAATGATGTGAAGTTGATGTAGGAGCATCCCCGGTTCATAGCAATCTTGCATAAACCAAAAATATTTCCTTTATGTTTGCATTTTCACCATTTCTTTCTTTGTGTCCCGAGTTTGTCTCATCAAAACTTGTGGAGTTGGATTTTACTTCAAGGCTTGATCATCTTCCTTATTCCCAAACCATGGAGCATTTGGATCATTTTTTGGCAAGTTACCGCTACTAGTTTCCTAGACAATTTTTTGTTACCGGTTGCCTGGACCTATTTGCATTGGTGATCTAACGGATCCCCTTTCATAGCTTGTGGAGCCTTGAGCATTGATTCTGATGTTCCTTAGCATGTCTGACCTTTCCCCATGATCTACATTTCATACTTTGGATTTTCTGAAAGAATTTCTTTGGTAGAGGTCAACCTTGTTGTTTTTACATGTTAGGTCTTGTTCTTTGGGTTTTGATCCCTTTTTGGGCCAATCGGATCCTCTTGGATCATATAAATCATTTTAATAGAGAATTAGAATGTAATAAATAATTTAGATTGAGCATAGAAGATAGATCTTAAGATTTCAGGTCCCGGTCGTGACTTGTTCTATATTTTGAACATGTTTTAATAGGCCTATGAGCCAGTTTTTGTAACTCGATTGTTACCAGTTGGTTGTAAATAGTTTTCATGTTATAATTCAATATGTTATGCATTGCCTCCATCATGTCCTTGTGTTTTTGTTGTGTTTACTCTTGCTGACCGATCTAAACTGATCTCTTTGAGGTCCCTCCTAGCTGGTGAATGCTTCAAAAATTTACATCAATGGTGGTCGGATACAAAGTTTACCAGTCTAGCAGACACAACTATGTCTCCAGAACTGCCATATACTCTACATATTAGATGTTGAAAAATGACATGGGGTATGATCTATTTATAGTCCTTCTAAATGAGTTGATGAGAAATTTGAAAAAAATTAAGCAAGATAAGAAGCACACTTTTAAATATGTAACTCTTTTTATTTTCTTGGCCTTATATTTTTTGAATGAGATACCTGGTGTAAAAGGAAAGGTCCAATGGGCCTATGATAGATTGGTGGCAATAAAAATCAAAGAGGGATTGTGGGGAATAGGAGATGCCACAGTGAGAATATATGCTCTTTGGAGTTATTTAAAATCTTTCCAAGCAGCAATAAAAAACAAAGAAAGAATCCCTAAGGAGATTATAGAGAAGTATGAGCAAACTATTTGCTTCATGGTTGATAAAGATCAATGTCAAATAGAATTCATGGAGCCTAGAATAGTTTGGATCATGCCCATGGGGTGTGAAGTTGATTCTAACATTCTTGAGGCATATGCTCAACACCTATTGAGACAACCAGTTGATCTTAAAGAAGAAAGATATGGAACATTCAAGGAGAAAGACCTTGAATTACATAAACACTTCACTGCACCTGCTAAGAAAAGAAAAGTTACAAAGATGGCTAAGGAAGTGGCAGTGCAGATGGGATTCACCCAAGAGGAGGTGAAGAAGGAAAGAGGAAAAAATGCACAAAAGGATGCCAAAGAGGAAACCAAGAAGCCTAAGGTTGATTCGGTTCCCTCCAAGGTTAAACCAAAGGAGACCAAGTCTGCCCCTGCTCCGATGGCACCATCTTCAAGACCGAGCCCATCGAGAAAGGGAGTATTGAAGCAAAAGGAGAAGTCCAAGTGGACTTATGTTGTTGTGTATCCAGTGGCCTTGAAGACAAAATTTGATGAAGTACCAGGCAAGGACAAGAAGAAAGGTGAATTTATAAGAGTTGTGAGGAAGTCGCAGTCTGGTGGAGACCAGAAAAGAAAGAAAGAAAAAATTGATCCCACCCCTACCGAAAGACCTCAGAAAGGAAGAACAGTTAAAACTCAACTTGAGTCTGGTGATAAGAAAGGTAAATCTATTCCTCCATTGTCAATAGATCAATTAATTGATGACATAATTGTGGATGGAAATTTGAATAATATTGGAGTGCATTATGCAAATTTAAATGAGGTTGATCAAACAAAAGTAGAAGAAGCAGTTGTTTTACATTTGCACAATTTTAATAAAACATTGATTGAGATGGAGAAGAGCATCCCTACGGACCTATACAACCTTATTGATGTAAGGAGACTATCTGCCAACAAAACAGATAAGAAGATGAAAGAAAGAGAGCTGATAAATGTTTGCACCTGTATCACGCATGATGAAGTCAAAAGACTTATTGAGGAAGCTAACAAGAAAGAATTTAGAAGAAAAAATAGGGTAAACAGGTTGATGATAGGAAAGGTGGAAGAGGTAAGGAAGGAAACAAAAGATATATGGAAAAAAATCATTGTAAATGATCCTCTATACAAAAATGCATTTAAGTCTTCTCAGTTGGAAGAAAAGAAAGGTGTTTCCGCTGGTCAAAAGGGTGAAACTCAGACTGAGGGACATCCAGAAGATCAAGGCAACACAACACTTGATGTTGAAGCCGATGATAATCCTCTGGTGGTAGACAATTCAGCAGTCCCCGAAATTTAAAAGGATGATACTGCACCAAGTGGCAACACCGGTGCACAAGATAAAGGGGATGAAGCAAGGAAAAAGGAATCTGAGAGTGCAGAGGCAAAGGTTGTTGAGGTAGATAAGGGTAAAGGATTTGTTGATCCAACAATTAACACTCTTACAGTCTCTAGGACCCCACCTCAAATCTCCATTAATCTAGATGGTCCTCTCAACCTTGGACAAATGTCTCCTACCAAGAAGCTAATGCTTGCAGCTATTGTTCAAGCCCAAGTCAACCAGGATTTGGAGAAGTTTGAATTAGAAGACAAAAATCTCATTTTGATGTCTATCGATGTTTTACAGAAGGTGGCTTTGAATGTACAGTTAGATTCTAATCCTATCCCCTTTGGTAAATTGTTACAATTGATTAGTAGCGTAAATACCAGTTTTGATTCATTAGAAAAATATGATACTAAGCGAGTTTTGGATAGATTTAAGGATGTTAGAATGCAAAAATTCTAGAATTTGATTAAAGATGTCCGAGTTAGATTGAATAAAGGTCTGCAGGTTATTTCAGATGCTTTGACAAAAGGTGATAAATTGTGTGTCTTGTCTAATTTTTCCTAAATTCACTGTAGATATAGACAAGAAAATAAGTGTTTACCAGGGAAAACTTGCTAGTATTTCATAGTCCTTTGATCCCAATGTAGCTCCAACCAGCAGTGTTGAAGGACATATTTTGGCTCTAAATGATCATATCTCAAGCCTCAATGCGGACAAGGACAGGATTTTGAGGAAAGTTGGTGAACTCCGAAACTTAATTCTCCCCCAGTTGGACACCATGCTAAGCAATAAGGTAGATTGCATAAAGGTGATGGCTCAACGTGTGTCATCTGATCTGAAGGAAGTAGAGATTCATGCAGTTGTATTTAGTGCATTTATTATAGTTTTGGATAAGTTGAAGAATGGGTGGGAGACTCACCTAGGATCCTTGAAGACCATTTTGCTGACATCTTCAAGTACTTGTAAAGTCTCCGACAAGTATCTTTGTATATAAATATTGGAAAGCACCCCATATTTGGCATTGTTTGATAACTCAATGATGAACAATAAGTACCAAACCAGTACTGAGAGGGGGGGTGAATCAGTACAGTCACAAAATCTTTTCCCAAACCGGTTTGACTGCAAACACTGCAAATGTCTGATAGACAGTAACAACGGTCTGAAATAGAATGCAACTGGTAAGGCTAGGAATGACTATGACAAGCGTTAACTGGTTAATCACTTAGTTTTCCACTCAGCTTAATACTACACTTTCATTTCACCTTTATGTATGAATAGGTAATCTAAATTATAATAAAAGTTAGCTCATCATGTTTTACTTTCAGACACAAATCACTTAAATCATCACATGAAAAATACTACACATGACACACATATTTTTCACGTGGAAATCCAACTAGGAAAAACCATGGTGGGGATGAATACCCACAAGCTACTTTTGAACTCTTTAGAAGTCCGCTCTGTTAGGAGCCTAGTCCGGTTAAAGACTGTTACAACAAGTTCTGCTAGGAACTGATCCTGTTAGAGATCACCCAGTTAAGGGATGGCTAAATACCTGGTTAAGGGTTAAACCCTGTTAGAGGTTACCTTGTTAGAGGATTTCAAGAACTCAATTAGTTTGAGTCAGCCTGTTAAAGGATTTACAGTAAGATGATTAAAGCTACCTGGTTAAGGGATTTTCCAACTTTTGAAGTGGTTAAAGATCAATAGGTATTACAATGATCTGATAATAGCACTCAATGCCTAATGCAGATCTGCTTAAGTTCCTCCCTTCTGCACACACAATGCAGGAATCAATCCTCTTATCTCATCTGGTCTGGCAAGAATCACGTATCTCTTCACTTAGATACACACACACCATTTGCCAACAACCTTAGAAAGAAACACAACATCGACCTTATAGGAAACAAATAGGTCGGTAGCATAAACCCTAAACCCCAAACATTTAGGTTAAGCAATTTAGGCAGTTCAATCCTGGCCATTGAACACTTTGCATTTGAATACAACAATCTTGAACAGATCTCGAGACATTCTCCATCGCTCGTTCTTCACCGCTTTATGGAAGCGATAACCCATCACGCATTCTCCACCGTTTACAGGGACTTCGCACATTCCCAAGGTAGATAGGATCAATCTCCTTCATGCAAGATCCTTTACGTGCACAAGGCTAACATGGTACCATGATCTGATCTTCATTACAATTCTAACTCATCATACGATGTCATCGATTGAATCACATAGGCTTGGAACACTTCAACCAGAAACCCTTAAGCTAAGACTACCAACCGGTAGTCATATCATGTTAAGTCTTCATAGAGAACATTCCATATGCCGGTTCACATTTCATCATACCGGTTCTCTTGGACAAACATACCATTTCACCTATTGCTCAATATACTGGTTTATACCACTATACCGGTTCACTTTCCCAACTATTTAGCTTCAATATACCTGTTCACTTCTTTGCACATATATTGGTTCACCATATTGTACCGGTTCACATTTCATCATATTGTCGGTTCACTCTCCAACATATTAACATCAATGACAACATAATATCATCATGTCAACATACTCGGCACAAATGCCAACAATCTCCCCCTTTGGCATTGATGGAAATATACAAAGATCTCTCTTTCTACATCACATCTTCTCCCCATTGCTGCAGATATCTTCTCCACTTCACATCTTCTCCCCCTTTGACAACAATGCCAAAGTGGAGGCACAAGCTTTCCTGTTCCACTATGCTTCTCCCCCTGAGGAGTAGCATCCTTCAACACGTCAATCCGGAAAAATTTGGACACTGCAATACCTGACTGATGTGGAGTACATACTCTCAATTCACCTCTTGAAGGGGCAGCACCCCTAATTCACATCTTAAATAGGTAAATGAAGCCGTTGGTAGAGGCTTGGTGAATATATCTGCTAACTGCTCCTTACTGGAAACATGTTCCAGTACAACCTCCTTGTTCTGAACCTTTTCCCTCAAGAAATGATACTTGAGCTCAAAGTGCTTGGTTCTAGCATGCGAAACTGGATTCTTGGAAATGTTAATTGCACTTGTATTGTCATAAAATATGCTTACTGGTTCAGATACAGGAACTTTGAATCCATTCAATACATGCTTCATCCAAGTAGTCTGGGTGCAGTTCATAAAAGCTGCAACATACTCTGCTTATGTTGTAGGCTGAGAGATACAACTCTGCTTTTTACTCATCCATGAGAACAGTCTACCACCGAGAAAGAATGCACCACTGGTGTGAACACTTTTAGGTTGAAATCATTATTGTATGGATACCATAACCCATAGTCAATAGTTCCCTTTAGATATCTAAGAATCCGATTGACTGCTACCAAGTGGGATTCTCTAGGGCTTTGTTGAAACCGAGCGGTAATACCCACGGCATGTGCAATGTCCGATTTGCTATCCACTACATAATGCAACTTACCAATCATTGATTGGTAATCCTTCTCATTTACCACTACTAAGTCATCTTCTTTTGATAGCTTACAACCGGTCACCATTGGTGTACCAACCGGTTTACTATCTTCCATGCCAAAGGTCTTCAACACCTCTTTGACATACTTGGACTAAGTAATAAAGATTCCATCTTTCATTTATGAATCTCTAGTCCAATGAAGAACTTAATCTCCCCTATGAGTGACATTTCAAACTCCTTTTTCATCTCATCAGCAAATTCATGACTCATCTTGTCATTGCCTCCAAAGATGATGTCATCAACAAATACTTCACAGATAAGAATCTGATCTCTTTCTGATTTCAAGTAGATATTGCTATCTTCACTTGTTCTTTCAAATCCAATCTTCACAAGATGGGAGTGCAAGCATTCATACCATGCTCTAGGTGCCTGCTTTAGTCCATACAAGGCTTTATGTAGCCTACACACCATGTCACTGTCTTCTGATAGGGCAAACCCATCTGGTTGCTCTATATACACCTCCTCTTCAAGTATTCCATTTAGGAATGCAAATTTTACATCCATTTGGTATACCTTGAATCCTTTAAAAGCTGCATATGAAAGAAGCATATGAACTCCTTCCAATCTGGCTACTGGGGCAAAGGTTTCTCCATAGTCTTCTCCTTCTTCTTGAGCATATCCTTTACATACTAGTTTGGCTTTGTTCCTTACCACTGTGCCATCCTCATTCAGCTTGTTTCTGAAAACCCATTTGGTACCAATGACATTTTTATGCTCCGGTCTGGGTACCAAAGACCATGTACCATTCTTCTCTATCTGGTCAAGTTCCTCCTCCATTGCCTTGATCCAGTCTTCATCTTTATATGCCTCTTTTTAGGCTCAAATTCAGAGATCATACAAGAATTCTCTCTAACCTTTCTTCTTGTAAGGATTCCTGCATCCTTATCTCCTATGATCTACTTTGGATCATGATTCAGTTTGACATGTCGAGGAATGCTCTTGACTGATTCCTCCTACTTTTCTTCTTCATCCTCATCTTCATCAGCATCAGCATCTACCGGTGTAGGAACATTGTTACCCGTACTTGGCTGATTAGCAACCGGTTCCTAGAAGGTTACTACCGGTTCATCTCTTACTTGCTTACTGTCGGTTTCCTCGGGTTTTCCAAAATTTTCATCAACTCTAACATTGATGCTTTCAACAATTCTCTGAGTCCTATTATTGAAACATTTGAGAGCTTTTCTCTTGGTGGAATATCCTAGAAATATTCCTTCATCACATTTTGCATCGAACTTGCTCTGATGTTCACTTCTCTTGATATAACATCTGCTACCAAACATTCTAAAGTAGCTTACCACTGGTGTCTTACCAATCCAATACTCATAAGGAGTCTTATCCTTTCCTTTCTTGATGAGTACCTAGTTCATTGTGTATACTACAGTGCTCACCGCTTCTCTCCAAAAGGTGTGAGCAAATTTTCCTTGGATCAACATAGTTCTAGCTGCTTCAACCATAGTTTGGTTGTTTCTCTCTGCTAAGCCATTCTGCTGTGGAGTCTAGGGGGCAGACAGTTGCCTCTTGATGTCGTTCACTTCACAATATTTGTTGAATTCACCGGAAGTGAACTCTCCTCCTTGATCAGTTCTAAGGCACTTGATTCTTCTACCACTTTCCTTTTCTACTAGTGCTCTGAAAGCTTTGAACTTTCCAAAAGCTTCAGATTTATCTTTCAAGAATGTGACCCACATCATTCTTGAGCAATCATCAGTTAAAATCATGAAATACCTATCTCCCTACACACTCCTAGTTTTCATAGGACCACACAAATCAGTATGCACAAGATCAAGTAAATTGTCTGTTGTGAAAGATTTACCTTTGAAAGTTGAGGAAGACATTTTCCCCAGTTGACATTCTCTGCACAAAGGATTTTTTGGTTTGCTCAGCACCGGCAATCCTCTGACTACCTTGGTCTTACAGACCTTCACAATGTTATCAAAGTTTACATGGCAGAGTCTCATATGCCATATCCAGCTATCATCAAATTTAGCCATAACACATGTACTTACATTTGCATTCAGCTGAAATAAGTTACCTTTGGTCTGCATACCAATGGCCATCAATTCACCATTCTTTCCTTTGATTTTGCACACACCATTTTTGAATTCCAGAATGAATCCACTATCATTCAGTTGGGCAACACTCAATAGATTGTGTCTAAGACCTTCCACCCAATACACATTGTCAGCACTGCTCTTTCCATTCAGAGAGATGGACCCTCTTCCTTTAACCATACATGGTGCATCATTACCAAAGCGAACCACACCACCATCATATTCTTCTAAAGATAGAAACTTTCTCTGGTCATGAGTCATATAGTGAGAACAACCACTATCAATAGTCCACTCATTGGAATTATCAAAGCGGGAGACAAGAGCCTTCTTGTCTGACACATCTTCCTTTACTACAACAAACACAATATCTTCATTCTATTCATCTTCTGATTCCTCATCTGTGACACCTTCATCAATTGCAACAAAATAGTTTCTCTGGTTTCCTCCTTTGAATTTCTTGAACCTCTCTGGTTTGTCCTTGTTGTCACCATAAGGACAGTTTATAGCAATATGTCCTATCCGATTACAAGAAAAGCATTTCCAAGGGAGCTTACCTTTGTATTTACCAGTTCCTTTAGGAAGTTTCCTGGCAAGTAGAACTTCAAATTCCATTAGGATCTCCTCATCATCCATTTCTCTTCTCTGTCTTGGTTCACCACTGGTGCTTGCTTCTTTTCCTTTTCTGGATGGTACAATAGAAGCTCTAAAAGTTGATTCAGTCTTTTGAACACTACCATCAAAACTATTTAGCTCATAGGCTGTCAACTTTGCAATGATGGAGTCTAGGGATACCTTAGTCTTGTCTATTGATCTCAACTCCTGTATAGAAGCAACCCTTATTGCATAGACTGGTAATAAGGATCTTAGAACTTTGCTTACCACAGTGGAGTCTTCCATTTTACCACCTGCACTCTTGATATCTCCAACAATAGTTTTGATCCTTATTCCATACTGTTGAATGGTCTCACCTTCAACCATCCGCATGTCTTCAAACTTCCCTCTAAGGCTTTCTTCCTTAGCTTGTTTTACATGCTCACCACTGCCATAGATATTCTCAAGAGTGTCCCATACTTCTTTGGGATTATCTTTATCCTGGACATCAATAAACTCAATGTCAGATAAGTTGTTGATTAGGGCTTCCATGACTTGCCCATTCTCTTGTATTTCTCTCTTTTGATCATCGGTGAGAGTAATGGTAGGAATAACGAAAACATTCTCAACATAGCTCCAGTGTTGAGCACCCATGCTTCTAATGTAAATCTTCATTCTGTCCTTCCAAATTTTGAAGTTATCTCTGTTGAACTTTGGACCTTCTCTCTTCATCATTATAATAGGATCTTTCCCTCAAGCAGTTAAGCTTATATTACAGAGGACCTGGAGGATGCTCTGATACCAATTGCTAACTCAATGATGAACAATAAGTACCAAACCAGTACTAAGAGGGGGGGTGAATCAGTATAGTCACAAACTCTTTTCCCAAACCGGTTTGACTGCAAACACTGCAAATGTCTGATAGACAATAACACCGGTCTGAAACAGAATGCAACCGGTAAGGCTAGGAATGACTGTGACAAGCGTTAACCGGTTAATCACTTAGTTTTCCACTCAACTTAATACTACACTTCCATTTCACCTTTATGCATGAATAGGTAATCTAAAATATAATAACAACTAGCTCAGCACGTTTTACCTTCAGACACAAATCACTTAAATCATCACATGAAAAATACTACACATGACACACATATTTTTTCACGTGGAAACCCAACTGGGAAAAACCACAGTGGGGATGAATACCCACATGCTACTTTTGAACTCTTTAGAAGTCCATTCTGTTAGGAGCCTAGTTTGGTTAAAGACTGTTACAATAGGTTCTGCTAGGAACCAATCTTGTTAGAGATCACCTGGTTAAGGGTTAAACCCTGTTAGAGGTTACCCTTTTAGAGGATTTCAAGAACTCAATTAGTTTGAGTCACCCTGTTAAAGGATTTATAGCAAGCTGATTAAAGCTACCCGGTTAAGGGATTTTCCAACTATTGAAGTGGTTAAAGATCAACAGGGTATTACAATGATCTGATAATAGCACTCAATGCCTAGTGCAGATCCACTTAAGTTCCTTCCTTCTGCACACACACAATGCAGGAATCAATCCTCTTATCTCATCTGGTCTGGCAAGAATCACATATCTCTTCACTTAGATACACACACACCATTTGCCAACAACCTCAAAAAGAAACACAACATCGACCTTATAGGAAATAGATAGGTCGGTAGCACAAACCCTAAACCCTAAACATTTAGGTTAAGCAATTCAGGCGGTTCAATCTTGGCCATTGAACACTTTGCATTTGAATACAACGGTCTTGAACAGATCTTGATACATTCTCCATCGCTTGTTCTTCACTGCTTTATGGAAGTGATAACCCATCACATGTTCTCCACCGTTTACAGGGACTTTGCACATTCCTGAGGTAGATAGGATCAATCTCCTTCATGCAAGATCCTTTACGCGCACAAGGCTGACATGGCACCATGATCTGATCTTTATTACAATTCTAACTCATCATACAATGTCATCAGTTGAATCACACAAGCTTGGAACACTTCAACCGGAAACCCTTAAACTAAGACTACCAACCGGTAGTCATATCATGTTAAGTCTTCATAGAGAACATTCCATATGTCAATTCACATTTCATCATACTGCTTCTCTTGGACAAACATACCACTTCACCTATTGCTCAATATACCGGTTTATACCACTATACCAGTTCACTTTGCCAACTGTTTAGCTTCAATATACCTGTTCACTTCTTTGCACATATACCGGTTCACCACATTGTACCAGTTCACATTCAGCATATGGTCGGTTCACTCTCCAACATATTGACATCAATGACAACATAATATCATCATGTCAACATACTCAGCACAAATGCCAACATTGTTGTCAAAGGGGGAGAGAAACGGTGAAAAATGTACAGTATAAAAACCTGTAATTACAAATTTCAAAATTACTTGTCTAAGGGGGGCCCTTAGAAATTCTTTTGATCTAATGTACAATTCTCAAAAATTAGCCATTTTTCACAAGTGTTACCATCAATGCCAAAGGGGAGATTGTTAGAAATTAACACTCATTTGGTGACTTCTGATGGTTGATTATTGGTCTAGGGTTATCATTTATGGCTTGTCTTCATGATATTTCCATCCAATAATCATGGATCTTGATTTCCGGAAGAGCACGTCAACGAGTATCCCAAGATAAACAAAGTAGTTTTGGTCCAAAAGCTTTTTGGTGATTGCGGTGCTATGAATCGTGTATGGGTTGATTGAGCCAACATAGAGACATCATTTTATTTTATTTTTGGTGATCCGCATTTATCTTTGGTGATCCGATCAAGCTGACATGTGACTACACATTGCACTAGCAGGCCAACATGGTAAATGATTTATTTTGTGATTGTGGATATATAAGACCGGTGTAGATGATCTTATTGGTGAATGATATAATTATATGAAAGTAAGTGATGATCGAGAATTTGTTTTGGCACAATTTCACGTGCACATTTTTGATCTTGTAGATGACTGAGACAGTGAACAAGGCAGCACAAAGCAGAACAACAAAGGTGAACGAGTTAGTATATTAGGCACTTAACCAGAACTCTTTCAGGCATTATAGATATTATTCTATATTTATTTCATTGTATTCCATCATTGTAATCAATCAGTAAGGCAGTGAGCCTTCTGGGGTAGAAGCCCTTATTGTATTTGAGCAGTGAGCTCTAAGCAGTGTGCATGAATGCATGTGCATTCCCCATATTGTAATATTGTTTTTCTACTGGTCATAGTGGAATAATATTATGGGTTCAAATCCCACTATGTTTTTTCCCATTTGGGTTTCCACGTAAAAATCCGGTGTTATGATTTTGCAGTCGATTGTTTTATGTTCTTGCATTTTAGTCTGAAGTGTATGCTTCTGGTGGTTTAAAGTTAAGTCTAAAAATTTGCTAAACGATTGATCATTGATTCACCGCCCCCCCCCCCCCCCCTCAATGATCCCTAATTCCAACAAACCCTTCTTAAGAAATTCAATCTTGACCATCCATTAGCCCATTCTTCATATAATAAGAGCTCTCATGTCCATTATGGAGGAAGTGGGATAGCAAGTATATTGAGGTTGGCTTTGCATATCTCAAGGGATTTTGCATTCCATAGCCATAACATTACCACTATCTTCGGTGTTACTATGGGCATTCAACAAGCCCTTGCATACTCCCCACAAATTTCACATAATCAACCATTTCCCAATCTTTATTTGCCATCCTTGTGTTGGTGCTCAAACTGGGAGAAACATTCATAGCAATAGGATCTTGGAGAGGGGGAAGAAAAGGAAGAGCTACATGTTTGATCATAGGAGAAGCATCATTATGTTTTTATGTTTAGTTAATTTAATTGTCTATATTTGGTGTTAATCTTTCTTGATATGTTATTAAAATGGTTTGAATTCATGTTGCTTATGGTTGGGCTCATTATTTGAATGAATTCATGTTGATTTATAACATCTCCATTTCTTTAACATCAAGTGGTATTAAGGTTTAGGATTACAACTATGATGTCCTTGATGAATACTAAGAGGGGGGGGTGAATTCGTATGCCAAAAATCTTTGCACTTAAACACTTTGCAAGACTAACAGCAAACCAATAAAAGAGTTTAGCAGACAAACCGGTTAACACACATGCAAACCAAATAGCTAATAATACATTCACCCATAGAAGCACAAACACCATAAAACAAGAGATTTTGACGTGGAAACCCAAATGGGAAAAACCACGGTGAGATGGAACTCACAAGTAACTATCTGCAGAATAGGAACCAGACCGGTTAAGGTCTTACAATATTCTTTACCAGAATAGATCCTGTTAGGAATCTCAATCTCTGTTAGGAGATAAGTCCGATTAAAGACTACCTTGCTAGAGGATTTTAGATCCACTGATGTGAACCACCTTGTTAAAGGATTTACAAAAGGCTTTTGGGCCTACCCGGTTAAGGGCTACAGACTTGTCAAATATGTGAGTAATCAACAAGAGAGTGATCTAGCAAATAGCATAGATTGCTTGGTTAGATCCTTAATAGCTCGTTCCTAATGCATTCCAACATTACTTTAGTCTTCTACACATTCATACTCTCTCTAACTCCTCAACCACCTTAAACCCTCGCAACAACAGCAACGATAGTAACAACTTAAAACCCTAGACATGATGTCCTTATAAAGGAATCTGATTTCATGTCGGTCCAATAGGATTACATTACAATTTCCTAGGTTCAATGCATCTAGACATATCTAGTAACACGACACAAAAAACACCACTAAAGTGGCAGCACCATCAAACAATCGGTGGATGGTAACTCATCACAAAATGTCGGTTGGTAAATCATCACAAAGTATTACCAGTTCATACAAAATACCGGTTCAAACAAAATGCCGGTTGTCGGTTTGACAAAATTGAAGAGTGGGAAATATGTGTTCTGCCGCTTTGGTCCTTCATACCGCTTGAGATCCTTGAACTGCTTGGGGTCAACATACCGCTTCAAATCAGTAATCACTTTCTGCAAAACACCAATAGTCTAAGGACTATAATGCATCATACCGGTTGGAACATGTACCAGTTGAGCTTTAACTAATACATACAAAAATGATCTCAATACAAGTGTGTGTCCATCAATGACAATCACAACATAATCATCAAAAATGCCAACAATCTCCCCCTTTGGCATTGATGGCAACACTTAGGAAATTTTGAGATCTAAGTGTTTTACAACAAAAATATGCCAGAATCAAAATTACTCCCCCTAGGCATATACACTATCCCTTTTGCAGAAAATACAATGCATACTACTTCTTAACAGAAATAACATGAAAGTATAGATCACAACATTCAAAAATTATGCTTCTCCCCCTTTGCCAACAATGACAAAAATAATATTACAGACTAACACTTGTTTCATTAATATAATAAGTGTTTATGACAATAAAGAATAAAACTTGTCAAAAACAGATTTAAAGTCCTGCAAGAATTGTTTCATAGATAAATACCAGGACTCAAGTAGGGAGGTTGCCACTTCTTTCTCTATCTGCATCTGGGAGACCTGTTCTTCCATGGCGTCTAATGTGTTCATCTCCTGTGTTGCTGTTAAGGCGTCCAGATTAAGATAGCACTTCTAAAGTATTTGCAGATGTGGGAGTAGAACCTGTAGACACCTAAAATTGTCATGTCTAATTAAATAAATATTTTATTTATTTAATTATCTAAGCCTAATTCTTCTATTAATTAAATAAATCTGTATTTATTTAATTAATTCATTTATCCTCTTCTAGCCTTATTTCTCATTTAAATAAATACATTTATTTATTTAAATTATCATTTTCCTAAATTAAATAAATATCTTATTTATTTAATTATCCTACTTCTTCTATTAATTATATAAATCTTTATTTATTTAATTAATTCATTATCATTTTCTACACATGACACATGTCACTCATCTCTTAATTCCTACACTACCTACCCCTCTCATTATTTTATTATTTCTTCTACCTACCCTCTAATCATAGCCGACCTCCTTTTACACCTCTCAATCTTATCCCTCCATTTCATATTGTGTCTTCTATTTAAGGAGATGCCTTCTTCATTATCAAACCCTAATCAACAATTTGGAGGACTTGACTACACTACGATCCTACTTGCGACCACATTCCGTTCTTTGTTGAGCTCTTGTGCACATAAAATCTGAGAGCAAATATATCAAGCA
The DNA here is from genome assembly GCF_030272615.1 of Cryptomeria japonica. Taxonomy (NCBI): domain Eukaryota; kingdom Viridiplantae; phylum Streptophyta; class Pinopsida; order Cupressales; family Cupressaceae; genus Cryptomeria; species Cryptomeria japonica. Next base: position 121,381,198 of record NC_081413.1, read on the forward strand.
AGATCAATGGAGATAGGAAGAATGGAGATCAAAACCCTATTGGACACGTGATGGTATAATCTTTGTGATTTCATGTGATTTGCATTGTCTTAGGTAATCTTCATATGTTATGGTGGATCTTTGTTGTTGTTAGGCTAGGGTTTTGTGGTTGAATTCATTTAGCCTTTCAATATTGTTATTATTGTTATCCATTTTCACCATATACATTTTGGCACACCCGGTGGGAATCCTGTCCCTTTGCATTTAACCCCCTTGTTGCAGGTCTTATGTTTTTGAAGTTGCAGATCGGACATTTTCGGCAGCGTTTTTGGTATTTTCGCGTCTGCCCACTTTCGGATCGCGTTTTTTATTTTCTGGCGCATCTGAGACAGCTGGATCCGCGTCTGTGTTTTGGTCATATTTCATTTTGCAGGTTCCATGGAGGCACGTCTGTGTTACTGAAATGCGTCTGTGTCGTTTTCACCCGCGTCTGCATACAGAAAGAGCGTCTGTGATTTTTATCCGCGTCTGTGCCTCACAGATTCGCGTTTGCGTAGCAGAGTCACGTCTGTGATCATTTTAATCGCGTCTGTGCTTTGCAGGATTTTCATTTTCTATTTTACTTTTTTTTGCAGAAACGCATCTATGAGGTGTTAAATCGCGTCTGTGTTGTGGAATCGCGTCTGTGTAGGGCGGAATCGCGTCTATGTAAGGTAAAATCGCGTCTATGTAAAAATAAAAAAATAAAAAATAAAAAATTTTAGGTTTTCATTTTTCGCCATTTTGTCTTGCATTTAATGTTTCAGATCTGGTTTATTTCGGACTAACATTTTCAGATCTAGCTAACAAAATTGGTGCAGCTTGCCTTGGAAGCAAAATCTTTTGGTTGAAGGCCCCTATTTTCACAAAGTCTTTTGGGTTTTAAAATTTACCTAACTTGTGTGCTTGCAGGAAGGGGTGATCATTTGAAACAACCCAAACTACTAACAAATCTTTGTTGCAGGTCCTTGGCAAGAGTTTTTGATTTTTATTGTGTGCCTTGTTTTCATAGACTAGCAAACACTTCCATTGGTGCACTAAAATTGAATCATTGTCTTTTGTGTCTTGAGCAATAGGCTCTTTTTGTTTAATTCTCTAGAGGGCCTATCTTCCCATGTGGTCATTAGGACTACTAGTGAGAAGAGAACGACCCAAGTGGTAGCGAGGAAAACCCACCTCTTTCGAACCACTATAAACAATTGTATTCATGGTGAAAACTATGGATAACGTGTGCTGATTAGTTCATACCGACACTATGTCTCCCCATAAACCCGTTTGATCAAATTTATTTGATCAGTTGTAGGGCGTAACCCCTACCGGCTGGGAGCCTTCTGTATTTACAGAGCTGAAAGTGCCGCATGTATGGCCACATGAGCGGATGCCCTTACTAGCACCTTTTTGTTTTAGAAGCCCAAATCCTTCTAGTTGTTGGGGCAGGAGGTCGGACCTCTGGTAGCGGCCCACACACATACGGTTCTTAGTAGAGATACAAAGTTCGCCACGGGGAGTTTTCATGGGGACTGATGCTTGGCTGACCCGAGAAGTGAGTGCCGAGGGTGGAGCCAGTGAGGTCAAGCATCTAAGTATCTGCTCTGAATAGCATAGCCTCGGGGGTAAAACCTCATGTGGGATCAACAACTATTGTCTTGGCCAGCCATAAGAATTGTGCTTGACTTATGTTAAACATTCAAAACATTCAAAAACCAAACAGCAAAACATAGTGTCTTTTGTGTCTTCAAGTGTATGCAAAACAATTTTACATCAAACAACACACTTTTCTTGGAGTCATTTTGAGTCTAGACACTTGCAAACATTGGGTCTTCATCAACACTGTGTCCTCTTGTCACGAAAATCAGTCAAACAGTCAGATTGAGTCACAACAAAACGACTTCACAGATTGAAAAAAAATTGCACAAATTTTACAGAAACGCGTCTATATCTGTTTTAACAGCGTCTGTGTTGTCTAGGCGCGTTTGTGAAGGGAAGAATAGCGTCTGTGTTTATAACAGCGTCTGTGTTGAATAGAAACACGTCTGCGTCGAGTAACCACGTCTGTACAGTATACAGGCGCGTCTGTGTTCAAAATTCCAAAAAATCTTAAAGTCTAGTAAACATAAACAAGAAATCTCAGAAGCGCGTCTGTGTTAAATATAGTAGCGTCTATGTTAGGAGACCGCGTCAGTGAAGTATACAGTCGCGTCTGTGTCCAGAATTGAAAAACTGTTACAGTCCAGCAAGCAAATACAGTCAGTTTCGGAAATCTTGAGCTTCCTAGGTCATCTCTCTAAGGTTGCATTTAGCATTCAACCTGTCTTTAGGTCTCACAAAGTCCATCATTGCTTTACATCTCTCATTACATTCACAATTGTCTAAACTTGAGTCAAAAGGTCACTTGCTTGTCCTCATCATACTTTGTCAACATACTACATACAACAACACTTTGCTAAGTGGTCCCTCATCAAGGTTTCTTACCTTTGGGTCCCATTTGGTCTTACTTAGGGTCAAGGTCAACTTACCTCATCAAGAGAAACTATCCTCTCTTTGGAAGTCACACCTACTCTACTACATACATACTTGGTCTTACACTTTGGACATTGCAAGTACACTTCAGATTCATTTACATTTCATCCAACTCTTGGTCTTCCACGCTCTTTCCATTTTTCATCTAGTCTCACACATCTTGGTCAATACCTAGTTCATGGTTGAAACCCGTCTTCAAAAATCTAGGAGAGAAACTAAAGACGCTCAAGAGTCCGCAAACATGAGTTCTTATGAGTATGACAATGATTTATTTTTCAATACTGATCACACTACATTGCCGGACATGGATGTTTATAGAAACATTCCAAATGTGGAGAACGCAGACACTACAAACAACAATGCTACACACAATGACAATATGGACAATTTTTCAATACATTCAGCAGATGTGGAAGAATCCATTATGAATCCCCATTTCAATCGATTGGTTGAGGAAATAATGAGGAGGGATAGACAATACTTCTTACACATGATGGCACAAAGTGGAGCCAAGATACCTCATGATTTTGACATGTCTCAAATAATGGAACATAGACCTTTGCAACAACCTCACTCCAACATGGATCAAAGGAGACCTAATAGTGGAGGGAATAGAGGACCACACATGGTACCTGAATCACCATCAGCTTTGCTTCAAAAACCAAAGGTCCCACATACACATGGTCAAACATATGATACTCACCTTCGCAGACCATTATGGAAGTCTTATGGAGAAAAATATGCTCAATCACATATCAATGCTAAGGATCAACCACCAAAGCAATGGGATATTCCAAGGCATGCTCAAAATTTGGACACAAGGAAACCTCATGTCAAATTTGGGGGCAATACAATAGAACATGCCATGCCTGTAGAGTATGGTATACATGCACAAAATAGATATGGTGTTCCTCAACATGAATCTATACCAAGTGGTCCATATATGCAGCATCATTATAGACCTCCTCCATATGAACATGTGTATGATCAATACCATCCATATATGCAACATGCTCCTCCTCCAATGGGTACATCAAACATAGGATATGGTCCAAGAAGTCGATCTCCACTTAAGAGCAGTTTGGAACAACAAATCAGGGACTTACAAAAGAAAATGGAGGACATAAACACACCGAAGCCAACATACACAATGAGGGACATATGTCCTTATCCATTTGACAAAAGCATTCCAATGCCTCCTTTTCCTACACACTTTGTGACGCCTAAATTTGATAAATATAGAGGAAAAGGGGATCCTAAGGCACACATAAGACAATTTTTCACAGCTTGCATTGAGGTAGCAGCAGAAGAGACATATTTGATGAGATTATTCCCACAAAGCTTAGGCGATCAAGCTATGGAATGGTTCTCCCAACTCCCACCTGGTATTAAGTCATGGGGTGACTTAGCAGAGGCATTTATTCAACATTTCTCCTATAACATAGAGACAGACATATCAGTCACTACTTTGTGCAATACTAAGCAAAAAGAGGGAGAATCTTTTGCATCATTTTTACAAAGGTGGAGAAATCTAGCCAGCAGATGCTCTTGTGAAATTCCACAAAAACAAATGGTAGAGATGTTCACACAAAATTTTAACAAATACATTGGCTATGATCTAAGGAAAGCTTGTTTGTCCACCTTCAAGGATGTCATTGAAAAAGGCTTAGCAACAGAGAAGGTCCTAATTGAGCAAGGAGTCATTAAGATATTTAAGGAAAACAAAGATGACTTTAAAGGAAAAGACAAGCCAAGATTTTGGAATAAAAACAAGAACACAGTCAATGATGGTGTTGTTGATGCCAACACAGTGCGACCCAAAGTCATCTTTTCAGATCAAGTTCTACAAACAATCAAGTGAATACTCAAACAACTTCTAGGTCACGAAGGAAGTACACTCCTTTGGGAGAACCACTTGAGTCAGTTTTCAAGAAGTTAGTGGCAAACAAAGTGATCACAATTCCAGATTTCCCGCCATATGAACCAAAGGTCAAACCAAATTGGTGGAATGATGATGAGTATTGTGAATTTCATAAGAGCAAGGGTCATAAGATAGGAAATTGTCATCGACTGAAGAATATTGTGCAAGATCTCATTGATAGAGGTGACATTGAGATTGAGGGACACTCATCCAATCAAGAACATGAGATGTTTAAGGAACCATTCCCAAAGAACGACAAGGGAAAAGCTAAAGTCGTAGATGATCAAGCCAACTATACTAGAGCACCTTACAACTATGATTCAACTATCAATCATATCTCGATGGACAATTACGTCTCTACTATTATCATCAAGGACAAAACATCTGAGAATTCTACTTAGAGACCCAAGATTGTCTTAAAAGGTGTTGGATCTTCTTCCGAACCTACCTCTGAATGTCATGTTACAACTTGTCGAGGCAAAATCACTTTGGAAGGTGCTCCAACTAAAAACACAGCCTCTTCATTAACCAAACCTGAGTATGACCTTGTAGAACAGTTAGGGAAGACACCCGTGCTCATTTCAATCCTTGAACTATTACACATATCTCCCGCACATAAAGCCATTCTTGATCAAATCTTGAGAGATACTATTGTTCCTACTGATCTGAATGTGGACCAGTTTCAAGCCATGGTGGGATACCTATCCGTTCCACACTCCCTTACTTTCACAGAAGCTGATGACGCCTCTGTAAGTCAGCCGCATAATGCACCCTTACACATTGAAGCCTTCATACACAAACATCGAATAAAACGAGTCCTGATAGATGGAGGAGCAGGTCTAAACATTTGCACATTAAGCACTATCACACAATTGGGATATTCTGATAAAGCTGTAAATTCTACAAACAAGATCACCATTAAGGCATATTATGATGAAGAGCGTTCATCCAAGGGTACAGTCATCTTACCTCTCAGAGTGGGACCAGTTACAAAGGATGTGGTCTGTCAAGTCCTGGATTTAAATCTCACTTATAACATATTACTAGGACGTCCTTGGATCCATGAAATGAGGGCAGTCCCATCCACATATCACCAATGCATTAGGTTTCCTCATAATGGAGTGGAAGTAACAGTTAATGGCGATCCTAATCCATTCATATATTGCAATAACCTGAAATCAAAGACTGAGACCATCATTCCTAGTAATCGGGAGGCTGTTCCTTCGTCGACATACATTGATCCTGAGTCATTAAAACCTTCGACATCCAAACAAGGTGAGCTTAGAGGCAAGTTTCAGGACAAAGGCATGGGGGAATATACTTTCAATCAAACCATGTACTTAAGACAAGTCATGAGTTCCCCAAAAGAATATGGAAGACCACATCCTAACAAGCAAATCTCCATCATGACGCTCAAATGGGACCCTACTACCTTTCAAAGATGGGGTGAACTAGAAGAGGAAGGTTTATACCAAATGCTTTTCAGAGATAATGAAGAGGAAACACAAGATCATGTCAATCTACCATGTGAGAAATATGGCAAAGGCTTCAAGATTCTACAAAAATTCGGGTATGATAGAAAAAGCCCTCTTGGGTTACGAAAAGAAGGCGTTATGGAGCCCTTACAACCTGAATTGACTGTAAAAAGGGAATGCTCGAAGGGACTTGGTTTTCTGACTTCCAAGATCCACACTAAAAGGACAGAAGAGGCATCACGAATCAAAATTGCCAAAATTCAACAAGAGGATCGCTATTCCACAGACTCCAACGAATGGGAATGGGGTTCAGACAAATCCTCCAGTGACTATGAGCTCACCGAGACATTCAGAGAGCCAGATGAACCCACAGAAGAGGAGGAGTTTTATAACAAATTCAGAGTTGGTCAAGAAACAACCCATGAGGATTCCACACAGTCTTCGTCTCAAGGTTCTAGGTTGAAATCACATAGGATGAGAACACCTGTTCCGGAATGCACTACTAGTAATGATAATTTGGATTCATTCACGATCGAGACTGATGAGGAGAGTGCCATCGATGACCTCGATAATTACCTTGACATACCCGAATATAACCACATCTTCACTCTTAGCCCCGCTAACTTCGAAGACATTAACGGCCTTCCCCTTGTTCACCACCAACTCATTGACTGGGATAATGAAGGACCTGCACAGTTGGATACATTCCAAAACGATGAAGCTTTTATTGATTATCTAGGCATACGAGATGATCTTCCCCCTGAAGACCATAAAGCGGGATACACCATAGAACTCAATAGCGTGGCATATTTTGGTGAGGGTGTCGGACCTTCCAGTCGCAATAATGTGAAAATAAGAACAAATCAAGGGTCTTATGGCGAAAACCACACTGTGGCCCTATCTGATCCCAAAAAAGTAAAAAGAAAGGACGTATCTGAGGGTGAAAACCTCTCTGAGGCACCTGAAGATGGAAGGCTTGACATTCTCCCATCATCATATGAGGAAAAATCATCCATGTTGGTAGAGGAGACTATCAAAACAAACATCGGTACAGAAGAGGTTCCACACAACATATTCTTAGCTCAATCATTGATAGAGTCTGAAAGGTCAAAATTCATAAGCTTCTTCAAAAAGTGACAAATCAACTTTGCATGGTCATACGCTAATATGCCTGGACTAGATCCGGATTTGGTAATGCATCATTTGACAGTCAAACCGGGGGCAAAACCAGTAAAACAGAAATTGAGAAAAATGCATCCACAAGTGGCATTACTAGTCAAAGCAGAACTTGAGAAATTACTCGATGTCGGATTCATACGCCCAATTGATTATCCTAAATGGATCTCTAACTTGGTACCTATCAGTAAACCAGATCGCAGCATCAGAATTTGCACAGATTTCAGAGACATCAACAAAGCTTGTCCAAAGGATGACTTCCCATTACCAAACATTGACTTGATTGTTGATCTCACAACAGGTCATGAAATGCTATCATTAATGGATGGATTCTCTGGATATAATCAGATAAGAATCGCACCCGAGGATCGACACAAAACATCATTTACTTGTCCATGGGGAACTTTCTGCTGGAATGTCATGCCTTTTGGGCTAAAAAATGCAGGTGCTACATATCAAAGAGAAATGACCACTATCTTTCATGATCTCATGCATGTAACTATGGAAGATTATGTTGATGACCTCTTGGTCAAATCAATAGACAAAAATACACATTTGGACATACTTTCAGTTGCCTTTGATCGGTTGGAAAAGTACAAAGTAAGATTAAACCCTAAGAAATGTGTCTTTGGAGTAACCTCTGGGAAGCTCCTCGGATTCATTGTATCCAAAAGAGGAATTGAAGCAGATCCAACAAAAGTCAAAGCTATCTTGGAAATGCAACCACCAAGAAATATCAGTCAACTTCGATCCTTACAAGGCAGACTCCAGTCCATCCGAAGATTCATAGCACAACTAGCAGATAAGTGTAATCCTTTTCAGCACCTGCTACATAAAAATATCAAATTCAAATGGGATGACAACTATCAACAGGCTTTCCAAACGCTCAAAGATTATCTTCTAAATCCGCCAGTTCTGATGCCACCAGTTCCAGATCAACCACTGTTATTATACATTTCAGCTACTCCAACAGCACTGGGGGCACTCTTAGCGCAACAAATAGCTGGAGGCAAGGAAAAAGCAGTGTACTATAGCAATCGCACATTGGTGGGATATGAGCTAAACTACACACCAATCGAGCGTGCATGTCTCGCCGTGGTCTTTGCTTCACAAAAATTATGACATTACATGCTCACTCATAAGACTAAGTTGGTTGCAAGAATTGATCCATTAAAATACCTTCTAAATAAAGTAACACTTACAGGGCGACTGGCCAAATGGGTAATGATCCTGAGTGAATTCGACATCGAGTATGTGGATAGAAAAGCAATAAAAGGACAAGCCATCGCAGATTAGTTAGCAGATGCCCCCATGATTGATGATGTTCCTCTAAATTCAGAATTTCCAGATGAATCCATTTTAACAATATCACATGCAAAGCCATGGCAACTATACTTTGACGGCTCATACACACAGCATGGGGCAGGAGTTGGTATTCTCTTTATAACTCCTCAAGGAGATTCTATACCAAAATCATACCGCTTATCATTTCCTTGCACTAACAATATAACAGATTATGAGGCATTAACAACTAGATTACGAATTGCAGTTCAGTGGAAGATCCCGGAACTTCATGTTTTTGGGGATTCCCAACTTGTCATCCGTCAAGCAACTGATGATTACCAAACAAAGATGAAAAATTACTACCTTACAAGCAAATGGTGGATGATTTGAAACAACACTTCACAAGGATAGATTTTGAGCAGATACCAAGAGAGCAGAATCGCGCCGCAGATGCCATGGCTACAATTGCTTCATTGATCGATTTACCTCCAAACGAGACCCGCTATGAGTTCTTGGTGGACAACCTGTTGGTTCCTTCATATGAGATCACTCCTACTGAAATGATATGCGTTGTTGGTCCCAAATCCTAGTTATATGGTTCCATCTTCACATACCTTCGCGACAATATCCTACCTCCTGATCTATCAAATAACCAACGTCGCACCTTCATTCGCCAATCCTCTCGATATGTCATTTTAGCTGATATCCTATACCGGCGAGGTCTAGATGGCACTCTTCTTAGATGTCTAGAAAGCGACGAAGCTCAGATGGCGTTACGGGAAGTGCATGAAGGGATATGTGGTCCACATGCTAGTGGTCCTACCTTGGCCAAGAAACTTATCAGGACTAGATATTACTGGCCCAATATGGAAAAAGACTCATATCAGTTTGTCAAGAAATGTAAGCAATGTCAAATTCATGGAGACCTCATACATGCGCCAGCATAAGAACTACAGCCACTTGCATCTCCTTGGCCCTTTTGTCAGTGGGGACTCGATCTCATAAGCAAGATTCACCCTCCTTCCTCTAATGGTCATAAATTCATTATCACAGCCACAGAGTATTTCACAAAATGGATTGAATCTGTGCCTCTCACACAAGTCACTGGAAAACAGATTGCTACATTCATCCTTAACTATATCATATGCCGATATGGTATTCCTGTTTCCATTATCACTGATAACGGGTGTCCCTTCAAAAATCAGGATGTTCGTGAACTTTGTGACCGCTTCCATATCTCTCATCGTTTCTCCACACCATATTACCCCCAAGGTAATGGCCAAGCTGAGGCATCTAATAAAACAATCCTTAAAATCCTCAAGAAGACAGTCGACGACGCTGGCCGTAATTGGCATATCCAACTCAATCCTGCACTTTGGGCCTACCGCACAAGTGTCCGCACACCTACAGGAGCTACACCCTATTCACTTGTCTATGGCGTTGAAGCCATCTTGCCTATTGAGGTCAAGTTACCCTCTTTACGGGTCTCTTTGCAAAACATCATGACTGATGAAGATTACAGGGTCTCTCGCTTACAAGAACTAGAACTGCTGGATGAACGGAGACAAACTGCTTTTAATCATCTCAAGGCTTACCAACAATGAATGAGTCGCAGCTACAATCACAAGGTCAAGCCTCGCACATTTGAGGTAGGTGACTTGGTTCTTAGAGAAAACCCCAAGAATCAGCAAGACAGAGAGAAGAAGGGCAAGTTTGAACCAAATTGGCTTGGTCCTTACATCATTACAGCAGCATATGGATCTGGTGCATATCAGCTTTCAACTACAGAAGGTGAACCTTTGGAGGATCCTATCAACAGCATGCACCTTCGCAGGTTTTACACATAGCTCTTCAGAGTATCCTAATTCGAAAACACAAAAAAAATCAAAAAATTCAAAAAAATACAAAAAAAATTATAAAACAAAAAAATCGTTACTTGGTGAAAACCTGGCAAACAGGCGCCTTGTGACACAAAAAAATTTGAAAAATCAAAAAAAGTAAAGAGAAATAATTTCGTCCAACGGTGAAAACCACTTCGGTGGCGCCCTGGGCAAGTACCATGGTGAAAACTGGGTCACCAGCGCCATGCGTAGAGACATTGCTCCTCTCTCCTTCAGGATTCACTTTCATCCTTTCACTTTGCACACACTCACAACCTATTCATCCATAATAAACTTACCCATTCCCATCAGGGCTTGTTATTGATCTACCCAAGATTGGTTAGCCATTCATAATAAACATCCCTTTTCATCCCTTTCCATCCATAATAAATCAGATCCTATCTGTGGCTAAGGCAAATCCTACGTCTAGTGATGGGTGTGGAACTAAGAACATCACATGTTTCGAGGAGTACAGTTTCTTCCAGCTTTCTTCAGTTTGTCCATGCACAATCCCCAATAAAGCAACATTTGCATCACAGATCCGCAATAAAGTTCTGTCTTCTTCGCAATAAAGTATCAGTTTCATGGATTCAGTCAGTTTCAGATGAGACACAGCAGCAACAATGGGCTTCAACAATTCAAATCTTTCAACAGACTCAGACAACATATGGTTTAGTGCTATCTATCCTTTCTGTGAAAGTAAACGTTGTGACCACAATCAAATAAGACTTATACAAGTGACAAGAGACACTAAACTTGAGGACTACAGTGGATGTTGGTGTCGAGTCTTGGTTTTCTTTTGATTTCATCTTTTTTTTGGGTGACATGTCTTTTAGCTTTTCCCGGATGTCTTTGACTATAGATTCTATCTCCAGGATGTCTTTGACTAGAAAGGTGAGGATGGGGTATCGTCACCTATTTGTATTTTCTGTCTGTGGATTGTCTCTTAGTAATGCTATGACTTGTCCAAGGATATGAGGACACTGTGAGTCTAGTATGAATTGGGACATTCCTTGTTTGTGACTATCTTATCTCCATGCAAACAGGTACAATGACTTTCTGGGTTGAACATATGCCTCAGTTGTCATAACCTATTTTGCCATAATAAAGCTCAATGATGATAACGCACAAGAAGCTCTTTCACTTTCATATCTTCTGTCTTTCATCCCCCCTTTCTTGATTGACTTCCATCATCCTTCTCGAGTCCGCGTAGCCTGCTATCACATGACTGAGTATAATGACACACCAAAAACATTGTCATTTCATGTAGTTGCACTTGCATTACCTCATATAAGCATTTCATACATATATAGGGATATCACAAGAACATCACATCCTACACACAACACCTGTTAGCACAATTTACATTTGCATTATCATATTCATCTGCATTACTTACATTCACATTTGCATTATGCATACACATATAAAACATAAACGAACAAAAAAAAAAAAAATATTGCATTGCATCATATACATATTTGCATCCATATCATAAGCATCACATAAGAACATCTCATCACATAGGTACACATGCATATAGCTGCCGCAAAGATGAATCATCTCATATATATATAAAGTGTCATGATACAATGATGTCAAAATCATATGGCTACAATCACCCACAGGTGTCTACATCATTATACAAAATGGTACAAAACTGATACAGACGAACTCACTGATCACTCCTGCCAACACTATTGGTAGTGCTAATCCTATCCATGTCATGGTATCCCATGCCACGTGTCCCACCCTCATCTCCAGTCTTGGCTCCTAGAACACTCATCTAAGGGCATCCCTGTCTCCATCTCGATCGTAAGGAATCAGCTCCCCATCAATCGGTATCCGCATAATCCTATATACATCCTCCAGGGTGACTGTCATCTCACCCATTGGCAGATGAAACTTGCATGTCTCAGAGTGCCATCTCTCAGCCAGCGCAGTCAGCAAACCCATGTTTGCCCGAAACTCAGGCACATACAGCACATGTCTCAAACCCGTCTCCTCGATGGCAGCTCTGTCCTCGAGCGACAACCCAGGTCACAACCTCTGCGTTGACGGGAATCTCTCCCGTGACTCTAGCATCGGCAAATACTCCTGCAGTCAAACAACTCAATCATGTCAGTTATAGTGGCATTCACTGTTTATCACAAAATTCTACTCACTATCTAAATGCATATGGCTATCTACCCTAGTGACACTCACTGTTCATCACAAAGTGTTGCTATTTATCCTAGTGGTACTCACTGTTCATCACAAAGTACTACATGTGTGACACTCCCTGTTCATCACAAAGTGTTACTCACATTTGCACTCCCTGTTCATCACAAAGCGCTGCTCATATTTCAGTACTCCCTGTTCATCACAAAGTACGCGCTCAAAGACTGCATAGACGCGCCTGAAAAACACAGACGCACCTTCTTGACACAGACATGCCTATGCTCTGCACAGACGCACCTGGACGTTTTTGGACATTTTTTGGACCCTATTCTAAGCGCATTTATTGCCCTATCTAGCATGCATTAATGACAAAATTAAATGCGTCAAAGTACGAGGAGGTTTGGTGGTACTTACCGGCTCTCCTGCCTCTGTTGGCCTCTGAAATCGGCGAACGCGGTCGAATTTGTGAGTGAAGGCCATCACTGCTGACTGTTGCTGCTCTATTTTCGCTCTGCAATCTACTCTCGTGGATGTGTAGATGACAATGAGGATGTATTTTCCCCTGTGGTCTATCTTATAGACTACCCCTAGCCTTCGTTTCCTGAGTCAGTCTTCTTTATCCCGTGACTTTGTCACTTTATCCGGTCAGTCCATTCTAGCCTATCTTTCTTATCAAGAGATTGTCTGCAATCTTTTCAAACATTTTCATCCAATCTCTTGAGGGGGCATATCAATCCCATCCTGGGGCAACTTTGTATCAGTTCATCTTATCTTCTTTGAAACAACGCGACAAGCCGCATTGTCTCAAAGAGGGGCAAAATGTAGACACCTAAAATTGTCATGTCTAATTAAATAAATATATTATTTATTTAATTATCTAAGCCTAATTCTTCTATTAATTAAATAAATCTTTATTTATTTAATTAATTCATTTATCCTCTTCTAGCCTTATTTCTCATTTAAATAAATACATTTATTTATTTAAATTATCATTTTCCTAAATTAAATAAATATCTTATTTATTTAATTATCCTACTTCTTCTATTAATTATATAAATCTTTATTTATTTAATTAATTCATTATCCTTTTCTACACATGACACATGTCACTCATCTCTTAATTCCTACACTACCTACCCCTCTCATTATTTTATTATTTCTTCTACCTACCCTCTAATCATAGCCGACCTCCTTTTACACCTCTCAATCTTATCCCTCCATTTCATATTGTGTCTTCTATTTAAGGAGATGCCTTCTTCATTATCAAACCCTAATCGACAATTTGGAGGACTTGACTACACTATGATCCTACTTGCAACCACATTCCGTTCTTTGTTGAGCTCTTGTGCACATAAAATCTGAGAGCAAATATATCAAGCAAGATCAATGGAGATAGGAAGAATGGAGATCAAAACCCTATTGGACATGTGATGGTATAATCTTTGTGAGTTCATGTGATTTGCATTGTCTTAGGTAGTCTTCATATGTTATGGTGGATCTTTGTTGTTGTTAGGCTAGGGTTTTGTGGTTGAATTCATTTAGCCTTTCAATATTGTTATTATTGTTATCCATTTTCACCATATACAGAACCAGTTGTAGCTCTTGCAAATCTCGTGACCGAGTGCTTATTTCCAACTCTAATTTGGCGCACTGGATGTGAAACCAGTGAACGATTTGCCCATAAGTTGTAAAAGAGTCGTATGGCAGCTTGAAGGTACTCATATACAACTACAAGTCAGTTTGAAGCTTTTGCTTCTGTACAAGCACATCATCATAGAACAGATGGGGTTGGCAAATCTTGTTGAGTAGAAGATTCCCCTCATTCAGAGCATTCCTTATATCCTTCTGTGCTTTTTGCAGTTTAGGCCGAAGCTCATTAAGCTTCTTTACTAGGGCAATGTTGAGAGCCTTTTGATGCTCTTTCTTAGCATTTGCCTCTGCTACCTCTTCTAAGATCTGCACTTGATCATCTACTACTGTGCATAGGAGCTTCAGTTGTGCCAATGATGAGTCGGTACTGGGGAGGTTTGTATCGGGTAACAAACTAGTAAGAGTGTCCACCGCAACTTGGATCACATCTTCCTCCTTCTTCCTCCTTAGCACCTCAAGGCATTCTTGAGCAACCTTGATGCTCTGTAGCAACTCCATTTCTCTTGCGGACTAGAGATCAATAGGACTAGTGAGGTCAGCTGGTTTGGCTTGACTGTCGGTTGCCTTTGGAGTCTCCATCTGCGTGCTCTTTGCCGCTTTAGCTTCCTTGTTCTCCTCTGCCTTCTTCTCCACTTCTTTTCTCTTTTACTCTTCCTTGTCCTCCTCTGCCTTCTTCTTTTCTGCTTCCTTCCTCTTCTCCTCTACCTTATCTTCCTCTTCCTTCTTCTTTTTTGCTTCCTTTAGCTTCTCCTCTTCCTTTCTCTTCTTCTCATCCTCTTCCTCTTTCTTCTTCCTTGCATCTTCTTGTTTCTTTTTCTCTTCATCCTCTTCTTTTCTTTTCTTCTCTTCTTCTTTTCTCTTCTCTTCATGTTTCTATTTCTCCTCATCTTCTTCCTTTTTCTTCTTCTCCTCTTCATCCTTCTTCTTCTTCTTCTCCTCTTCATTCCTCTTCTTCTTCTCCTCTTCATCCTTCTTCTTCTTCTCCTCGGCTTGCTTCTTTGCTTCCTCATTTTTGTCCTCTGTTTCCTTTTGCTTTATTTCTTGTTCAGCTTGTCCTGTTGCTTCCAATGGTGTACCCTGAGCAATATCTTCTCCATCCATAGCATCAACATCAATAGTGTTGATCGGTTTAGCAACCAGATTTCCTTCATCATCAAACACTTCATCCGGTTTAGTTATTGCTAGTTCTTGCTCAGCCTTTCTGTTGGCTTCAACCACTCGATGCATCTTCAGAGCTTCTAGAGCAAGGGTG
This sequence comes from Cryptomeria japonica, assembly GCF_030272615.1. Taxonomy (NCBI): domain Eukaryota; kingdom Viridiplantae; phylum Streptophyta; class Pinopsida; order Cupressales; family Cupressaceae; genus Cryptomeria; species Cryptomeria japonica. The sequence goes on from NC_081413.1 coordinate 121,396,534, forward strand.
TGTGTATTCTTGAGCACTTCTTTACCCTTCCCTTCTAGTAACAGGAGTCTTCTTCTTCTCGTGAAGAAGAGGCCTTTGTATTTGTTCATTACTTCAAATAGTTCTGAGTTTGATACATCAGGAAAATGTTCAGCAAAAACTTTCTCTCTCATTTCCTGTTCCTGCTCTATGGCAATGCGCCATTTATTGTCTAAGGACTTATACAAAGAATCTAGTGTCTCAGATCTAATTTCCGAAGGTGACCGGTCATTAACACATAAATACTGAATAATTTATTTTTCAACCGCTTCCTTTACATCATCATTAAAGTCATCAAAACAATCAATCAAATCATTCAGCACTTTTCTCCTAATGTTTTTGATAGTTCTTTGACAATGTGTCAAAGGTTTGTAGGAGGAAATGTCAATATTTACCGGTACTGATGATGCTGGTTCATTCTGTCTTTTTCTTTGCTTGTCATGTCTTCTTAGGTTTTTCCTCAGACACAGTTTCTTTTGAGTCTGGTGAGGCATTCCTTGTCTTCCTTTTTCTCTCGAAGACTTTAGCAGGTGCCGCTTCTGGTTTCTTTTTAGTCGGTGACTGCTTGGTCACTTTAGGACTGGCTGCAGTAGCCGGTATTGATGCTGAAGGCACTACTTTTGCCTTCTTCACTGAAGGTTCTTTTCCTTTCTCTGTTGAGGGTTCCTCAACCGGTTTTATCCTTTCTAGATAGGTTCCGGTTCTCCTTGCCTTTGGATCAAGCAGTGAGGTAATAAGGGTAGAGGCATATCCTTCCAGCATATCATTCATTACCTCATAGCCCATAGGCTCCACTTCCTCCTGTCTGGGCTCAATAGCCTCCATTATGCATTGATCCACTTTAATGGTGAAACAGATATCATCTTCATATTTCTTGACAATATCGCCTGATATTCTCATCCTCTTACTCATTTTGCGTCTGAACTCATCAAAGTACTTGTTCAAAGCTTCAGGGTAACCGGTTCCAACTGCTTGAAGGCTTTCCTTGATTTGCTTGGTTACCAGTTGGTCAGCAGACGACTGGACATCACCTACTCCTGGAAAGTAGCCTTGGAAGTAAAAGAGCAACCCAACTAGTAGTTGTCAAAACTTGAACCTCAATGCATTATCCTGTTTGATCGATTTAAGATTCAACTTGAGTTGCCTTTGCATACCGGTACACAGGTCAAATGATGCATCCTCCTTGATCATCCGATAAGCGGCATTTACCGTTGTAGCAGATATAGAGTTAAGTCTACTGGCAGAGAACATCTGGTAGCCTATCACCATACATGCATGTTTCACGAGTTCATCCTTGATGGAATTAACAGTCATACCTCGTGAGTCGCTCACTGAACCGGTGAGCTTGGACATTTTAGATTTGCTTAACGTCCTTAGGGCTGGCACTTCCCTTGTATTGTTGAAACCAGTGATGACATGTATTGCTTGTGGAGTAATATCATGCGTTCTTTCCAGGTATATCTTGTCACCATGAACTCTGCTCAAAATGATCCTAATGTGATCATCTGTGAAATCCTCCAGGAAATAAACAACATTGTGGAGCTTCTTCTTCTCCAAAATACTATACTCGGGTTTGATCTTCTTATCTTTTCCACAAAATAAACCTAGCTGCGAATGAATTGCTAGAGACCCTAGGTCTTCTATTTTACAGTCTATGTAATCTGAGATTCCCTCTTCTACTATCACACCGGCAGGAACTTGTGATAGGGCATTATATCTAGACTTGCGTTGAATAAAGCTTGCGGAATCTACAGATGTACTAGAGCTAGTATGGGATGCAGAAGCCATGATAGAAACTGGAAACTCAAAAAATACCTTTTGAAAATCATAAATTTAGGGCTTTCAGATTCTTCTCCGCCTCACACTCTGTCGGTTGCAAAATCACCGCTTTGCATTCTTCACTTGACCGTTTGCAATTTGAATTTGAATCTCCTTCAAGGTTTCCAACTTTCTCTGAATCGCAACACAAATCACTTTATCGTCGCTCTGCACTTGAAAACCTTCTTCGCTTCGAAAATGATAGTGATAAATCATTTGAAAATTTCTTTTAAACATATTCCTCACCTACCGCAATTAATGCTTCACCATTAGGGAATAAAACCCTAATTTTCTTTTTACCATTTCCGGTCTTCCGCCAAATGACAGGTATTCGCATACCGATTAAGGTCCTTTACCAGTGTAAACCGGGGGTTCGAAACATTTCATTGTTTGCTCCCCCTAAGCTTTTCTGAAGCTTAGTTTGTCGGTTCTATGATTCCACACTAGGTGCAGAAATTGGTTCCTCTTGTAACATTGTTGGTTTCTTCTTCCAGGTCTTGTTCATATCCGCTTGAATAGTGTCAACATCAATGTTTCCTTCCGGAGTGACCAGTATATCATCAGATATGTTCTTTCTAGATCTACAGAATCTGGCAATGTGACCCGGTTTGTTGTAGTGATAGCAGACCAATCCAGGTGCTCTCCAAGGTCCATTATTCATGTTGTCATTCTTCCCCCTACATGTTGCAATAGTGTGACCATGACCATGACAGACCATATAGTTTTCTCTCCATCCGGTTGCCGCTTAATAGCCACCGCTTCTTGACTGATGATTAAAAGCATTAAACTGGTTGTGATTTTGGTTCATAAAAGGTTCAGGGCCAACTCCTTGGGTCCTCTGAGAATATCTACCAGTGTTGTTCATAACTGACTTGCATTCAGATGCTCTATGCCCAAACTTGTTGCATGCATAACAGTTACCATTGAACTTATAGGATCTAGGCTTATCATTTAGGAAATAAGAAAAATTATTGTAAGCCTTGCTTCTACACACATTGGCAGTATGTCCTTCTTTAAGATGGTTAAAGCAAACAGGTTTAAACTTTTGCTTACCTTTATCCTTTGATGCCAGTTGATTCTTTGATGTTCCAGCATTTGTACCAAAGGTCTCACCTTCCTCATGATCGGAATAACCAAGTCCATCAATATTCTTGAGAGGTTTGGCAGATTCAAGCTTTTGCTCTAGCTTGACAGTACTCTTGTTGAACTTAGCAAGTATTTCCTTTGACTCGGAGAGTTCTTTGGAAATAGCAGCATTTGTTTCCATCAGGTTTTCATTCTCAGAGATGGCAATGTTCAGTTCTCCTTGCATGTCTTCCTTTTCCACTTTACTCGCATGGAGTTGAGCAGTTAGGGCACTGATCTCTAGCTTTAGCTTGGAGTTTTCATGATCCTTGTCTTTGACCAGATCTTCAACTTTCCTCCGGTTCTCAAGCTCTTGGCACATTTGGATAGTTAGTCCTTCCAATTCTTTTCTCAGGTTGGAATTGGATTCATTCAGATTTTCTACTTCTTGAATCAAGGCTTCCATGTCTGCTTCATCAGAGGAACTATTTTCAGATAGCTCCATCAGCTTTTCTGCATGTTCTCTCATTTTTGCTTGAGATGCCTTGTATTTGACCATAAGATCATCATAGGCTTGCTCAGACTGAGTGAGCTGATGAGTAAGTTCCCTCAATGTGTATTCCCCCATATCTCTTTCCAAGTGGTTAAACTTATAGAAAGGTAGGCTCTGATACCAATTGACGAATACTAAGAGAGTGGGGGTGAATTAGTATGCCAAAAATCTTTGCACTTAAACACTTTGCAAGACTAAGAGCAAACCGATCAAACAGTTTAGCAGACAAACCAGTTAACACACATGCAAACCAAATAGCTAATAATACATTCACCCATAGAAGCACAAACACCATAACACAAGAGATTTTGACTTGGAAACCCAAATGCGAAAAACCACAGTGAGATGGAACTCACAAGCAACTATCTGCAGAATAGGAACCAGACCGGTTAAGGTCTTACAATGTTCTTTACTAGAACAGATTCTGTTAGGAATCTCAATCTCTATTAGGAGATAAGTCCAATTAAAGACTACCTTGCTAGAGGATTTTAGATCCACAGATGTGAACCACCTTGTTAGAGGATTTACAAAAGGCTTTTGGGCCTACCCGGTTAAGGGCTACAGACTTGTTGAAGATGTGAGTAATCAACAAGAGAGTGATCTAGCAAATAGCACAGATTGCTTGGTTAGATCCTTGATAGCTCGTTCCTAATGCATTCGAGCATTACTTCAGTCTTCTACACATTCATACTCTCTCTAACTCCTCAACCACCTTAAACCCTAGCAACAACAGCAACGATAGCAACAACTTAAAACCCTAGACATGATGTCCTTAGAAAGGAATCTGATTTCATGTCGGTCCAATAGGATTACATTACAATTTCCTAGGTTCAATGCATCTAGACATATCTGGTAACACGACACAAAAAGCACCGCTAAAGTGTCGGCACCGTCAAACAATCGGTGGATGGTAACTCATCACAAAATGTTGGTCGGTAACTCATCATAGAGTATTACCGGTTCATACAAAATACAGGTTCAAGCAAAATGCCAGTTGCAGGTTTGACAAAATTGAAGACTAGGAAATATGTGTTCTACCACTTTGGTCCTTTGTACCGCTTGAGATCCTCGAACCACTTGGGGTCAACATACCACTTCATATCGGTAATCACTTTCTGCAAAACACCAATAGTCTAAGGACTATAATGCATCATACCGGTTGGAACATGTACCGGTTGAGCTTTAACTAATACATACAAAAATGATCTCAATGCAAGTGTGTGTCCATCAATGACAATCACAACATAATCATCAAAAATGCCAACAATCCTTGCGGTTTTTGATATGATGAGGGTGTAACAATGATATTAGGGTTTATTGCTAATGGTTTCTTGATGTTTTTATATGAGATGAAGTGTTATGATTACAATAGAGTATGAAGTACTAATATATATTTTAGGTGATTCTATTGGAGGATTGATTATGATGTTGTTAGATATGCATATGGTTATTTACGTTGTCCAGGTGTTTTGTGTTTGGATGATGTAGGTACCAAGCATCGACTCCACCTGGTTTTAATGGTCTGAGTGCACCTAAACAATCCCTGATGGTGTTAATGGAGATAGCATTAAGGCCCACATTGACTAAGCACTAGCCATTGTCCCATATTAAGACAATCACCTTTGGTCATGACATTACATGTTTGAATTTCCATAAAGGCAATGTTTGTATCCCTGAGTCAGTTTGCTTTGTGATGTGGCAAATGATGTTCTCTATCTTGGCTATATTCATGTGCATTCATGTGTTGCATTTTTAATAATATTTATGAGTTGGTAATATCATTTATGGAGTAAGTATTTATGACTATTATTATTATTAATATTATCAATATTATATTATTATGTGATATTAATGGTTTATATTAATATTATGATATTTTGTGATTTATGAGCATATTAATATGTGTAAATGCATTTTATGTGAAGTTTAATTAATAGATTTTTATAAATTGATTTGTATAGTTTTATTTTGGGGGTTGCTTGTGAATTACTATACATGTTTGTGTGAAGGAATTTATTATTTTATGATCATTTTTTGAGAGGAGAAGACTAGTTATTGATGGATTTTTTGGAGGGAATTTTGTGAGAATGAATTTGTGAATTTTGGACAGGGTTTTTGGATGGATTTGTTTGCTTGTGGACATAGGATTTTGGACAGATTTTGGGAGATTGGATTTGTATGTGGCTAGAGGGTTTTTCTAGAGGATTATTGCTGCATTTTGGCTTTCTTTATGGTCGGAAAATCCTTGTTTGTGAATTGATTTTGTGCTTCTTTCTTTGATCTTTTTATGTTCCTTGGTGAATTATTTCCTTAGGCACAATCATTACACAACTCATCAAGAATACTATCCATATTCATATGCAAGATTATAACAACAAGCACTTATCTACTTCCAAATAGGATTCCAATCTACTAAACAATTTCAAGAGTCATACAATGCTACAAGAATAGACGCAATCTAACATTTCAATTCCCTAATTCAACATAGGATCTTATTCACAACATGATGAGCATTTCCACAACATGAACCATATAATAACACATCATCTTATTTCAAGAGCATAGTTCTACATCATCAAGTCTAAATACATAAGAGCACGTGGAACAAGCACATAGTCTCTTTTGCTACATCCCATCCTAATGCATACAAGTTACATTAGTACATAATCACATTCCACATTTACAAGTCATCATAATAGAGTAATATCTCTAATACATATAAATTAGCACCATAGGACAACAGCATATTGATGAGTCATATATTCCATGTAAATCCATAACTACTCATTAATTTTCCATACCCCAAGATAACTAACATTGAAGATTAACATCTTTCAAATCAAGGCCTACATGATTGTTAACATATTCACTACCATCCACAAGACATGCACAACACATTGCATTCATATCTCTCAATCATTTTATTCCTTCGTAATCAAGAATAATATATACATTAAAATATCCATTTACTGTAATCTCACTCAATACATCTCATTCTGAAATCATCCTACTACAAGACCTATTATACATATTCTCAATTAACTGATTACATAGTACTCTTTACATTTGCATCCTTCATACCACGTGATATCAATTCTAATTACATAGAATATGCTCCAAGAATCCATTCACGATGAGATAAAAAAAAATCCATGTCCACGCATGCTAACATCTAAGGAGAACATCCTAATGGAAGAAGGCATCAAACCATCTAACCATGTGAAACCAATAAGGAACCACCCCTCGTGCTAGGAGATGACATAAGGTTCCAACTCACACTCAAGACCTTAGCTGACAACTAACAACCATAGGATACAACATAACTTCACAAGACACCAACATAAACATAACATGAAAATCACATCACGAGGCTATTCAAATCAACGAAACCTCCAGAGGCATAATCAACAACAAGGGCATATGGATAATCGACACATGAAGGGAAGAGTGTCGACACATTAAGGGAAGAGTGTCATCACACACTATCCTCACAAATAAGGGGCCAAGCCTCACCCTGATAGACATGTGGAACCATCTCAACCTTGGAGTTATTCAAGGGAGATTGGTTTACCACTCCAACAGTCTTCCCAAGCTCATCCCAACCGTGCATGCTTCTAGGGCTATGAGGTGGGGCCACAAAACCAATTATTATCTTTTTTAGTGAATTCCTAAATACCCAAACCCACTAATTAATTATTACAATTATCACTTGCAATTACATGAAAACTCTCCTCGTGGTTCCATAGGTCTAGACCCCCTCCTAGAGATCTAATGCTCATGACCTTGGTCCTACACATGCAAAAGCCCACTCTCCCTACCATGGACCATAACCATAGCGTAAACATAACAAGATACATCACAATAACAACATGAATCTCAACATGGAATACATCCAAAACCCATTACAAATCTGATACAATTGAAACACAAAGGTAACCATCAACATGCAGTCCAACAGCTAACTCTCAAGAATCAAGCCATAAACTCAAAATACCATATTGCAACAATAAATAAGCCTCAATAATGTCAAATACGCACAAGATAAGGGAAATTAATAAATGCAACACATAAAATGATCCTCCATGGCAAGGCACAACAAATCCTCTCCCAAGAGCTACAATTAACCTTCCTCAACACCAAGGATACACTCAACTTGCTAGAGCAACATGATAATACCTCAACGAACAAGTGCAAACCAACTTGCTAGAGAAAAAATTGATTCAACCATATCACAAATGAATAGCATAGTGCCCAAAAATCATAAAAAGTGACAAGACGTAGCCTCTAGAGTCAGAATCCATCAAAACCAACAAAACCCAGAAACTAAAAACAATTCAGCACATCCAAAATGCATATTAGCGCATTGGGCATGTAGAATGGAGCATACGCCCCAAACATTAGCGCATCCACCCCAAAATTTTGCGCATATAAGGGAAACATTAGCACAAAGGGTTTAGAAAGCCAAACTAAAAGTTTAGGAAGTCTGTGACTGACAGGTGTGCCCGATTCGGGCAAACGCACAATCAAGACCTAAGATCGGCCCAGAAGACATAAGAAATCCATCATAAATGCATAATAAGGTTTTCATAAGATCCTTAATTCCAAACATCCAAGAAAACTTACTTCAACCAAAAAGACTTGCACGGGAAGATCATAGACAAAGCAACTCCTAATCAAATCAATCTAAAAGGATACTGGACACTAAGAGGTCTTGTTCTAGGATAACAAGGAAAACAAAGCCTCAAAATGACATAAGAAATGCTACAAAGCATCACACAGGAAAATAGAGAAAATATGATGCAATTTTTAATGTTAGTATCTAGGTCGGATTCCTTCTAGGGCCAACCTAGCATCTAGGTGACTAATTGGCCTATCGGCCTTAGTCACATCAATATGCAAAATAAAAAATGTAACTTGTGATTATAAATAGGGTTCACTTTTAATGTAACTTGTAAATTGGTCTAACCCTATATCAAACAATGTAACTTGTAAATGCTTATTGGTCTGACCCTATATTGGGCGCCAATCCTAGAGCACATTATTATTATTCATTCATCTTGTAAAGTCGACCTAAGGAGAATAAGGTGGCTAAAGCTCATATATATATATACAAAGATCATTCATGCATCAAATATACAATCATTCAATCGGAGAATTACCTCTTCCTAAGATCAACAAATTCCATCAGCAAATTATTAGTGAATTATTCTTTCAAGGGCAGTGAACTATACCCTTGTGGTAGCGATTCATTTCCATGAACAACAAATTAACTCGAGGGCAGACAAAAACATTCCTAGTCAGGGAATTGAATTTTATGTTCAATGATTGATCTATATGATAGCAAATTACCTTCCTTGATATTGCAGTTAAGTTTATCATGCTACTTTTTGTGCCCTAGTTTAGAATTATCATCCTGTTGTTCTAATTTATATGATGCTTCAAGTGTTGAAGAAAAGTTGTAAAGACTCAAACTTCTTACTGTATAATATAATCTAAGATTTATTATTGGGTTTTTCACCTCCAAGAGGGAGGTTTTCCTTGGGCACTCTTGTGTTTTGTGTGCTCATTGTGTTAAATTGGTTATTTGCTATCAATCTGATCTAAAACTAACAACAATAACCATTTCCATTCCCAACAATGCACACATGAAAGCATATATTCCAAAAATGAATATAACCCCATGAAATTCCCTATCAATAAACTAATATTATGCAATTATTCTTTCCCAAAACCCCAAACAATCTTTTATAGACACAGCAAACAATATTTTCAAAATCAAATACTGAGTGCAGGGAACCCGAAGCCAACCTGGAAAATGAAGCAAAGAGAAAGAAATATGATGAATAACTCCAAAATCCAGCAAGAACCTTCAAGCAAATCGAATCAAAAGCCAAAGCAAAGTCCTTCAATCAAAATCTCCAAAATATCCCAAAAATTCCAACCCCATGAAAGCATGGGAAGCCGAATTTATTCAAAAATTAAACTCAAAACCTTAATCAAACCCGACCAATCAAAATATTTCCAAAAACCATATATTATACCAACCCTTTGCAAAGTTCGAGGAAGGTATAAAATAAATATATTATTTACCTACCTCCCCCATTCAACCAATTAGATAAAAGGGTAGGTAGATTAATATTATTTCAAGTTAATAAAAGAGAGGAGTAAAAAGACAAATAAATAGACAAGTGATAGAGAATCGCAATGACATATATCATGCTCGCTATGAGTGATATGACATCATTTCTACTCACGAAGATAGCCACACAATATAACATCAAAACATCTCATAGAATCATAATCATGAAATAGGGTTAGTACCATCATATCATCATAAGTCATTTAATCCACATGAATAGTGGTCTCATATAAATCCATGAATCATATAAATCCATCCGTCCATCAAGGTGATTCTACATACTAACATCCACAAGAACCATCAAATGTCATATATCATACAGTATGTCTACCATCATCAATCATATAAATCTCCAAACATGATGAGTCATATCAAATAACATAAATCCACATGGAGTACTAGCATCAAGGATACCATCTAATATAGCAATAGAGTCATAAATAACCATCTAAGTATCCACCATATGTCTATATAAGTCTATCGATATGTAAATCCAAATGCAAGTCTAGGAGGGGCACTACATGTATGATATTTGATTTTGATTCCTTATTATGGACTTATGTATGATTCTTATGATTTATTTATGCTACGGATGCTAATCATTCCTAGGATATAACCTTAGGTTAGAGACCGTGTCTAGGTGCAAATTAGGGAGAGTGGCTCACAATTGGGCGTCAGGGCCCTAAAGTGATTGTCAAGGAAATCCATTGTGGGTTTTGTAATCAAGTGATAACCTAATTAATGAACTAGGAGGGGGAAAAACACATTAATGATGCCTCTCCCATGGCCTTAAGTGCTTGTACAGGCAAAGGATGGGAGTGGGAAAGCTTGTTCGTCTTGGGACGTTGATCTTGCATGATCAAACCTCCTTGTCTCTAAGAAATGATTGTTTAGTTCCGCATGGGTTGTCAAATGGACGTCAGGGCCTATAAAGGTTGCCAGGGAAAGTCATGTTGAGTTTGTGTGATGGAACTCTTTCCTATTTGTATCCTAGAACCCTATATTATGTGGTTGTGTATAGAAGCCTCTAGTAGAACCTTGTTGTGTATATTATTTGTCCATGTGTATATCTTGTTTCTGTTGGATGTTTGTGTTATTGGCCTAGTTTTCTTGTGTGTGTGGGGGTCTTGTGTCTATCTCTTGAGCATGGTGGGGTGGACCTAAGGGTTCCACATGGTCAGGTGGTTGTTTCCAACCTCCATTGGGGACTGGTGGACTTGTTCATGTGCTTTGTATGGATCTTGTCATCTACTTTCCAATATCTCCTTATTCATGATGTAAATTATTTAGTTATTGTACTAGCACGTCGTGTATCATTATGAAGCAATGTAATTGTAATTACTGTTATTGTATTTTGGACACTTCATATGGAGGATGATGTAAATAGGATTAATGTAATTTCTATTCATGTATTCCTAGGGTAGATTTTAAGTAGTTCAGTGTTGGTACTGACTACTCCTATGTGGATGGATGATTTATCATATCTTATACAAAAGGTTATCATAGGAACACTTGATTTGATGTTTCAAATGAACTTAGTGATAGTTGTAGTTGTTCATTTTTTATGTAATGTTATCATTAACTCAATTATGTTTTATGTATCTTAGATTATGTATAGGAGCATTACATAGAAGCGACATTAGATAACTCATAAGAGGACATATTTTACTATGCATGTTTATCTTTCGCTTGTGCATTTATAATGGTTATTTAAAAGATGATTTTATGATTGTAATGCGTTTTATTCAAAAAAAACTATTTCTATGTTATTTTAGTTGGTTAGTTGTTAGCCCTCTGGGGTTCCTTAGTCAAACATTACAACCGGTTCATTTTGAGTCTACAAAGGATCGACGATTGACATCACATAGGAGAAATTGGAAGCTATAGATGGGAGAGGTAGTGGGATGAAGTGGATAAGTGGTGGAAGAGAATAATAGACAAGTGGTTTGGTGGTGTTGGTGTACATTTTATCATATACTGAACATTAGAATAAAATATCCAAGGATACTCTATCCTCTCCTAAACAAAATCACTACTTATGCCAAGATTACGAGAAACACCACAAGGCGACTCCAAGGTCTATATATGCAAACAAGCGACTTTATGTTGGATAGCTTCCTTGGTTATGCATGTTGAAATACAAGGGGGACTTATGCTTGACAAATATCATTCACAAGCTTGGACTTAGACAAATATAGCAATGAATGCCCTTTCTTTTCTTTTTTTCTTTTTTTGGATTTTTTAGATTTTGGATTTCCTCAAAAAAAGGATAAGGGTTCAGAAATTATATGCTACTTCTAAGCTATTCCTATGAACTCAAGAGACGACAAAGATTGGGTGAAACCAATAACGACACTTTGTTTTGCCACACTTGGACAACTACGCAAAGTAGGTGCAATTTTCTAAGGTTGCACTTAAGATTTTTATACTTGTGAGTAATTTGATCAATCGAACAATATTTACTCCAAGTAAAAGTTAAGGCATCCACATCATAAGCTCGGGCTAACTTTACACACTAAATGAAAATAATCCACCCAAAGAAAGTATGAGAAAAGTTTCACCAATCTAAACTATCAAATCCTTCATTCATCTAACATTTTGAAAGCAAATCTACTTTAAGCAAATCTATTCTATTCTATTCTATTGTTGAAGAAAGTATGAAACCATGCAACCACTTAATAACAATAAGTTTTCAAAGAAAAATCTGAAAATGAACTTTTATTATTCAAGTATCTCTAAGCAACAATTTCATAAATCTCTCCACAACACAATGAAATGAGAGAATGAGAGTTTATATAGAGTTCTGAAAATAAATGAAAGGCCAAGATCAATCTAAGATCAACGGTCGAAATTAAGACACCACAACCCTAATTAGGGTTTCCCAAAATAACACGAGACAAATGCATGCTAGAATCTGGCACAAGAAGCTATCTTCTAGGAGGGCACATCCTTATCCTTTTGAGCAGCGAAATGTTCAATTAACCTGGACACAATCAGGTCAACCTCTTCCATGGTGACATGTGGAAACACATTGATCCTAATTTTCAATCCATCTAATTCATCTACACATACAAAAAAACCAATTTCCCACTCTAGTTCCTGTCTTTGGAAAGCATCTCAGATGGATAAGAGGCTTGATGCCTTAGTCAAATTCTATTTCAAAACTGGTCCAGTGGTGGTGACGAAAATTTGTGAGCTCTGAGCTTTAAACTTTCCAACTGGATATCATTTTCTCAGATTGTTTCTTTCTCAAGCACATCTGTAGCTACAAGGAAGATCTTATTGTGAATCTCTTTCATCTGCTCCTCAGCTTTGACATTGTCAGCCTTTACTTTCTCCAAGACCTCACTTCATGCAACCAATTTCTAGTGCCAACTGTTGAAGTCATATGCAGCTCCTGTTGCAATCACATTTCTATCAATTAATTCTTGTTTCAAGATTTCTTTCAATTCTCTAAGGCACATAATAATCCTGTCTTGAATGTCCTAAAGGTTAGCCCATACTTCTGCCATACTTGAAATCCTGAAAATTAAAGAGGAGGTTTGTCCATATGTCGATCCTAATCCTTCTACAAATATGGTTGCTTCTTTACTTACGCTATGAATCCATTCTTTGGTTTCTTTGGTTGTCACCACTTCTCCAAAATCTAACTCTTTCCCGCAAAGAATTCAAAAGCGGAGGAGCTGCTAGATTCATTTGGTCAAGTGTTGAATGTACTCCTTTAGGAACTCAACTTCCCTTTTATATTCTCTCTTCTTTCCTACCTCCTTGTCTATTCTTGCCTTCATGGAAGCAACTGAATTGTCTAAGTCTTCAACCTCCTCACCTTTTGTAGTTGGTCCCAAACTAACAATAGTGATTGCATATTCATGAGGACCAATATATTTATTTGCCTTGTCTACTTTTGGTACAACAATCTGGATTGTAGGGTAGCCTACCTCATCTCTCTAGATGGTGGAAAACCTCTTGGATGGCTTCTTTGCAGCAACCTCTTCTAATCTAGCCAAGAAATTAGCCGTGTCATTTTCTTCTTCCTGAATTTCTATTTGTGTTTTCATTTTTAATATTTCTTTCACCCAATCAGGAATAGTACATTGTTCAACGCCTTCCTCTTCCTAATCATTCTCATCACATGGTATATTCTAGCCTCCTCAAAGAGAAAAATAATTCCCTCCTGAAATTCATTGCCAAGAATATCCATTTCATTATCTGACTCTAATATTTTTGTGCCTGTAGGAGATGGAGGTTCTTCATCTTCCTGTTGGATTGACTCTACATTTTCCCCATAGATTGGAGAAGGAATTTGTATCTCGGCCAATGAATCATCAATAGTCAATATATTATTTATATCCCCAGATGCGGAAGAACGAGATGGTTCCTGTCTTTTCTTATTATGAGCAAGTCCTTCATTTGTAATTGTCTTTCTCTTTGTCCTTGAAGAGCTTCCAACTTCTTTCTTCTTTTCCCTAGATTTAGGGCTTTCAATAGGTTCGGCATTTTGAGATGCTTTTGCATTTTAAGAATATTCTTCTATTCCACCCATCAGGTTATAAGTCAAGGTCATATTCCTTCATCTTAGCCCATGGATCTATTGGTCGACCCACCATTTGGAATACTTTACAAGTGGACGCATCAAGGTGGTCAAATCTTCATGCTTTGGTTCTGACCATTTCATAGGAGGAAGAGGTGCATTATCATTGAAGCGAGGTTGGGTGTATTCTCCATCATCTTCCAACTGATCAGGCACATGAAAAAGTTCAGTTGTCCTGATCAAGCTTACTGGCAATATGGACCATAGTCTCTTCCTGATATCAAATTCATCAGCAACATTTGCCTAAAAATATTGCAAGTCTATTTTATGTTTGTACCTTTCCCCATTTACCATCCCAATATTGTTGTGAGGGTCATAATCAGCTCTGGACCGATAGACTGTGAAAGGGTACCATTGCATCTCAAGCCTAAAACTCTCAGTTGCTTGTGTTGTCGAGAAAGACTCTAGCATATCTCTGATAAAGAATGGGAATGGAATAGTTGTCTTTTGTTTTTCTCTTTGGAAGCCTTGATAAGTCTCCAACTGTCTAAAGACCTCAAGAAGGACCATGCTATTGGTAGGATAGGTTGGAAGTTGGTAAGTACAACCAATAAAACCTATAATCCTTATGTATGTAAATCTAGGAAACTGCATAAACAAAGATCCATACTTGCTTATTAAACTTTTGGCCTCTGGAATTAGGCTCTTATGGGTTCCTCCTTGTAGTATTTTGGTGATATACATCAAGAATGCATCATTTACCCACTGGAAGTGGGTCTTCTCACTGATTTTTAGCTAAGGATAACAATCATAGGACTTGAACTCGTTCCTACCACGCCTCTGCAAATCAATCTTGTATATCTGTAATTTCTAACCAAAAGGTAGACAATGTAGGAACTCATATAAAATAATTTTGTCCTTTCCAAGTTCTTTAGTTGTTCATGAAGATTATCAATGATTATTCTTGACCAATTGAACATATTGACACCTAAGGTGATCTCATCAATGAAGTATTACATCCATGTTTCAAAAGGTGCACCCTGAGGGCTGCCCATTACTCTATTCAGTAGTAGGATGATGTCACTATATTCTTCTTTGAAGTATGAGCGCAACAACCTCTTTGGTACTTTCTTGAGGGAAACCCTGGGCTTTTCTAACCATGATTTGTTGATATTTGTTGCACAGAGGTCTAGTTGGTTTTCATAGATCTTTTGGGTGTCTTCTTTGGTTTTATATGAATTTTTATTGTAGTTTAATATCCCAAATGCTTCCTAAATGGCTAACTCTTCAAGATGAGCTAAAAATCATCCATCAAGTGCAAAGACCTCTCTTTCTTGGGTGTTATAGTGTATGGCACATTCAACCATGAGTTCTACACATTCTATGGCTGGTGGAAATCAAGCTACCTGGACAATGCACTTTCTCATCATCTGGCGAGCAATGGGTGTTGGTAGGAAACCATCTAGCCCATACATCCTCTTTATGAATTCTTTGAAATTAACATGCCCGAGGTTGGTGTCTGTGGCATTCTTCCACATAGAATTAATCTTTGATTCCGACTGCGACCCTTTACTGGCGAATTTTATTTGAGCTTTCTTGGAAGGTACTCCTCTAGTATTCATCAACCTGCAAAATACATAAAAATAAACATTATTTCTTGAGATAATTAGAAGTTTTAATTCTGATTTTGGATGTTTTATATCATAAAATTTCACTTCCAACTTGTCAAAAAGCTAAATTCTTGTGAAAAAAGCAGACTGAAAGTGAATAATTTGGCCAAATACTTAGTAAATTTCATGAAATGAGTGGTTTAGACAGAAGAAATCAGTCAAGAATGTGAATTTTTTGAACCTCTGGGATTTTCTTTGACTGATTTTGATGAAAATTTATCTTAAATTTTAAAAAAATTGTCATAAACTCAGCAAAAACACCTTGTTTCTTCCTTCCAACACTTAGAAAATTTTACTTCTTCAACAATTCAATCTTCCAAAACTTTTCTTCTAAAACTTCAAGAGAGAAAACTTCTTCCAAAATCGAACTTCAATCTTCAAACTTGATAATGAATTTTGAAAGGGATGAGTTGATATAGAGTTGAGAAGTTCGATTTTTTTAGAAGCTTCCTATTTTTTTGTCTTTTTTGTCTTTTAAATCTTTCCAAAATGGAAAGTTTTGTTTCTCTCTCAAGGATTCTTTCTTAGCCAAAGAATCTTCTAGATCTTTCTTCAAATTCTAAAATTTTCCAATGTTAAATTTTCAAAATTCTTTCCTAAGTGTTGAAATTATTTTCCCTTTGAAAATAATTCTAAGTATTAGAAAAGTTTTAAAAAGCTTAATTTTTCCAACCCAATCAATTAATTGACCCTTGATTTCATGTGCCACTTTTATCAAAATTGTAATTCCTCTAGTCATTTTTCCTTCTTTGTCGTGGCGAGTTGATCATCTTCATGTCTAATCTTCTAATCATAGGAGAACTTTCCTCTTGCTTAGCCATCTTCACATATTCTAGTTATGCCTAGGTGAACTTGACATACCCTTGTGCTATATGACTTGGAAAACTTTATTTTCTTTTATCATGCCAAAACCCCCCTTGGGCGGACTTCATAATTTTTTGGACGTCTAAACCATTTTGTCATCTTCACATATTCTCTAGCCAAATTTAGCCTTGGTCTAGACATAGCGGACTTGAAGTCTACCTTGCCAAGGCGGATTGGCAAGTGTTTAGACTATATTCTCTTTCAACCTTGCCTAGCTTTCATCTTTTCATTTTTTCCAAGTTGGGCGGGCTTTAAGTCTTCTTGGACATTGCTTTTATCTTCCTTTCTTTCACTTCCTTGTTTTAATTGTGTATCATCTACTTGGGCAGACTTTGAAGTTTGTTTTCCATGTGCTTTAGTGTGCTTGATTGGACTTCCAAGGTGTTTGGACAATGCTTTTCTTTTATCCCTTGCTTGTGTTTTCTCCAAGTTGGGCGGAGTTCATGTCTTGCTTGCCACTCAGAATTCCTAGCTTTCATCCTTGTCTTTGCCAACTTCCTCTCATCATGGGCGGACTTTGAGGTTCGTAAGCCAAGGCGGACTTGGCCTTGTGTTTGGACATACTTTTCTTGCCTAAGTCAGACTTTGACATTGTTTGGTCATGTCTTGTTTTCTTCATGTCATGTCTAGGCGAACTTTGATAGTTTTATGCCAAGGCGGACTTCAGGCTTCTTTTGTGCCATCCTTTTTGCCATATTTTTCTCATGTTAGGCAGACTTGAGGCTTGGCTTTCCATGTTCATCTTGACTTCCTCTTGGCACATGGCAGATTTTATCTTCTCTTGGCACATGGTGGACTTGGTCATGCTTTGGACGTCCAAACCTTGGCTTCATACTTCCTTGGACAAAGCGGACTTTGATGCTCTTTGGTCATACCTTCAATGTGTCCGGCAAACTTGGTAAAGGTTTATCCATGCCTTGTCTTGACTAGGCGGACTTGGTCTTCCATTGGCCAAGGTGGAGCTCACATTGCTTTGCCATCCTTCTTATTATCCTAAACATTTTACCTTGGCCGAATTTTGACCTTTATACCATGCACTTTGATCTTCCATGTTGATGTTTTAACCTTCTATGTTCATGCTTGACTTGCCATGTTCATATTTGGATCATCTGAAACAAAACCCTATACTAGGGTTTTCACCCTATTTTTTACACTTGGAGGCATATTTTTTTGATTCTAAAGACATGGAAAATGATGCCATGACTTGAGGAACCAAACCCTAATCCTACTTTCAAAAAAGCAAAAAAATAAAAAAGCAAGAAACAAGCCAAAAGAGTTGCTTCTTGGATTGGTCTAAAAGTGCCAAAAAAAAGCAAAATTCCTTAAAAATAGGAAGGTGTCAAAATTGACTCAAAGCAATTGTGATCCTCGTCCTTCAAGCCTTCTAAGCACTTTGACAACGATCTGTTGGTATTGCATGAAGATTGCATTGATGAAGTATAGTGTTCTCATTGATGTCAATAGCAATCGGTAATAAAGCAGGAAAGCAACCAGTAATGTTGCAGTGAAGGCAACCGGTATTAAAGCAACAAAGATCAAACGGTGACCCTAACTAGTTGAGAAGCAAAACCCTAACCGATGGAGCTTGGAGATCGGTTGTGATGATCTATGACCGAATGATGATCAGTGATGAAGATGCCATGTATACATGATGCACGTGATGAGTTTTGAAATGGATTTGGTGCGTAGAGATAATCGTTTATCTTGGGAATGATCAATTGCATAGTATGAAGTGATAAACGCATGATGAGCTACAAGATCCAAAGTGCAGTGATCTAGGAGTGGTTGAAGTTGTCTAGAATAATGTGTAGTTGATTGCAATGTAATCTAATGGTCAAGATTGAACCAATGTGTTTGTAATCTCTATGAGAATTGTAGGGTTTGTGTTGTGTTATTAACCTATTGTATTTGTTTTTAAGGTCTATGAATTGTTTGTAATTATGCTGGAAAATTTGGATAGGTGTGATAGTGATTGTTTCCGAACCAGGAGGTGTGTCTGCAGAATATTGTGAAGGCAAATAGGAGCAGTAAAGGATCTGATTAAGCAAGGAAGTGCTATTACCAGATCAACAAAGAACTTATTGTTATCTAACCATTACAACAGTTAAATCCCTTTAACGGGTAAGCTTTAATAGGTTTGTTGTTGAAATCCTCTAACCAAGTGATCCATTAGCTTGAATTTGAAATCATCCATCGAGGTTACCTTTAACAGGGTATTTGTAGTCAATCCCTTAACCGGGTGGTCCTTAACTATATCTATTCCTAACATGACATTTTTGTATACGCTTCTAACAAGGCTTGGCTCCTAATAGGGCTAACTTCAGAAGAGTTAAGAATACTCGTGGGTATTCATCCCCATCATGGTTTTTATCATTTGGGTTTCCACGTGAAAAATCATTGTGTCAAGTGGTGAATGATTTTGTGGATGTGTGTTTGATATAGTTCATATGAATGACTAGTAAATCCACTTAGATATGTTTAAATGACCGGAAATGATCTGAAATGTGTTAGTACTGGTATTAGTGAAGTGATTTAAGGTTTTGGTGTTATGGTATTTAAGTTTCAGATCTGTTGCATTGTATCATTGATGTTTTTGGTCAACCGATAAAGTTTGACAGTGCAGTTGTAGTTTTGATACAGTGTCTAAACTGGTTAGTTTAGTGAGTTAATTCTGAGTTGAAAGTTTGTTTGGTGAAAGTTTAGTTTATTTTCTATCTACTAATTCACCCCCCCCCCTCGGTAGTTGACCTGATCTTTATAGTTTCATCATATTATCAATTGGTATCAGAGCAGTCCAAATCCTCTTGAGTATAAGCCTAATAGCTTGATGAAAAGATCTAGGAGAAAATGATGAAGAGAGAAGGTCCAAAGTTCAATAGAGAAAATTACAGAATCTGGAGTGATAGGATGAAGATTTACATCAAGAGCTTAGGAAGTCGGTATTGGGAACATGTTGTTACTAAATATAACTTTCCTAGTGGGATTCTGACAAATGATCAAAAAAAGGAGCAACAGGAGAACAATCAAGCATTGGAGGTCATCATCAGTACCTTGTCTGATTTAGAATATGTTGATGTTCATGGATTGGAGACTGCATATGAAGTTTGAAAGAAACTGGAAGAAATATATAGTGGTGATGAGCATGTAAAGATTGCCAAGGAAGAGAGTCTTAGAGGAAAATTTGATGATATGCGGATGGCTGAAGGTGAAAACATTCAACAATATGGTCAGAAAAACAAGGAGATAGTCGGAGAAATCAAAAGTGTTGGAGGTACAATGGAGGATACTACTATGGTTAGCAAGGTGTTGAGAACCCTTCTACTGGTCTATGCTATTCAAGTTGCATCCATTCAAGAACTCAAATCTATTGACAAGACAAAGGTAACTCTTGACTCTATCATTGGTAAATTAACTACATTTGAATTAAATGGTTTTGATGGAAGTGTTCAAATATCAGAATTTGCATTTAAAGCCTCGGTCTCAACCCCATCGATAAGGAAAAGTAGAGAAGTGAGCTACAGCCATGAATCTAGATCCAACAGAGAGGTAGATGATGAAGATAGTCTGATAGAGCTTGAAGCATTGTTGGCCAAGCGGTTACCTAGAGGTATTGGTAAGTACACAAGTAAACTACCACTGAAATTGTCTCATTGCAGTGGATGGAGGAATTACAGATGAAGAATCTGAGGAAGATGCAAATGAGGACATTGTCTTTGTTGCTATTAAGGAAGAGATATTACATCAAAAGGCATTGGTCTCTCACTTGGATAGTTTAGATGATTGTATTATAGACAATGGTTATTCACACCACATGACCGGTGACCAAAATGAGTTTCTTACATTGAAGGAATTTGATGGAGGTGATGTCATATTTGGGAATGTCACTCCCTGCATGGTGAAAGGGAAAAGGATGCATCTCCCTGAATGATAAAAGTGGTTCAGATGATGTCTACTGGGTTGAAGGACTGAAACACAATCTTTTGAGTGTTTCTCAACTCAATGACAAAGGTTACCCACTAGAATTCAAGAATGGAGTGTGCAAGATTTATGGAAGCAAAGGTGAATTGATTGCAACTAGAAAACAGACCAAAGATAACTTGTTTCACTTAAACTCTAAAGTCAATTGTTGTTTGATTGCAAAAGTAGAAGATAGTTGGCTTTGGCATCAGATATTTTGTCATGTAAATTTTGATAACATTGTAAGAGTCAATAAGTCAAAATCAGTAAGAGGTTTGCCACAGTTGGAAAAACCGGTGAACGCTTTGTGCAAGGAATGTCAGTTAGGGAAGATGACATCCTCAACCTTCAAGAGAAAACCTTTCTCAGCTGAACGTTTGCTAGATTTGGTTCATACCGACCTATGTGGACCAATGAGGACTAGGAGTATTCAAGGTGATCGGTACTTCATGATATTTACCGATGACTGCTCAAGGATGATGTGGGTCACACTCTTGAAAGACAAGACAAAAGCATTTAGCAAGTTTAAGCCATTCAGAGCCTTGGTTGAAATGAAAGTGGAAGAAAACTAAAGTTCTTAAGAACTTATCAAGGTGGTGAATTTACTTCAGAGGAATTCACTAGATACTATGAAGACAATGGGATTAAGAGGTGGTTTTCTACACCTAGGACACCATAGCAGAACGATATTGCAGAAAGGAACAATCGGTCAATAGTTGAAGTTGTTGGGACTATGTTAATTCAAGGAGGTGTAGCTAAGACATTCTGGAGAGAAGTTGTCAGCACAACTGTTTATACAATGAACTAGGTATTGGTTAAAAGAGGTAAGGACAAAGCACCCTATGAATACTGGTATGGTAGATCACCTAATGTAAGTTACTTCAAAAATTTTGGTAGCAGATGTTTTATCAAAAGAGGTGATTATATTGGTAAGTTTAATGCCAAGAGTGATGAAGGCGTATTTCTTGGTTACTCCACCAAGAGAAAAGCTTACAAGTGTTACAATAATCGGACTAAGAAGATCATTGAAAGTGTCAATGTCCGAGTAGATGAGTTTCCTGAAGATTCGGGTGAAGCCAGCAAAGAGGAGGAAGAAGAACCTTACACATTATTTTTGGAACCAGAACCGGTAAATTCAGAAGTTGGTGAACTGAACAAAGAAGCCCCAGTTCAACCAGAACGGGAAGGTCCAGCAGAAGATGAAGAAAGTGAAGAAGAAGAAGAACCTACAAATCAAGATCATGTTATTCCAAGGTATGTTAGACTCAATCACAGCTCCGATCAGATTATTGGAGACATGAATGCATGTGTGTTAACTAGAAGAGGGATAAGAGAGAACTCTTGTATGATCTCCACCATTGAGCCTAGAAGAGAAAAAGAAGCCTTTAGAGATGAACATTGGATCAAGGCAATGGAAGAAGAACTTGACCAGATAGAGAAGAACAATACATGGTCACTGGTACCCAGACCGAAGAACAAGAATGTAATAGGTACAAAATGGGTATTTAGAAACAAACTGAATGAAGATGGAATAGTGGTCAAGAATAAAGCCAGACTGTTATGCCAAGGATATGTACAAGAAGAAGGTGAAAATTATGGTGAGACATTTGCACTAGTTGCAAGATTGGAAGGAGTAAGGACTCTACTTGCATTTGCAGCATACAGAGGATTCAAGGTATATCAAATGGATATTAAATCAACAATTCCTAAATGGGATATTGGAAGAGGAAGTCTACATAGAACAACCAGATGGTTATGCATTAACTGAAGAAAAGGATACAGTGTGCAAATTACGTAAGGCATTATATGGTTTGAAATAAGCACAAAGAGCATGGTCATGAATTTGCTAATGAAATGAAGAGTGAATTTGAGATGTCACTGGAAGCTAAGATAAAAAAAATTCATAGGTTTGCAAATCCAACAAATGAAGGAAGGATTTTTTATCACACAGTCCAAGTATGTGAAAGAAGTGTTGAAAACTTTTGGAATGGGAGACTGTAAACCTGTTGGAACACCAATGGTTACAGGTTGTAAATTGTCAAAGGAAGATGATTCTACATCAGTTGATGAAAAGGAGTACATATCCGTGATAGGTAAGCTACATTATGTTGTCCACAACAAACTGGACACTGCTCATGCAGTAGGATTGGTTGCCAGATTTCAGAAAAAATCTGAAGGAGACACAAATGATTGCAACCAAAAGAATTTTTAGATACTTGAAAGGAACAATTTATTATGGATTATGGTATCCATATGCAAGAAAATTTGACTTGAAATTCTATACAGATACAGATTGGGCAGGCAATGTACATGATAGGAAGAGTACAACCGGAGGAGCATTTTTTCTTGGTGGCAGACTAGTGTCTTGGAGCAGCAAGAAACAAAGTTGTATCTCTCAATCAACAACAAAAGTTGAATATGTTGCAGCGTACATGAATTGTACCCAAGCAATTTGGATGAAACACATTTTGGAAGGTTTCAAGTTGAAGATATCAGAGCGAGTAAGAATTTTCTGTGATAGCACAAATGCTACAAACATTTCTAAGAACCCAGTGTTGCATGCTAGAACAAAGCATATAGAGTTGAAGTATCATTTCCTAAGAGAGAAAGTGCAAATCAAAGATGTGTCACTGGAGCATGTATCTACTAAAGAATAGCTAGCAGATATCTTTACTAAACCTCTACCTAAGCCTACATTTGAATATCTTAGAGGTAAGTTAGGGTTTGCACCCCTACATGAAGTCAATTAAGGAGATGTGGAAGACATCAATCCTGGAGCCTATTGAAAATCTTGAAGAAGGATTGGTGTAGAGTGGAGATACTCCACAAGGCGAGCAACTAATTGCAGAACGGTGAAGCATGAAACAAAATGGTTTACCTTCACTTTGGAATTGTTGTCAAAGGGGGAGAAAGGTATATGATTGATTGCTGAAGATATGAAGATACAGTTGAAGGAGAGTATATGGTGAAAAATGTAAACCAGGATTCCTATACCTGTGTATATGCTTTACTCTCAATCATAACAATCAAGTATATGGTGAAAAATGTAAACTAGGATTTCTATACATGTGTATATGCTTTACTCTCAATCAAGACAATCAAGTGGTATTGATATTTGTATTGCCATCAATGACAAAGGGGGAGAATGTTGGCATTGCATGAAGATTGCATTGATGAAGTATAGTGTTGTCATTGATGTCAATAGCAACCGGTAATGAAGCAGGAAAGCAATTGGTAATGTTGCAGTGAAGGCAATCGGTATTGAATCAGCAAAGATCAACCGGTAACCCTAACCAGTTGAGAAGTAAAACCCTAACCGATGGAGCTTGGAGATCGATTGTGATGATCTACGACCGAATGATGATTGGTGATGAAGATGCCACGTATGCACAATGCACGTGATGAGTTTTGAAATAGATTTGGTGCATAGAGATAATTGTTTATCTTGGGAATGATCAATTGCATAGTATGAAGTGACAGACACGTGATGAGCTACAAGATCCAAAGTGCGATGATCCAGGAGTGATTGAAGTTGTTTAGAAGAATGTGTAGTTGATTGCAATGTAATCTAACGGTCAAGATTGAACCAATGTGTTTGTAGTCTCTATGAGAATTGTAGGGTTTGTGTTGTGTTACCAACCTATTGTATTTGTTTTTAAGGTCGATGAATTATTTGTAATTGTGTTGGCAAATTTGGCTAGGTGTGATAGTGATTGTTGCCGAACCAGGAGGTGTGTCTGCAGAATGTTGTGAAGGCAGATAGGAGCAATAAAGGATCTGATTAAGCAAGGAAGTGCTATTACCAAATCAACAAAGAACATGTTGTTCTCTAACCATTACAACAGTTAAATCCCTTAATCAGGTAAGCTTTAACAAGCTTGTTGTTGAAATCCTCTAGCCAGGTGATCCATTAGCTTGGATTTGAAATCCTTCATCGAGGTTACCTTTAACAGGTTATTACCTTTAATAGGGTATTAGTATTCAATCCCTTAACCCGATGGTCCTTAACTGTATCTGTTCCTAACAGGACATTTTTGTATAAGCTTTTAACAAGGCTTGGCTCCTAATAGTGCGAACTTCAGAAGAGTTCAAAATACTTGTGGGTATTCATCCCCGTCGTGGTTTTTCCCATTTGGGTTTCCACTTGAAAAATCATTGTGTCAAGTGGTGAATGATTTTGTGGATGTGTTTTTGATAGAGTTGATATAAATGACTGGTAAATCCACTTAGATATGTTTAAATGACCGGAAATGATCTTAAATGTATTATTACTGGTATTAGTGAAGTGATTTAAGGTTTTGGTGTTATGGTATTTCAGTTTCAGATTTGTTGCATTGTATCATTGATGTTTTTGGTCAACGAGTAAAGTTTGACAGTCTAGTTGCAGTTTTGATACGGTGTCTAAATCGGTTAGTTTAGTGAGTTGATTCTGAGTTAAAAGTTTGTTTGGTGAAAGTTTAGTTTATTTTCTATCTACTGATTCAGACCCCCCCCCCTCTCAGTAGTTGACCTGATCTTTATAGTTTCATCATATTATCACGATCTGAGCAAGAATTCTTTACTTGACTTTGGATGACTTCTCAAAAACCCTAATCTTAAACTCTCATAGAAAAGGCCTATGAAATTGCAATGCTTAGATAAAACCCTAAAAAGCAAACTACTATGGGGTCCCCATTCGCAATGGAGCGATGTGTGAAATAGGTCACAACAGGTGGTAAAGAATTAAATGATTGAAACTATTAAATTTTATGTGCATAGGAATAAATACATAAAATTCCCATTTATCTATTTTCAAAACAACTATGGGAGAAGCTAAATAGTTGAATAAATTAAATAATTCATTCAACTATAAAAGAATGTTAGCTAATTGAATAAATGGAATAATTATTTAATTATAATAGATCAAAAAAAAAGGAAAAGGGATAAATTAATTAAATAACTAAAAATTATTGAATTAATAGGCAAGGATGATAAAAAAATATTTAATTAACGTTAGGAGAAGGGGCAAATTAGTAAAATCATGAAATAATTAAAATGTGAAGAAGTAGTGATAAGAAATGATGATCAAGAATATGTTAATTTTTCGATGTCTACACAAAGAACACACCAACTTGTGTAGAAGAATCAATTTCATAAGCATGTATTCATATATTTGTTTTAGTGGGAACTTGCTAGAATAAACATAATGGAACAAATATTTCAAACTTCTATATTCCTTCAGAAAATATATTACCAAAATTTGCAGAATTTCTTTGCAAACCTTTTCTCTCTAAAATATCCCAATCATTGCAAATGAAAATGCAATTGCACTATATAGAACCTTTCTTGAAAAATCAAGCCAACTATTACAATATTTTAAAAAAAAAAGAATCATCACATTGCTATAAATCTTCTAATTTGGTCCTCTATTTGATTTTGCAATTTTCCAACAATAGAATCTTTGAAAATAGCCACCATTCTAAACTTATATTTCTCAACCTCTATTTTGTCTTCACAAGCACCTTTCTCAAAAATAACAAAACTTCAAGAAGCCATATAATATGGATACCAAATTGACCTCCATTTCTTTCAAACTAAAGATATCGAAGTGTTCTACACAACCCAACTTCCAAAATAAGAATTTAATCATTTTTTACCCCTCATTCTATTGTTTCAAGGTCCAAAATTCAAATTTAAATTCTATAGAATCTCAAAATTTTGAAACTTTAATATCTCATTATTTGCAAGTGATCTTTGGCTGAATTTTTTTTACCATAGATTGACCTTACAATTCCAAAACTCTCAAAAAGAAATCAAGTCCACAATGCTCATCAAGCAACACTATATTTAAAATTTGCTATTTTTAGAAATGATTTTTTTTCTTTACCAAAACATCATAGTGGACTTCTTGTGCAAACATGACACTATATAGGCTCAGGAACCTTGACATGGACCAATATTCAAACAAAATTTTGGCTCTTTGAATGGTTTAAGTGAAGTCTGACCACTAAAGGGAATACAAATTCTAATAAAACTTTCACAGATTGGGTTGATGACTTAAACATGGGCATAAAATATGAAATTGGGTATTGGCTCCAATAGTACTCATTGATCAAGATCGATAGAATCCTCTATATGTCCTCCAATAGCATTGTGATCTCTCCTATTAATAGGTAAAACATGCTTGTCTCACCCCTCCACCTATCTACCCATGCTGTAAGCTTGCATTGATGCATCCAACTATATGGCATTTGAGCTATGTGCCATGTTTGCACTACTCCAAACGGCCCTACTCTTGCTCATCAAACTAGAGTATCAATGATAGCACTTGTGACCACCTCTCCCACATCATCCACAAAAGCAATACTTTACTTTACTATGCATGCACTAAAATATTCTCGAAAAAAAAATCCACAATTTCCTCACACATCATTCCCCTTACACATGCACTACTCTTGATACATGCACCAAAATGTTTTGCATACATTGCATCTTCCTATGCATGCACACATCAAAAGGTGAATTTTATGGTTTGGCTCATAATTTCCTAGCTCTTCTACCCTCAAATGCACCACTGGATTAAAATAACATACATACCAATATTGCCACCTCTGCCACTCATCTATAATGCCTCACTTTGCTCAACATCAATCACTTGCTATATTTTCCATCTTTCCTCAACACCTTTCCATGTTCTACTCAATGAACTCTAATGGTCGAGGGTGCAAACGAAAAAATCTTCACACACCCCCCACTGACACCTATTTATTCACCTCCAACCCCCAAGTTTTCCCCACTAATTAGAATCTTTTCACCTCATTTGATCTCTTTTAATCTCATTCATCCATTTTCAACCTTTCTACAACTATTTTTCTTCGGTTGCTATTCATTTTCCCTCTATTCTATTTTTCTATATATTTTTTCTTTCAAGAGATCACCCACACTATTTTTACCCTAATAATCTCTCAAGAGGGTATCATCCCTCCATCTCACTAACAACTAGGACATATCACTATCCTTTCCATCTCATAAATGTTATATTTTAGGTTTCTTTGAAATAACATTATTTCTTCTAGTCATAACACCATCCCAAAGACAAACATGTATAAACCTAAAATTATCTCTCTAAAATTTCTATTGTCATCAAATCATTCCACTTCACACACTTCCTAAGTTAATTAAATAAACTATTTATTTTATTATCTTGATCCTCCTACCAATGTTAAATAATTTTAGTTAATATCTCTTCATTTAACATTAAATAAATAGATAAGAACAATTTAGTTAAATTGATCATTTTTTAATGTCCAACTTTAAATACATTTATATATTTAAGTTAATCATTCTCATTCCGACAATTAAATAAATGTATCAATTATTTAATTCCTTATTTTCTGTCAAATCATTCGTTAACTAAGATTGATTATTAAATCTAACTAATCATTTACACAATCCACAACATGATTAACCAAGTCAAATATTGTTCAAGGTCTAAGATTACATGTGTCCAAAAAAAGGACTTTTGTGTGTACATGCTCCACGATTCACAATTCTCCATAAGGTCCCCTCAAAGAAATCTTCATTATTATTTTTTTATCTTTACAATCCATCATTTTCCAAGATCTCCACCATCCAAATTCTTTAGATCATAAAGGTCCTTTTGTACACCAATTACAAGGTATCATTTGGAAGCCTCTCATGGCTCCAAACCTCTTAAGCATCCTTCGCCTTTGAAATTCCCAGTCAATCCTAACCTTTGATCCCTCATCCCTTGAATCTATAAATACCCTTCATATGAGCTACTTTAACACTTCATGAATACAATGTGCAACATCTTATCGCTTATCACAAAATTATCTTGAGCAGTACTCTATATGTGCAACAAGAGACTTTTAATATGTGCAACAAGAGACTTTTAATAAGATATTTGTTATAATTTTTTTTGTTTTGTATATCTAATCTCTTAGATCAATTAGAGGTGAAAATTAAGCATGGAATAAAGGTTTGATTTTCATGGTGTAAGTCTTTTATTTGTATTTTATATTTGCATGTTCACAAGGAAGTACGCCCTCTTTATACTATGTACTAAAATATATTTAAAATTTTAGATACTAAATTTAAACACTTATTTATATTTAAGTTAGATACACAATGTTTGTCAAAAAAAATTTATTTATATTTTTTTGTTTTTATTAACACCTCACACCATTACAATACTATTCCATTCACTTAAAAAATACTTTATTTTAATTTAAAATATTTTATTTACTACATATTTTAAAAAGTGAAGTTTTTATTTTATTTTACTAGAATTGTTTTGTTTACATTAGACTTATATTTAAAAAAAAAATGCCCACTCTAAATAGTTTTTCTTTCCACTCCTCTCAGCATAATTAGAGTTATCTTTTGTTAAAATAAATATTTAATAATGTTAGAACACACAAAGGCCTTATAAGCCAATGTAATGTAATATAGAAAGAGTGAACCCTAAAAAATATACATTTTATTATTTTCTGCACAATGGTTTAATTTTATTAGTTTCAATAATTTCGTTATTAGTGTTTCTATACAAAATAGCGATACGCAAGTTATTGGTAGTTAAAAAGAGCTGAGATAATCCTTTATTAGCTTGATGAACGCCTGCCCATCTTGATGCTCTCCAAGACCCTGAAAAATAATACCCTCCATTCTAGCTTGCACTCCTGATGGAGAAAGATCTTCAAAAAACTCTTGAATACTTTCATCCAATCTTAGAGATGATGGAAGACCCATTAGTGCTTGTGCACCCCCAGTGATAAATTCAAGTAGAGATGTCGAACCTCTAGACAGCTCCACCAAAGAAACCTGGATATAGAAGAAAGATTATCCTCAAAACAAGGATAATAAAATGGTTAAAACTGAACAACAAAATCATGAACTCGGTTTGTTCATCTTTTCTAGACACAATGCATAGGACATCTCACCTTCTTATCAAGTGGTATACCGGCCTTTTGTTTTGCAATAGCAACAGCTCTGGAAAACCCTCCAATTGCATCCACAAGACCATGATTTACTGCAGCTTTGCCTGACCATACTCTACCTTGAGCCACATCCTCCATCATTTCAACCTGTCAGAAATGCAAACCGATGAAGCATGAGTCAAAAATGCTCTTGAGAATAAGCTTATAACAATGGCAAATAACTCACGCTCATTTCTCTCGAGAAAGCTGCTTTGTCTCGAAATTGCTTGTATGCATTTTGTGCTGATTTTGCAAACAGCTCCTCTTCATCCGGCCTACAAATATATGCATCAGGAAATTAAATTTCATCCTGCAAAACTGAAGATCTTAGAGTTGATATCACTTCTATAGTTGTTATTGATTCAAATTTAAGCCATGATGAGATCCGGACTGACCAATTCCAGGAAATAGATTATGCTAATCTCTCTAAGAATTACTAAGCAGACTAACTACAGTAACCTCTGACAATACAACAGCCAATCTGCTTAGGCTAATCCTTCTGCGTGGACCAAATCCCTCAAAGGAATTCACTTATAGAAACGGCCAAGTTTGTTTCCAATTTTTTCATTAAATGGGCCTAGTGGTTTATGAATGAAGGTAGTGAATAGAAGTCACACAGTTCTTGACAAACGGGATGTGATTCAAGAACTGGAGAAGCCAATTCAAAGCGGGCAAGCTATAAACAATCCAATAGAATTTCCAAACAAAAAATTACCATTCGTTCCATTTTTCATACCAGCACAAATAAAAGTACAATTAATATTCAGGTTACCATACTTTTACATTGCTTAATATCGGATTCAAAGTGAATAGTGCAATTACCATATTAACATCATTCAAAATAATTACAATCCAAACGACCTAATGAAAATGGAGCAAAATGAGGCCAACTCGGAAGCAAATCAAATTAGGCAAAGATGGGGGTTGGAACTATATAGCAATAAAGTAGGAATATAACTAAATGGCACACAACTTGACAAATGCGAAGAGAAAACTTCGAAGACCAAATTTCGTCATCACATGCAGTCACTAAGACTAAGCATATAAGATCTTTAGAGCTTAGTTATTTAGGAAAAAAGAAGAGTAAAACATCATATTAATGTCCACAAATGACCAAATTAGGTCAACAGGACTCGAAAGATTGTACGACCTTTTATTTTCCCCAAAAAAAGTGTGTTCCATAAAAACTGGGTTGTTTCTGAAGTATTCAAATCAACTGTTCTATGTCTGTAAATTGTTTTATTAGAAAGTCCTAGGCAACTCCTGTTATATATTGGTACTAGATACTTATCCAAGAGAAGTCCAATATAATAATCACTCATATTATGGGAAAGTACTAGCAAACATGATATGATGCTTGTAAATTCCCAGCCCAATTAATCTAAGCTTCTGGTTTGGGTTCAAGTACAGAGATTTGGGTACATGGGTATGCCAAAAAAAACTGGGCTGGGTAGGTTTTGGGTACATCTGTACAAAAAACATATAAAAATCATAAATATATACATATTTTACCTTAAAAACAGTAATTAAGTTCAGATAATCACATAACATATATCCAACGCAGAATGCAAAGTCTTCAACCATCAGCACAGGTAGAGAGAAAGCTCCAAATATAAGATCCCAAAAGTTCATATACATTGGTCATTAGAGACCACGAACTAAATTTCTATTCTAATTCACAGTAAGAGGTAAATGAAGTTTAAAACTAAATGTTGCCAATAGTATTTTCATGACTGTCATCCCTCTAACTTATGCACCCAAGAAAATTAGATGCAGTTGATGAGGCTGCAGCTTGCTCAGACGGACACCAAGAAGAGTTCTAACCAAAATCCACAAAAACAGGGTCAATGCCCATTGTCAGTCATCGCTGCTATGACAACTGACATATTTATCATCTGGAATACGTGAATGGAAAAAGACAGTCTGAAATAGAAAATGCAGTTACTACCTTTCCTATGAAAAAACCCATGGATTCTTTGCAGGCACATTCTGCGTTCTGCATTTGCAACCAGGATTCACCCAAGTATGTCCATGCACAACACTGGGTGAATTCATCTGACAAATGCTGAATCTAGAATATATCACAGCAAATTGACCCCATGCCCATTCCCAAAGCAAATCGAACCCAAATCCAGGGCTACAGGGTACCAAAACAATAACTTAGCAATTAGTGTGTGAGCACAATTTAATCATGAAAGTAAAAAAATATTTATACCAGGTCTCGGAATGTGTAACAAATATTATAGTGAGTTGGAAAGCTACCTTATGCTAAAGTTAATTTAAAAGAGAAAAGAATTATTATGTAGTGAATTGGACAGCAAAAATGGAATGAGGAAAGTAAGGTTATGATTACGGTGATGAAGGTAAAATAAGTATTATGTTTATTTTATTTTTACGATCATGGTAACAAGGTTTTTAATGTTTGATAGGTTTGAGAAGGTAAAAGACCGGGTAAAGCTTGTAATTTTATAAAGGTTCAGAAAGGGCCAAAGGTAATATAAGATGCAAAATTATGCAAAAATTCAATCGCCATTGCTCACAGCATTTCAAAAACCACATGATCTAATTCATGATAATTGATACAAGTACTACAAACTAAGTCACCAGGTTCGAATTCGAATTCGAAGTTCGACAGCTTTGAAATTCGAATGAAGTTTGATGCAGAAAAATTCGAAATGTATAAAATTCGAATTAAATTCGCCATATGTAATTTTTTACAATTTTTAATAAATATATGTAATATATCTATAAAATTGCCTAAATAGTTTAACATTGATAAATAGATTTGAAATCATTACAAAAAGATGACACATTTATAAAATATAAACCATAGGAAACATATGCTTTCACAATTGCAAAGATGTTCTTTTGTCAAAAAGTTACAATAACAGTCAAAAACTTTAAAACTTTAAAATAACTCTAAGTCATCAAGAGCACTTGGCTGGGATGCCAAATCATCATCATCATCTGTATCACTACTCAGTTCATCATCTGCAAAGTCAGGCTCATCTGCATCTGGCATTGCTATGCCTTCAAGAGTTTGTTCTAAAGAAGTGTTCTTTGCTGATTTGTTCATCAGCAATTTCAAATTGCTGCAAACATAGACAAGATCTCCCAACTTTCCAGTCAGCAATTTGTTCCTCTTTTTGGAATGGATGTGGTCAAAGCAACTCCAGTTCCTCTCACAAGCTGATGAGCTTGCTCTCTGACTCAAAATTCGAATAGAAAACTCTTGCAGTTCAGGAGCTGATGATCCTTAAGCGATCCACCATCTATATCCAGGCATACGTGGCGAGTCATATTTGGCTTCTGCCCCTCCAAACATCCCTTCTCCTCTCTTGTATTGCCAACTTTGATCTCTGATTAGTGCTACAATTTCTAGATCTGGTACATACCTGCTAATGGCTTGGTAAAGCCCTGCCATGATTTCATTATCACCCCTTCTATCAATAGAAAACAACTTAGGCTCCAAAAAGCAAGCTGCTGCATGTAAAGGTGTGTGCATCATTTTCCATCTGCAATCAACTGTCTCCCATATCTGCATATATTTTGCTTATTCATTATTTAGTGCTTTTTGAATAGATTCCTTACACCGGTCCATGCTTTCATAAAGCATGCCAAGGCAAGGAGTGTCACCATCAACCATACGAAGCACATCAACAATTGGTTCACATACAAGCAAAACTTTTGCTGCACTTTCCCAGAAATTGTTGTTTAGGATGATTTGCTCTATGTTCTTCCCCTTAGGACCTTTAGAAAGCATTGAACTTTCCCACTAATTGGAACAAATAACAGATCTCAAAGCTGTTTTTTCTTCAAACACTCTTTTCAAAGTGATATAATATGAAGCAAATCTTGTTTCACAAGGCCTCAACAATTCCTTTGATGCATGCTGCCTATAAATACTCAATGTGAGACGATGATTCCGTATGAAATTTGCAATTTCTCTCCCTCTATGAATAGCTTCATTTACCCATGGGAATTTAGCCAAGTCATGAAGCAACAAATCGAGACAACGGGTTGCACATGGGCTCCAATATATCTGTGGGTACTTCTCTACAATCAGCCTCCCAGCTCCCACACAATTTGCTACACTATCAGTTACCACTTGAACCACATTTTCCACCCCTACTTCAAGAATGGCTTCCTCTAATATTTGAAAAATATACTCTGAAGTTTTCTTGTGGTTCATGGTGTCAATGACTTTCAAAAACACAACACCTTCAAGACAAGACACCAAAACATTAATCAATGGCCTTTGACACATATCTGACCATCCATCACTCAATATAGTACAACCTGTTTCCTTCCAAGTGGCTTTGACATCAGCTAATTTTTCAATCACTCTATCTTTTGACCTCTGCAAAAAAGTTGTCCTGATAGCCTATGAACCTGGGGGTGTGTACCCTTAGCCAAACTCTGCAATTTTCTGAACTGCATTACGGAAATGAGGATTTCTCGCAACATTGAATGGAATAGCACTTGTGGAAAACAAATCAGCAATTGCATCATCCACCTGTTGTTTCTCTACTGGTTTCCAAAAGTTGTTCAGTGTTCCTCTTTGTTTTGATACACTCTGACTCACCAGTTTGGATTGCACAGAAGAGGAAGACATGACAGATGTGAATCTAGATATATCTCCTTCAATTCTCTATTTCTTTTGTGCCTTCTTCATTTTTCCTACCGTTGAAGCAGCCAACTCTTTCTCTAGAATAGCTTTAAATTCTGGAGTCGCACCTATGCATGCTTGAACACCTCCACCTGGATCCCCTGTATTAGCAAGGAAGTGGTCCCTAAGCCTTGTTAAAGTTCCAATTATAGTTCCCTGACATAGGTTACATTTGATGTGAGTTCCATTTCGGGTCACATGCTTCCATGCCTCGGAAGTTGATTTGGGAGGAGCCATTAAATGAAAATCTGCATGTTTGGAAAGAAAAATTAAAAAAACACACTACATTTATTTCAACCTTTCAAAATAGAAATACTTAAGTTTTAAGTTTTAAAAAAAATTTAAAATGACCTCTTAAAAATATATAATATTAAACAATATAATAAAAAACTATTAATATTAAATTATAAATTATATAATATTAATATTAAACAACATTATAAAATATAAACATTATAATTTATAAATAAACTTATAATTATTAAACCTAAAAAAAATTTTAAAAAAAACTGGTGGCCTACCTGTGCAGGTCACGCAATGGTGGCCGGTGGGTAGCAAGTAGCAACCGTGGCGGACTGGTAGCAGACGTGGCGGGCTGGCGTCGTGGCAGATTGGGTGGACTGCAACTCCCGTGGGCGCCGAGCGGACTGCAACTCCCGTGGGCGCCGGGCGGACTGGGCAACGGCGACTCCCTGGCGAACTGGGCAATGGCGACTCTCGCGGGCAATGGCGACTCTCGCGGGCAATGGCGACTCCCGTGGGCGTGGCGGACTAGTAGCACTAGCAACCGTGGGCAATGGCGACTCCCGTGGTCGTGACTGCAACTCCCGTGGCGGTCGGCAACCTGAGACCTCAACTCCCGTGGCCGCCCTATTTATTAAAACTGTGACGAAACAGCGAAAAAAACCTTTTTGGGCAACCCTAAACTTTAATTCGAATTTAATCGAATTATTTAGGTTTTTTGCAGAATGTTTCAAGTTTGGCGAATTTCGAACTTCAAGGTTGTTATTCGGCCGAACCTGGTGACTTAGACTACAAATATACCAATCAAATATATTGGCAATAACACCACTATTCACTGCATCTATTGTGGCCTGGTGTATACATCATTGATCACCACTTACTAGCCTACTAGTTTGTTATGATTCTTGCCACTATTTGACAAAAATCTTTTTAGCATCTAACTCAGAAACAACGATAACTCTAAATAGTAGCAGTAATTCCAAAGGTCCAAAAGTACAGAGTTAACTTTTACTACTTTAAATGAATAACAACCATTGGAAAGTGAGTAAAAGCAACATGCCTTATAAATCAGCAGCAAATTGCCTACTCTACCTGTAGTCAGCGTCTTAACCAATGGCGAACTGTGCTTCGTTCAAGGAAATAGTAGAAATCAAAGGCAACAGTAGAAATTCAACGCAGTAACAAAAGGTCCATACAGCAGCAAATTTCTCCTAAAACTTCATCAAGACAAACATAACATTGAAATTTGGATAGCAAACGCCTAGGAATCATGATTGGAGACAAAACAATGATGGAAAGAATTTAGTCAGCTCCGGGAATGATGTCGGAATCCGTTGTTTCCTTATTTTTCTCACCTTCTGCTGTGGGATTTGCACTGGAGATTTAAGAAATTGCTCAGAGTTGTTGACAATGCTCAATTAGAGTCATTTGCTGACCTATACATATGCAGGCAACAAGATAAAATGCATACTAGTGAGGCCTAGTGTTGTGACGTTTTCACACATCGGCCCATTGCAAATGGGGACCCCCATTTTTTGGCTCATAGGTTAGTTCTTTTGCTTAGTTTGTCTAGCTTGGCAATAGTTCGAGCCTTTAACCTCTTGCTCGTGAGGGGATGCAATAACTTTGTTGTCAGGATGTGATCAAGTCGAGCAGTCTAGCAGCAATCAAGTTCCCCTCTAGACTAGTTTTGGAGTCTTCTCAGCTCTAAGTGCTCATATGATAGGTGAGACACAAGTGATATGCAAGAGTCAAGGTAGTCATTGGGTGATGCTTCACAATGCAACCTCGAGGCCAAGTCAGAGTGAGTCTTAGGTGTGATGAACAATCAAGTGAGCAAGTGGACATCCTTAGGTAAGAGCATAGAAGTGAGGAATGATCAAGAAGTAATGATCAACTGAGGTGAAATGCTTGATGAGGATCACTCAAGGTCTAGGTGATGATGAAAGGAAAGACAACACCAAGTCAACCCTATGAGCAAGTCACTCCACACTTGGTGAAATCGAGGTAGAAATGAGTTATCCTTGACTGACCAAAATCTTGATGATGAGGTTAAATGGAAGAAACAATGAGTGATTTTACCCCCTCAAATCCTCCAAGTTTGCAAGCAAAGGCACTGAAATGATCAACTTAGACAAACAATGAAGTAAGGAATGACGAAATAAACTTGAAGTTGAGGTGATAAAGTTTCTCCTTGGGTCTCCAATTCCACGACCTAGGAGTCTTTTATCCTTGAGTTGCTCGAATCCACAACCTAGATGACTTTTATCCTTGAGTTGCTCAAATTTATGACCTAGAAGGTGAGTGATAAAGTTTATCCTTGGGTCTCCAAAATCTATGACCTAGGAGACTTTTATCCTTGAGTTGCCTAAATCCATGACCTAGGAGACTTTTATCCTTGAGTTGCTTAAATCCATTACCTAGAAGATAAGTGACAAATGTGTATCCTTGAGTTGCTCAAATCTACAACCTAGGAGACTTTTATCGTTGAGTTGCTGAAATCCACAACCTAGGAGGCTTTTATCCTTGAGTTGCTGAAATCCACAACCTAGGAGACTTTTATCCTTGAGTTGCTCGACTTTTATCCTTGAGTTGCTCAAATCCACGACCTAGGAGACTCTTATCCTTAAGTTGCTCAAATCCACAACCTTGTTGGTCACTGACTTTGAGGCTAGAAATCAACTTTATCTATGCCTTAGCTAAATCAGCAATATGGCAATGAGTGCTTGAAGTGATAAAGCGCTAAAGACCACCATCTTGAGGAAGCAAGAGATCATCCATGACTTGAAGAAATCCATGACCTCTTGGTGAAGTGCAACAATTTGTCCACCACAGGCTGCAAGCAACATCAGGACAGAAGATGAACATTAAAGGAGAGATTCATCAGCAAATACAGGAGTGCAAGGGCAGTGCACGTAATGATTGAGTAATGATGAAGAAGGCCATTTCAACAACTTGAAGAGGTGTGTTGGTTGAAAATTTTGTACACCTGGGAAGACGTGCAAAATTATGGTTTCAGCCACAACGTGTGAGTTAAAAACTCTCCTAATTCTAAGGGAAGGCTCCCCCTTTCTTACTATTACAAATTAATTATAACCTATAAATACTAATCTAACTTGGGGGGGACAACATCCTTTTCTCTTTTTTAGAAAGGTTATATTCTTTTCTCTTCTTTCAGAAAAGAAATTACAACTTAGAGTAACAAATCAGAAACTTTCGGGAAATTTCAACAATTACAAAATGCTTATACAATAGGAAGCAAAGTTTCCATAAAAGCACAAAGTCTTTCGTCGGTTCCCCGAGACAGGAATGTAGAAACAAAGCTCAAAGTCTTCACTCTTCTATTGTCCTATCAACCTTCCAAAATGATTATTATAGTAACAACGTACAACATACAACAGCTCAAAGTCTATCAATATAATGAACTTCTAGACTGCTATTGAACAAGAACAATCACAAGCACAAAGTCTTGTAGCTTCTTCCTATCCTAACACTCAACTATGCTAATTCAACCCTCAATATTTGAGGCACAGGTCTACAAGAAATTGGATTAAAGCTCTTTCCAACAACCTTACTTGAATCTCAAGTATATGCAGAAAAATATATCACTGTAACATAAGAATACAATGATTATATGAACGAAATATCAACACAAAGTCTGAAAACTCAAATGTTCTCTTTATATTGCTTGAGAGTCAGATTTACAAGTAAAAAAAAAAGTTTTTATTGCTATAATTTTTTGCAGAGATTTCTTGCTTGCCAAAAAGATTCATATTACATAAAGCACTCTCCAATATATATAGGAGAGGAGCTAAGAGCAAAAAGTGGAAGAGGTCTAACTAACTAAGACTTATTCCACAACTAACTATGACTTATTCCAAATTACAGTCCTATTGTCTTTCAACTTATAATTTGTTTATATGTAATTACAAATTACAAGAATACAAGTAATGTGACTACTTGCAATTACAAGTTTTGATATTACATGTAATTTGTCAAAGGGAAATTACAAATGCATAATCGAAACTAATCTAAGTGTCTGAGACACGACTCTATTTACATCATCCTCTGTCTAAGAGGTCTTCATGCTATTGGCACTTGGAGTATTCAAGAACGGTGAGGGTATTTGTCCAGGAACATCAACTTGCATCATTTGACCATGAATGGTAATGACAACAACCTGTTGTGACGTTTTCACACATCGCCCCATTGCAAATGGGGACCCCTGCTTTTTTGCTTTTTAGGGTTTGTTTTTAGGTCTTTTAGGGTTTTGTCCGTTAGCCTTTGCATTTTGAGTGTCGCCCAGGAGATCAATAGGATAGCAAGTCCTGCTTGAGGAAAGTCCTGATCCTGAAATTTGGCTAAGTCTGGAATGTCCTGATCCTGAAATTTGAGTAAGTCTGGAAACTGAAAAACCTCAAAAAACTAGATTTTGCAATATAGCTCCTGGAGGTCTGAAACCACTCTCAAACATCCTGAAAGTATATATGGAATATAACTTAAAGTATAAGTGACATTTCACTTATACTTAAATGTTATATTCCATAAAAATTATCCTGATAGAGAGTTCAGAAAGTCAAATTTCGCTCCTGTCCTTCACTGAGGATCCAGAGTGAAAAGCGCTCCTGTCCCTCTCCAAGGGTCCAAGGCAAAGCGCTCCTGTCCCTCACCAAGGGACCAGGGCGAAAAGGCTTATTGGAGTCATTCCTGGCCTTGTTTGGTCAAATTGAAACATCAAAGGCATGGTGGAGGACGAAATGAACATGATAAAGCATCCAGACTTGATTAAAAACAATGAAATGACGGAGTTTTTGTCTAGAAAGGTAAAAGCGCTCCTGTCCCTCTCCAAGGGACCAGAGCGATTTTCTTTATGTGCACAATTTTAGACCTTTCTTGGACTTGAACTCTTATTCATGGCATGAAGTAAGATGATATCTTCCCTAGCAAAGGAATTTCGAGATGAAAAGTGAGACATTTTGGCCTAGAAAGCAAAAAGCGCTCCTGTCCCTCACTCAAGGACCGGAGCTTGATTCTCAAATTTGCATTATCTTTGCAAGATTAAAGTGATTTTATGATTTGAAGAGACCAAAGAAAACATGATTTATCCATTGAATATAATTTAAGTGGTCCACAAAGGAGGAAATCAACCCAAGTGACAATAGGTGCTCTTGTCCCTCACTGAAGGACCATGGCGTTTTTTCAAGTTTCTCCTCTTTGTTTGATATTTTATGGCAAAACTTGACTTGGATGGGAAGGACGAATGATGTTTTATGCCTTAGACGCAATTGAGGGGTTTAAAGAACAAAGAAATACACCAAGATGTAAAAAGTGCTCCTGTCCCTCTCCAAGGGTCCAGAGCGATTTTCTAAAAAGTGCAAATTTCTTGCAAAAGACAAGGCAAGTTTGTGATTGAAATGAATGGAAGAGGACATGATTAGCCCGTTGAAGATAATTTGGAAGCCTAGCAAAGGACGGATAAGCTTGAAAAGTGAAAAAGTGCTCCCGTCCCTCTCCAAGGGACCAAGGCGAAAAACCTAATATCCATCCTTTCTCTTCAAGTTTGGACAAATCTAAGCCTTGACATAAGTTTGAAATGAGGTTTAAAATACTTCGAGGTGGAATTGGGATGCAGAATTTGCAAATTTTGATGACAATTGGCAAAAGTGCTCCTGTCCCTCTCCAAGGGACCAAGGCGAAATTTCCAAATATGCCCATTTGCCTTGCATTTTGAAATGATATTTTTGTTTCCAAGGCTCAAGAGGGAGTGGGGAATGATATTCTACGCCTTGAGGGTAATTTGAAGTTGATGTGATCAAGAATTTGTGCAATGGACTCAAAAGTGCTCCTGTCCCTCACTGAAGGACCAGGGCGATTTTTACAAAATCAACAATTTCCCTCCGAGATTATGTTAAGGCAAGATTGTGCGAGATAGGAAGGATCTTCTAAAGCATGGTGAACAAAGATTTGACTTCAAAATTTGAGAATCCTAGCCTAAAATACAAAAAGTGCTCCTGTCCCTCTCCAAGGGACCAGGGCGAAAATCCTTGGAACACTCATTTTGCCTTGCAAAAACGAGTTAGGCATGCATGGAACAAGTGAAGGAGATCATTGCTTACTCCACAACGAGAATTGGCAATTAAAAGATGAAGGATTGAGGACAAAAGTGAAAAGGCGCTCCTGTCCCTCACCCAGGGTCTAGGGCGAAAATGTCCTAAGTCACTTCCTTTCTTAAAATCAAGTGAATTAAACTCAAGACTCCAATTTAAAGTGCCATTTTAGATGCCTAGATGAAGTTTTGAACGTGAAAATGAGGAATGCAAGGCCTAGATTGAGAAAAGCGCTCCTGTCCCTCTCCAAGGGTCCAGGGCAAAGTGAATGGCATTCTTCACTTTTACCATATTTGAGCGCTAATATCCTCCAAAATTGCATTAGATGCCAAATTGCTAACTTCGAAATATTTGGAAAAATTAAATTAAATTGGCATTTAATAAATTAATTTTGAGCCTTAGAAAATCGAATTTTTATTATGAAGGCATTTAAAATTAATTTTTGTGAAATTAAAATTTACAAGTTGAGCGCACAAGGCATTGTTTTGTCTTTATTTATCAAGTCGGCCTCTCCTTTTTGCAATTTTATTTATTATTTCACCTTTTATTTGCTAGGTCGGCCTCATGGGTAAGTGGAAGGTGAGCGCTCTATATATTGGAGGTGTTTTTCACAGTTCAAGTCATTCACTCATTGCTTCAAGTGCGAATTTGGAGGGCAAATTGGAGAGGCGATTTTCTTGCTAGTTTGGAGGATAATTTCCAGATTTTTTGAAGACATTTGAAGGCGAATTTCCAGATCTTGAAGAGGCTAGTGGAGTTTATTCTTTTCCAAGCTAGAGGAGGCGTAATTCATCCAAGGGAGGACTATAGTCTAAGCTTGTCCATCAAAATCCGGTTTTCTTTCATCTTTTGCCAAGGTTTTGTAGTTAAGCACTCAAAGGAGGAGGTATGAAGAATCATTTTTGAAGTTTTTATTCAAGACTTATTGTGATCCCATTGCAATTTTGTAAAGTCTAAGTCTTGAAGATCCAAATTCCATTCATGATTAATTTGAAAATGTATAGTTTTTGATTTATCACGACTTTTTTCAAATTAATATCTTAAGTTTTACCTTTGAAAGGTCTTAAATTTCATCCTTTAAGGTTTGATGCTCAAAAAACTAACTTTAATATTTTGTGTAGGCATCAAATGGAGATCCCGGAGTTGTAAAATCAACCCAGATCAAGGACGGTCTCCTCCAAGAAGATCAAGCAAGGATAAGGGCGACTTCCTCCAGTCTAGCATCGACAAGGACAGCCTTCTTCGATCAAACATAAACAAGGGCTACCTCTTCCAATCCAGCATTCCAAGGCGAGGTACATCATCATCCTGCAAATCAAGGACACAAGAAGTCAGAGCAAAGAGTTCGTTGAAGAAGCAGATAGTTCCAGAAGAATTAATTAAGGCTAACTTCTCAACGTTACTAAATTGAGTATCAACCAAGTGTCGAATGAGGTGGCATCCAGTCATCACTCCTCCAGTCGGATTGATCCACCTCAACAATGTCCAGATTCAATGTACCCAACTCATGGGAGGTGGCACAAACTTCTATGTACCTACCCCAGCTATCCATTGGTCGATTTTTCCAGAGAAAACATGTGTCCAATTAATACAATTATTTCATTGGTCAAGCATTAAATGTTATGTAATGGTTGTAACAAACCCTAATTAGGGTTTTCATTATTGAATCTTGGCCATTGATCTCAAACTGATCTAAGCCATCGAATTGTATTGAGGGCACTATATAAGCCCTGGCATTTCATTTGTAAAGGCATTAAATAGAAGAGAATAGAAAGGAGTTAGTGAATAGAGAGTAGTTAGAAGGTGATTAGAATAGCAATTAGAGTAGAGTAGAGAGAGAAGGCAAAGATTGTTGCCAAGATGTTGTTGTAAAAGACTTGTAACTTCATTGAAGAAATGGTGAAATTTATGGGTCGATTCGACAATTTGCATGGTCTCTATACTTCTCATATTTGATTTCGTGTTATTAGATGAGTGGAAGAAATGTGCTTGATTGATGGTGGAATTCGTATATCCATACTACTAGCAGTTTGTTGATTGCAGACTTGCCTTGCGTAGTCAACTGGAATCATTCAGCTTAAGCTTAACTTCAATTGTCGCTTCTTCATTGATATGCGTCAACCTGATGGTGTCTATGCCTGCAGTGATGATTTGAACATCATAAAGCTTTCCTTCGAAGATCGCACTAACCTTGTGGAGATGGTCCTATGATGTCAAAACAAGACTTAGTTAGAATTTCATCAAAGATCATTCATTGCTCTTACATTCTTTGTGTTAGGATTAGATCCTTTCCTCACCCTCATCTTTTTTTCTTTTTTTTTCAAATCTAAGGCAGTAAAATCTTGTGTTCCAGCAATATTCAAAGCAAATCAGAAGTTCAGTCATCAAGTGTAAGTCCCCTTGTGATTCCAGCAAATCACATCATACCACAGAGAGCTTATCCACACGTAGAGATCCTACAATAAAGAACCTTGAAGTCACCCTGATTGATCCTTTTCGCGATATCTTCAGCATTCAGAGGCTTTATTCAAGAGAGGATAAGGTACCCTTAGGTATTTTATTTTGTGTTTGATAGTGTACAAAATACACGTCAACACAACCTTATAAAGATCAATCACTAAACTTGAAGATAATAAACATTCTTTATTGGCCACTGTGATAGTGAAAGCCATTGCTTTTTACCTCATAGCATTGCTTTTGTCAATGTCTTTCACTTTGACATTTATCACTGCCATAATGCATTGTAACAATGCATTCCTCTACTACATTACTCCTTCACTTGTCAGGTCCTCTCTTACCGTGGCATTGATCTCCACATTTAGTAAAGGAAAGAAAATATTCCCAATGGTGAGACTAGGACTCTCATCCTTGATTCTAGATAGGACTTGACTTGGCCACTGTTCTTTGCTTCATAGACAACTTGTAATTGGGTTTCTAAGACCCGATTGCAAGTAAAGGCAACTTGTAATCGGGTTTCTAAGACCCGATTGCAAGTAAAGACAAATGACTTGCAATTCGAATAAAAAACTACTTGCAAAGAGGAACTCAAAACCCAATTTTGAACAAAAAGCTAAGAAAACGAAAACAAAAGCCAAAAAAACTTGGCCAAAGATGACA
This sequence comes from Cryptomeria japonica, assembly GCF_030272615.1. Lineage (NCBI taxonomy): Eukaryota > Viridiplantae > Streptophyta > Pinopsida > Cupressales > Cupressaceae > Cryptomeria > Cryptomeria japonica. The sequence goes on from NC_081413.1 coordinate 121,440,263, forward strand.
AACACACCCTCTAACGATTTGACATTAACAAATATGAGTTTTAAACCTCGTAAAACATGTCTTAGAGAAGAAAACTACGAATTTTGAGTAAAAATTTGTAGGGGTTGTCTATTTTTTGAAAATTGTAATATCCCTTGACCAATCTGATGTAAAAATTTGCCTTTTTTGGCTCAAGGAATATTGTCAAATAATTCTCATACAATCTTCTAGCTTGCTGGTATGAGTTATCAGTCTGATATAACTGCGTGTTATTGACACCAAGGCACAAGAAAGGCTTGCAAACAATTTCTATAATTTTTAAACTATAGACTCAATGCATAAATGATTTATTTTGATCTTTCCAATGAATATATATGAATTTCAAAATGAAGAATGTGCACCTACAACCAAGAAGCTTTTTCACAAACACTTGACATGCAAACTTCAGAAATGATGAGTCAGAAGTATACTACTACTGCAACTAATTTCTGATCTTATTTCAGACTTCATAAATAAACAATAACTATCATTGATGCAAGTACAAGATGTTATTGAAGAACTCTAATGGTTGACTTCCAATTTCTGCATACTAGTCCTCAGAAAATTAGACATTGCATTAGCAAATACTGATCAAGAACCTGGTTTAATGATGCCAAGTGGAAGAGCGAACTCCAGCGGTCATATATGAGTTGTCAAAACAATGTTTTGAAGGCTCCAAGCATGAAATCGCCCCAGTAGGAGCTGGCCGCCCAATGCCCTAAGTTGCAGATGTAATAATAAATAATTGCAGCCCTTCCTCCCCTCCAAATGATTGATGGAATGATTGCCAAGGTCAGCCGAGTTGAATGATCAAGTGCCCACAAAATACTGAGCAACCAGCAATGAGTAGTGAGTGAAAATGTGAGGATAAGTAGGTCTGATCGACCCTCAGGACAGACCTGGAAATGACCTCAGTAAGTGCCTTCAAACACCTACAAAATGCTACTAAATGAATCGCCTAACTCCTCATTAAAGTGCAGATATCAAAGGTTCACGAATCTGAAGCATTCTCCCAATTCGATCTCCATGAATGCTGATGCAAAACACAATAAGCTCAGATATGAAAGACTGAAGTATCCCTCACTCTCAATTGCAACCCTTCAAAGGATCTTTCACCACCTCAGTTATGTCAATCAAAGAGAGTTATCGTTCTCAATGACTGAAATGATCTGCAGAAACCCTTGGCTCCACAAGCTATCAAACAAAGAAGGTGTCAAAACCAGTGTTACAAGACTCTACGAGTCTGGGCAAGACTCGCCGAGTCTCGAGGCGGTCGCCCTCGCCGAGGCCAATGGGCTCTGGACTCGAACTCGACCAAGTCTGGCCGAGTTTTGACAGACTTGGCAGACTCGCCGAGTCCCGTGGGCTAGACTTTGCCACCCAACCAGCATGTAAAAAGTGAAAAAAAAAAAATAACTTTGTTTTAAATAAAACAAAAGGTTAATATGTTTTGTCTCCCACCCTAAAAAGTCATTTTTGTCATTTGCAAACACAAGGAGGAGAGAAAAAGACGGTTTTGAGCAAAAAAATAGAGGCATTGAAGAGCAGACCAGCAGATAGATTGAAGAGGGGATAAGGATTGTTGATTGTTTGTGCAAGTTTGTAGCTTCCATTCAAGCATTTAAAGGTGTTAAAAAAGGATTTGGAAGAGGTTTCTAACAAATTTATAAAGGCAAGTACCATTTTTTGTTATTTTTTTATTTTCTTACTTTCATATTTTCCATTTTTTTGTACGTTTGTTTTGTTTTCGTTTTATTTTATATTGATGGAAAAAATATGAAAGTTGAACTTGAAACCTTAGTTTTGTTTTTTCTTTCTATTATTTATTTTTAAGTTTAACTTAATTAGAATTGGAGACATTATGCTGATTTTTTTCATTTATAATATATTGCAGCATAATGTCTCAGCCTACCGATAGTGGAAGTGGTGCCCAAGTTAGACAGGATAAGGCTTGGAAACATGGCATCCCCAAATCAAAAAAAGGAGAAGTAACATGTATTTATTGTAAAACAAAATATAATGGGGGAGGTATTAACCAGTTGAAATATCACATTGCACAAATAGAATGCCATGATGCAAACCCATGCAAATAAGCACCCCTTGAGGCTATACATGAAGTGCAAGTTCAATTACATGAACTTAAAGAGAAAAACGAATAAAAAAGGAAGCAAATGGAAGAAATGGCAGCCATTGGTGGAGAGGGTTCTTCAAATCCTCTGTTGGCATTTGGCATAACTGATACAGATGCAGGTGATGCAGTTGAAGTTGGATGACTGCACCGGTAAAGGATAGAAGTCTATTTGTGATGAAGAGATTGAGATTCTATGATTAGAAGTCTATTTGTGATGAATAGATTGAGATTCTATGAATAGATGACATGATCAGTTATTTGTGTTGTCATTGATGGCAACTAATGTCAAATGATGTTCTTGATGTCTTGTTTTGTCATCTAAGTGTTTTGGTTTACCGGAAGACAGGGTTTACCGGCAGAGAGCTAAAGTCTATGAAATAGGACTTTAACCAATAAAGCAGAGATGTTTTGATTGGATCCGATGATCGGCGATGATTGGTGATTTGCGGTTTGGATGGTGAACTTGTATCATGGAAAGGTGTATGTGACCGGAACCGAAACTTGTGGAGATTACCGGAAGGCTTGTTTCAAATTTCTGATGAAGTTTTGCTAAGGTTTTAGTAGGGTTTAAGACCGATGAAGAAATCATCAAATAGGTAATGATTTCTGTTATGACGGTGATCGACAGCGAGTCTACATGAAGTTGGTAACACGACACAACCCGCATGAAAAATTTAATTGTTGCTTTGGCGCGATTCAAGGAAGAATTTCTTGGGAATCAGCAAAACGCTTAGTAGAGTGTTTTGAGGGTTTGACTTTGGTACAAATCAGATTTTCATGATGGGTTACGATCAAACAACGGTTGATATTGCATTGTAATTTGTTGTAATGATCTGTATAACGATCTGTGATGATCTCTTATGATTTGAATTGTAAATTTAAGATGTAATTAGGGTTTTGTGGCCGACCTAGTTGAGATGGCTATTTAGGATGACACAGTTGATGTTTATTGTGTCGGTGGTCTTAGAGAATGTGTTAAGCCATCCAAGAGAAGTGTGAGATCTGCCTGAGAGTTGCAGAGTGTTGTGCATAACTGGATCTGATCAAGCAAGCAGAGAAGTGCAAGTAACAAATCATTCTTTCATTGTTGTTCCCTAACAGTTGCAGGAGGTTAAATCCCTTAACCGGGTAGGTCCTAACAAGCCTTAAACATTTAAGTTCCCTAACAGGGCAGCTCTCAAAAGAGTGTTAAGTCCTCTCACGAGGTAAATCCTAACAGATTATTAAGCTCCTAACCAGGCTGCAAGGCAAATCCCCTAACCGGGTGACTCCTTACAGGGTTTACTCCAAACCGGGCGTATTGTAAGCTCCTAATAGGGCATACTTCAAAAGAGTACAAATATTTGTGGGTGCCAACTCCCACAGTGGTTTTTCCCTATTTAGGTTTCCACATCAAAAACTTATGGTGTTCATGTGTGGAATGGTTTTCATGTGATGTTCTTGTTTATGTTTCATTTCACGCATTATTTCGGAGACACCGGTTATGATGTTTTATCAGAAGTTTATCAAAGGTTACTAGTACTGATAAGGAGTTGTTTGAGAAAGTATTTGATCTGATTGATAAGGTTAATGAGTTGGTAAATGATCAAGTTTATATGATTGCTTTGGAGGTGAAAGTATTGATAGATATGGTAAATGATTTGATTAATGTGTTAACCAAATCTGATAAAGAGGTTTTTAGATCTGATTAAAGAAGTTGAGACATTTGTTAAATGGTTTCAAATCTGATATAAGTTTGATTTTGGGTTTACAGTTTAAATTGGTCTTAATACTGATTCACCAACCCCCCCCCCCCCCCTCTCTCAATATTAACCGGATCCTCATAGGATTAACATCCTCGACCTCCATTTCCTGGATCTGGAAGTAGTGGTTTGTGGTAGTGTGAATGTGAGCATTGGGCCTTGAATTGCGGAGTTGAGCGATCACTGATATTGGCTCCTCTGAGCCTTAGACTTCTAGGCTGTAGCTTTTATGTTGATATATATTTTGAACTTTTGATAACATGGATTTCATATTACATGAATTTTGTAGACATTTGACACTATCTATATTTCTGATGTGTTATTTAGTTTAGCTTATTTTCTTCAGCTCAAGCCTAAAATTTGCATTTATACTTATGCGATGAATGTAAACTTGTGTATGTGTTCAAAGTAGCTTCTATTTGATGAGATTATTGTGCCTTTGAGGTTTATTTATTGAAAAATACATGAAACAAGTTTAAAATCGTTAAAAATCTTTGAATTTCTTGGTTTTTTCTATTTGTCGAGTCTTTGTCGAGTTTTTGCCGAGTCCAGGCGTCGAGCTAGAATCCGAGTCCGAGTCAAAAATCAGCTTGCCGAGTCCGAGGCGAGTCCGAGTCTTGTAACTATGGTCAAAACATTCGATGCCAAAACAATGAGCCTTATCCCCTATTTATTCTTTTTCTCACATGGATCGGCCCCCTTCTAGAAGATTCTCTTTTAATAAAATAATATTTAATTGCACCTTAAAATAATATTTAATTGCACTTTAGAAAATATTAAAATATCTTTAAAATATAAAGTGCAATTAGCAACATACATGACATCATACGTGAGAATACATTATCTCACCAAAAATAATATAAAAATAAAATGTGAAGCCACAAGCAACTGCTGAAATATCCCCTGCTCATAAATGACTAAATTCGCAAGGAATATTGTCAAACAATATGCTGTCAACCTGCTGCTCTAACTCCCAGCCTATATAACCTGCGTGCTATGCAGTTTCTAGACTGTAGTATAACTTGCATGTTATGCTGTTTGGTCTGTTGCAAGTTTTCAGACTTGTGTTTGGAAGCATAAACCTCAAAAATTAGTCAAAGGATGACTTGCACACAACTACTAAAAATACTATAAGCCTCTAGGATGATGGTGCAAGTTGTATTTGTGTTTACCAATGCAATAATATGAAATTAAGTGCAAGAATCTCACACCTACAGTTGACTGTAATTTAAGCAACCAGTTGGCATGAAAACTTGAGACAAAGTACAAATGTGATGCACCTTATACCCCTTTTTATTCAAGACAATAGATTGATCACAAATTGATAGATAATGGCCAAAACTCTTTGGCTTACAACAAAATAGTTTTCAGACTTTCTGAGTATTAGTGGCAGCCATTAACTCATTCATACACAATTGAAAATTCAGTGAAAAACAGTGCCAAGAGAACCTAGAAATAAGCGCATAGGTATGGGATTGAAGAAGCAAACAAAATCACTCCACAATGTGCTCTTTCCTTGCCAAATCAAGCCTTCCTTCAAATCACCCCTGTTCTGAAGTAGAAGTCTGATAATAAATGATTGCCAGCTAATAAGTCTTCTTTCCACCACTAAAAATCATTGTTGATCTTTCCCAAAGACAGCGCTACAAACAAATGATGGCTTTGATGCATGTACAAAGTGAAATAAGCAAAATCGTGGGTAAGGCTTACTGTTCTGACTGCTGCAGGTCTGCAGATTGGTAACAATTAAATTCCAGCAAATAAGGCTCCTTCCAGTCCCTAAACCCTATCGCTGATCATCCCCAATGATAGCGCTATCATCCAATGTAGTTTTTGATGCCCTAGCAAAGTGATAGGAGTAAAATCGTGGAAATGAAGGTGCAGTTCGATTTAACTTCAGACCTGGTTATTATGCACCAAACCTCCCAAATTCACATCAACTAAGCTCCTGGTAACATCGCCTTGCCTTCCCAAATTCTATCAATGCAAGTGTGAGTCAATGAGCCAAAAACGTAGCTTCCTCAAATCCAATATAAGTCTGAATAATTACTGTGACAATAACTCAGAAAATGTAGTGCAATCAGCTCCAAATGGTAGTATTGATGTAGACTCTTTGATACCAGAAATATCTCCAATGTGAACCCAAATATAACTGGCCCTTGGCCTCCAATGAAGCTCAATTGAGATGACTGAAGTATCTCCTCCTTAATGCAACCCCTCGAGAGATCTTTCACTCCCTCAGTTATGCTATCTATGGAAGTTTCCATTCCCAAAGACAATATTCTGCAAAAACCTCTTGGCTCTACAAAACTCAATCGATATCAAAATCCAATCCCCAAGCTACCTTGAAGCTCAACTAGATCTCCCTTTAAACTTTTTTCAATCCATCTCTAGAAGCTTCTAGAATTAGTATTAAAATAATATTATTTCACTTAAGTGACTTTATGATATAATATTTAATTAAGTCACTTTATTAAATTAATTAAATATAAAGTCATCTTTTAATTTTTGATTTATTTGATAACTTTATAAATAATTAACTTAATATTATTAATTAAAATAATAAATTAAGCTATCCATGAAAAATAATAATAATTTGGACAACTTAACTAATTAAATTAATTAATTAATTCCTCTCCAAAAATGGGGACATTACAACTGCCCAAGCGCCCCTCTTATCATCTCTTTGGCCTACGAGGGTCAAGTAATAGGCCAAACTCCACAAATGTCTGCGAACTAGTGAGAAGGGGACATTACAAAAATTCAAAAATTGAGACAACAAGGTGCAGTTCATCTGAATGCAAGAGTCAGCAAGATGGTAAAGGGGTCAAGATTCACTAGCTTAGAAAAGGCAAATCAGCATCAAGATATTGCAATGCAGATGAGAAATTTTTGCAATTATCTTGAATTTCCTCTGGAAATCGAAGAACCAAGACTAGTACATCATGAAGATACCCAAATGTTAAGTGCAGGATGAAAGTTCAGCATACAAGAATGAGAAATTATGAAAGTGATCAAGACAAGTTAAAAGAATCAAACAAGGTTAGAAGGTCGACTTGAGCAATATGATGATCATCATGGGCTTGGAAATGTTGAGTATCAAGAAATATTGCAAAATCACAAACTATTCTTTGCGATGATCTACAAGGTGTAAGCTGAGGTGGCGACAGCTCATCTTCATATCTTCATTCATCAATCAAGGTCAACATATCCAAGTTCAGGGTACCTAGCTCATTCAAAGGTGGAGCAAGTGACACTTGTCACTTCATCAAATATTGTTTATCTTACCTAACCTCAATTTTTATGGGTCAAAATGCAAGAAAGGACATGTTTACTAAAAAAATGTAATTTTATCATTGGTCAGGCATTAAATGTTATGAAATGGATGTAACAAACCCTAATTAGGGATTCTATCTTTCTATCTTGGCCATTGATGTGGATTTGATCCCAGCCATTCATTTGTAAAGGGGAGTATACATAAGGCTTGCTCTCCTCATTTGTAGAGGTTAATACAGAATAGATTATTAGATAGCAAGCAATTAGCAAGTAGAGTAGAGTAGGAGGAGAAGGCAGACATTGTTGCCAAGCATGTAAATAAACAAAACTTTTCATTCAATTTATGGTAAATGGTGATGTTTCTTTTGCATATTGTACAGTTTCTTGTTATATCCTCATGTTAGATGAAGTTCATTGATTGCGATGGAGTAATGTGTGGATGTTGATAATTCCTTGGTTCATACTATTTGTGGTTGGATGGTTTTCAATTAGAGTGCATAGTTAGCCTGAACATTAACATGTGCTAAGTTCAATTGTGGATATATTTATTCAAGTTGCGCCAATGTATTGGGTATTTGGATGAATGTTCATGATATGAAAACCTTTCATTTCCCTTGGAAGATTGCATCGGTTTTGTGTAGTTGGTGGCAACATGGTGAAGCAAAGCTCGGTTTAAGGGATGTGTCCATCCAAGCATGATCCAATGCTATCATTGATCTTAGGAGTAGATTAGAATTCTCTAAACCCTCAATCCCTTTTGTCTTTTTTTTCAAATCAAGTAAATTTTCACATTCCAGCAAAGTTCAAACATTCATGAAACGTAAGTCCCTCTTGTGATTCCAGCAATATCACACCAAACCATTGAGTTATCCCCATGTCAAGACCTGACAGTAGAAACCTTGGAGTCACCTCACATAATCAGGTAGCTTAGCATTCGAGAGGATTTTGTTCAAGAGAGGATAAAATACTTGGTATTTTATTCTTGTAAGAAGTGCATAAAAAACACATCAACACCTAGGTGGCCAAATCAGCATGTTAAACTCAACTTTTATAGATAAAGGATTTGACCAGGTTCAATTATTATAGACCTGCTGATGTCATCAAGGTCAACAATTGCAAAGACAATGTAACCGTGATACCATAGACATTGGTTATGTAAATGTGAATAATGATGGTATAATCAATCAGGTGATACTATCTTCTTCTTTGGTGTTCCTAATTGAACATCTTCTTCTGTTCCTACCCTAAAACTATTTTCTGTTGCATCAATAATGCAGCAGCCTTTTCATGTCATTAAGGCATATTTTGAGATATCCCAATGTAGAAATTCGGAATTGAAATCAAAATAACACTTGAACTAAGCATTTAGAAACGTTATTAACAACTATCATCAGAACAAACTAGAATAATAACTTGCCTAAATGGCCGTTGCTCAACATCCAACTCTGCAAATCTGCCTCTTGAAATTATCTCCTTACTGAAGCCGATCCTTTCATACAACTTGCTCAAGCTGAATTTTCCTACAAACAAATTGACTTGAAAACATAAGAACCAAAATAGGTGGCAATAATATAGATAGAAAAGACAATCAGTTTATGTTCCGTAATTTCAAAAATAATATTACAACAATCTCTGTTCAATAACTACCTTTCAGTAGAAGATATTATAAACACAAGCAGCTCACATTTGACATTTCAAGACACTAAAAAGTACTCTTTACCACAACATATAAGATTACAGACTACAAAGGATGGCTTCTACTCTCACAATCATTGCTTTCAAGACCTAGGTAAATTATCCTTTTTGGTATTTTTCCTAAAGCTCAATAAATTGTAATTTTTTCTTCAAATGTCTCAATATGACGGCCTGTGGTATGATAATTATGATAAAATAAGAGCTTCAACGGCACAACCTCGAAATCAATTTGTGACATAATAAGTAATTTATTTTTAATTGAATCATTAAGCTTCCTGAACACTAGCAGACAGGAACAATGCAGAAAATCAAGAGACATTTTGGTTCACAAGTAACCTTTTCTCTTTGAAATATATACTTCAAAGAATAAAAATGGGTCATAGCTTCTAGAGACAGCAGAACAGAGAAAAAGGCCTATTTATTTTCAACCATTGACAAAAACCTTCGGATAAAATGAAACTCTTACCATTAATTGATCACCAAATTATTAAAGTTTGGAAAAAAATTATATTCAACTCAGAAAATCCTAAAGGCTTGAAACAAAATTCTTAGCCAGTAACTCATGTGATTAAATTAAAAGTTATATGTTAAATGTATGTGACCTATGTTTTTTAAAAACTGACCACTAATAGTTAGATAGATGGTTTTACTTGGTAACTCATTCCACTCATAAATTTCTGAAGCGTCATTGCGAGGTGCACCAACCTTGAGTAAATATTAATCATAATCTGTCTTGTATGTCATGTCCCCTCCTGGATCGTTATATATATAAGGAGAGAAAGAGAGAGACCCTAAATGAAGAAATTATTATTATTAATTAATATAATAATTACTAATGAATGATTAATTAAAATTCATTAATTAAATATTACTTATGAAGGTGCACATTACAAAGAGCACAAATGGAGGTGTATTCTTTCTATGCCATGCCCCATCCTTAATCATCATATTTTTCCTAACCAAAAAATATGACCTAAATATAGCAATTAAAATATTATTAATTGTTTATTAATTTAATATTTTAATTTATTCATTATATACAAATGATATAATAAAATAAATATAACAATTATTATTAATTAATTAATATTTGTTAATCGATGATATTCATAAAATGTTTTAATGAAATACTATCACATCATTATCACATCATTCAAGTGTCGTAATGATTCTACCACATAAGTTTACCTTGATCGTCAAAGGAAGAATCATCTAGTTTTGGATATACGATATGTTCACTAGCCCAATCACTGGTCAAAGACTCGATTAAGACTTGAAGTATAAACAATCAATAGTTTATACATTTCAGATAGGATGCAAGCATACCATTTATTATTTACGGGCATCGTAGAAGGTTAATACGGATGGCATAAATGACGTCAAAGATTAAGGAGCCGATTCTTCTCTAAAGAAGTTCACGGAATAGTTTCCTCTTAAGACACCGCTACGGTATAGTTTCCAATGAATAACACAAGCGATCATGTTAATATCAATAAGGATATTGATGACTGATTAAGCAATTACAATCGATTAATATTGGAGTAATACAAGATGAGTTTAGGAAGAGACATCGGACATGTCTCTTGGAGGCATCCAATCTAATTGCAAAGATATAAGGAGGAAAAAGAAATATAGAAAGAGAAGAAAAGGAGGTGCTTAATACGTAGGCTGACATACGAAGTTTGAAATGATATTATGCAGAATTTAATAATAAGATTTAGGTGGACTGCAATACGTATGACAGTCATTTAACTTCTTTATTGTGGCAGACCAGATCTGACACATGTCAGGTCTGTCTGCTCTTACAGCCAGAATTATAATAACTAATGTAATTAGGTAGTGGTGGTGTTAAGCTCTTACAACAGAATTATAACAACTAATGTTTTTAGGTAGTGGGATGTTAATAAGTTATATATATATATATATATATATATATCAGAATAAGGAATAATATAAATATTGTAAATATGGATATTGATAATAATAAATATTAATATCATAATTACTATTAATACAGTACTTTTAGAGATTAGTCATATAACTAGTAATTAATAAATAAGTAAATGGTTTATAAATGAATCAGAACAAGATTAATTGTTTAGCAGGGTAAGAGATGTACATAATGTAGGTGTAAATAGATATAAGTAATAATATTTTAATATATATATTAATGAATATAAATAATGAACATCTGAATACATATGTTAATGTAAGGTTCTTAAATGTTAATGAATATGTATGAACATAAGTAATTAATACATATCAATGAATAGTAGGAATATATGTTAAGAAATAAATGTGAATATTGGATAATGAACATTTTTATGAATATATGTTAGGAAATACATGTAAATCAGGAATATGTAAATGTGGATTGTGGAATGGAAAATAGTAATAAAATACAAAAAATGCATTATAAATATGATTACATGATGGAGGCTATAGGGGGGAAACTCCCTTAGTCTAAAGGAGGGATTATGATAATCCTTAGGGCAATATATATACTGAATATCTATATGCATATATATGGCTTGGTTGACTAAGTTCATCCAAGAAGAGACAGATCTGACCGGTCCCCTCTGAGGACTTGGATGATGGGATGCATCATCCAAGGCAAGGAATTGACATGTGGTCTTCCTTGGATGGCTTGGGTGTAAGAGACAAGAATCGAATTAACCTTTGATTTCCTGGATGGCTTGGGTGTAAGAGACAAGAATCGAATTAACCTTTGATTTCCTAGATGGCTTGGGTGTAAGAAATTACATCCAAGACAGGAATCGAATTAACCTTCGATTTCCTGGAGGGCTTGGAACCAAGATGGGTTCCAAGAAGGCGAGTTTCACAGCCGCCTAAGGACATGTCCCAGTGCTGCACACGTATCCTTTTTAAGAATTGAGATTAGTGTAATTAAGTAATTGAACTTTAATTGCAAATGAGATTAAAAATGTATATATTTTTTGTGTTCTAACAATCTGTTTTGCAGGGCAATGATCTCTAACTAGTAGGGACATTACATTGTAGCTACCAGATGCAAGCCCACTAGACTTCATGCACTTTGAATTCAATGTTACAATCCAATGACCTCTTTCTCTTCCTCTCTCTCTAGCACTTCCCACCACACATCTCTATGCATGGCATGTTGTATTCGGTTTGTGCATGTCATTTATATAAACATAAAAGGTGGCATTCATAATAAAATCTTTAGTAATCTTATTTTTTAAGATCACAAATGGCATTTGATATTTTGTTGTGGGTGCAGGAGAATCCCTATTTGTGTTTACAAGGAGGGCTGTTGGAAAATTTAAAAAAGAGACGACAGGTCATGATGTGTGTCTCCATCCAATTTCTTGAATGTATTCCTTTGAAGGGATCCAACTTTGTGAAATCTATTACTCACTCCTGGAAACAATCCTCCAAATCCAGGTAGCTCTCCACACAATATCATCTGATAGCTCTCCACACAATATCACCTGAATCCTTAGGCACACAGTGAAGAGGCTCCATACAATGGAACCAAGATGTTGACCAGATTTACCTAGGCTTGCACATAGACCCTAATGATCAAAATGTTGGAATCTAACTCGGTCCCATTGCACTGACATATCATCCTTGTGAATCAACTCTCGCCCAATGCACAGCAAGGACTAAGGAAATCTTGGGTACACTTTGGATCTCAGCATATTTGTTATTAATTTGAAAATGGACACAAAATTGAACAGATAAAAGAAAGAATAATACATCATGCACAAGACAAGGCAACTCAGCCATAACACAGATATGCCACTAACTTCATTGCTTTATATTATATCATCGATCTGATTACATTCAACACATCAACAACTTACAACATATCCATCAATCAGAAGTCATTTCTAAAATGTCAACATGTGTATTGAAAGAAATGGCCTAAAGGCCTTCATGAAAACCCTTTGAAATAAGGTATGACACAAGCACTAATGCATACAATATCTGGCATTGATCTTATGCTTCCCTCTCCAAATTCCACTTGTGCATATTGTTGCCCTACCTAGCCCATGTAGGATTGCACCACAACCCCTGCATATGTGCAAGGGGACGAAGTTAAACCACAAACAATTTACTGGTTGATCCATGAAAATGGATCGAGCTGACCATCAGGCAATTGTTTGTACATGACATCCGTCAAAGAGAGGTGTATCAAGACTTGCCTTCACATGGCTTCCTTGGCTTCAGAGGTTAGAGAGCTTGTATACAAATCAGTCATGGACTTGGGATGATCTGGATGATCCTAAGGAAGACAAAGGACAGCTGTGCAGGCATTAAAACAAGGTGATTTTTAAATTTTGGCAATTTCACTGCTTTTCACTAACACCAGAAGTGTGACCAACAACAGCAAAAATGTGAACACCCTTTGTGGTGAATTCACCAGAGTCAGGACAAGACATGGAATGTGAAGGGTCTCGTCAATTCATTCCAGCTTCCCCACACTGAAAAGCATGTTTTGGCACCACTATAGTCATTAGAGATCAAACAATACATTGTTGTTCACACAGAGATACCTTGTTATCTTCATGTTTTACACAGTTTGCAGGATTTTGACACTGAGACTAGTTTTTTGAGATATTGGACATTGTTGAAAATTTTACAAACTTGAAAATATGTTGATAGTTTGGTTATGGCAGGTTGCCCTCTATTTCAATGTAAAAATTGACTGATATAGAGGAGCTTAAACCCTCTAAGGTTTCTTCAAGATACCATTTGTGTGTACAGTCATCATCTTGTCTTAACTCTGTTTTCAGGTTTCTCGGATGTCTTCATAATGCATTTGATTGATATACTATGTTAGTTGTTAAAATTGAACTTAACAGTGATCTTGAAGGTTTGCTTGAAAAGAGCTAGCATCTGAGATACATTGTTGATAATCTTGGAGTGGAATATCCACCTTGTTTATGGATCAAGTTGATATCAAAGCAAGTTAGAATTACCTATTATCAATTAGCATTTTAAATGTTGGTGAAATTTTATGAGTTTGTTATTAGGTAAAGTGGGAATGGTGAACTAAGAGCATTTGAATCTGAGATTGGTACTATAGGCAAGAGCACAAATAAGAATGGTTAAAGCGGGGGGACAGAGAGAGATATGGATGGAAAAGAGGTTTAGGAAGTTGGAAGAGAATGTTGTATTAATTTCCAGGTCTTTGGGAAAGATTGATAGACTAAAAGTGTTCTACAAGCCATCACCTAGAACTCAGGTACCGAAAGAAAGCAGGACAGTGAGGCGCAGCCCAAGAGGACTGAATATGAACATGGAGAGTCATCTAAAAGTGAAAAAAATGTTCCTTTAAGGCAGAAATAAAGATAAAATGATGGAGAGATTAATTGTAATATGCAGCCCTGTTTGTGCTTTGATTTTTTGTTTTTTGGAATTTGTTTTGATGGTTTTTTGCAATGTTTTCAAATGACAAATATAGTGCAGATAACTAGGAAATATTGTTGGTGTAATTATTTATTCATCTTGGATATAATTACACTTTACTTAAGTTTACTTAGGTACATGCATAACATTGTAATTTGCATATGAGACACTTAGGGAGATGTGCATACATTGGGAGTGTGTATGTGGGAGAATTTCCACCTTTTATGGTGTGATCTTGTTGTTACTTTATCATATCCACTTATTGTGGGATAATAATTCCACCTTCGGTGGGTGATCCACCTCATGTGGAATATTTTACTATTTCTCCTACCTGCCCTTGCATCTCATTGAGCCACATGTCATCATTGTGTGCTCTCTTATCTCTTAGCCTTGTCTTTATGAGCAAGTTCATCTACATTGTATGTAATTCTTGATGATCCAGTTGATCTCTTTTGCATCTTGATAGGAATACAGTTTATTCTTGTCACATATTTTATCTCTCGTCATTGTGCTATCTATTGGTCTCTTTGATCTTGGTTCTTCAAGCATAATCTCACATGGTATCAGAGCGGTTGGAGCACGTTTGCATAACCTTTGGAGAGATTTTATTGCATCTTTGAAGGAGGTCAAGAGGCAGATCTGAGGAGCAGCATCTTTTAGGGGCGTCCTAGACCAGATCCGACCTCACCATTGTGTCCGGGTGGCTGTTTCCAAAAATTTTGGGTATAAATTCGCCCTATTTTGGAGAAAATCAATTTCGGGGCTTAGAGGAAAAATTTCGCCAATTGGAGTGTACAGTACGATTTTGTTTGCGAATTAATTTTAATTTCATTTATAAAAAAAAGAAAATTTATTTTTTTAATTGATTTCAAAAGTTTTATTATATTAAAAAAATCAAAATATTTTTATTGGGGAGGTACTGTTGACCCCACCCCCCATTGTGCCTGCGGAATCATTTTTTGCAGGGGGTTGTACTGTATATTCCGACCACCCTGCAGCTAAGACCGCAGTTGCCCATTTTCTACCAGGCTCCGTGTTGTTCTCGCCAATGACGTACAGCCCTTGGTCCACCCACCGGCCACCGCTGATGCTCCGTGCTCTGATATCGGCCCTGTTCTCCGACCACATCTGGCTTTCCCGACCACCTTCTGTGGTCCATTCCGTGCATCTAACCTGTCTTACCTCTGGCCGCCACTTGTCGAACTCCGACGGACGCCGATGACTTGACTTTGCCGCCGACAACATCCGCTGACCACGCGGATCTACCACCTTGGATTTCTGCGAACCCGCCACCTTGGATTTCGGCTACGAACCCGCGACCTTGGATTTCGACTATAGACCCCTATAAAATTTTGCCACACAGCAAGCGCCCATTCGCCCACGCAGACAATCGAGCTCGTGTCAACGCCATGTGGCGCATTCTCATTCGCCAGATCCAATCTATGCGGATTTTTTTCTGCAGCCTGACACGTGACACTTCCTGAATCATCCACGAAGCGTATGGATCTGCTCGGTCAGCGCCCAGTTGGCGCCCTGTTAGTAGTCTAGTCACCCCGCCACATCAATGTACGGATTTGACACATCAGCGATCGTACAGTCCAGTCAATAGGCCACACAGACCGGTCGTACAGCCACATCAACGCCAACTAGATAGCCGCATTAGATTTTTTGTACGAACACGTCAACGTTATCGGCCAATCACATCTTGCCACATCAGCGATCCGTACTATACAGACTGCCCAGCAGGGGAATGCGATGGCCTGATGACGATCAAACGACCGTCAAATTCAAGCCAATGTTTTGCTAACGTCAGCCCTTTTTTGAAAATTTTTGCCCCCCTCACCATTGAGCTTTTTAGTTTTGCAGTTCAACTTTGGAAGGCCATATCTTGCTCATTTTGGCTCCTTTTTTAGTGCAATTTTTTTTTTAATGGGCTAATTTTTTGTGTGCTTTCCCATGATGGTGTTATTTTTTTATTTGGGTGGATGGATTTTTTAGAAAATTCAGTTTTTGGTGATTGTACCTGTCCAATCTCTATTTCTGCAACTTCTAGGACTCCGTTCGGGCTCATACGAACTCCTTTTCAGGTGTTGTTTTTTTTAAAGTGCATGATTTTTCGTCTACTTTCATAATCTGCTATCAATTTGCAGTGATTTTGAGTGGAAATTGTACTTCCAGCATATAGTCTATTTTGGCCAACTTGGCACTTGTATTGCATAGATCTATCATTTTGGCCTTTTGCATTGTAGTTCTTAGCCTATTGGGGCAAGTTGTAAAACAAAATCACAAGTCCACTTTGTCATTGTTTGCAAGTGGCCTATTGTACATGCACTACATATAAATTGCCAAAATCATCATTTTGGGGGGGTACTTAGATTGAGTGAATTTGGGGGGGTGTCTCTTGTTCTCTTGTGCTCTTTTGTTCTTTCATTTTGCTGCTATGGGTTCTCCTAAGTTTCCTCTCTTAACTCCACATAATTATGCTACTTGGAAAATTGATGCATGGAGTAAACTAACGGAAAAAGGATTAACTCATTACATTGCTGGAACTATTGTTGCTCCCGCTAATCCTAAGGTTGATCCCTAAACTCAACTACTTGCAACACAAAGACTGCAAATCAAATGTGATTAAGCTCTTTAAGAAACACTTGCAAGAAAGATAATATAGAACACAAACTCAAGAATGTAGCACAAAGACTCAAAGCTTGAGCAATTTCCTTCTATTCCTTTCAATACTTGAATTCACACATGAAAGCTCAAAGACTTCTTTGCTGTAAATTTGGCAGAGTTTTTGCTTGCTTTCCAAAAGATAACTATTACAATAGACCCCTCAAATATTTATAGAAGAGGAGCCTTGAGAAAAAGGTGGGAGGATCCTAACTAACTTGAGAGATTCTCTCAACCACCAAGACTTATTCAATAACTAACTAAGACTTATTCCAACTACAATCCTAACTGAAAACAACTTGTAGTTGCCTTACATGTAATTACAAAAGTGCAAGTAATGAGTTAACTGACATTTTACAAAAAGGCTTTTACATGTCACTTGTCAAAAGAAAAACTACAACTAAAAGATTACAAATCTGGAAAAATACAACTAAGTGCTGAAAAACACATAAGTTGCAGCACGTGAAGAGACGAATCCTTCAAACTTCTGGATGATCATTTGTAGTTCATCAGGATCTGGTTCATGGGTGTTCTTGGCAACAACCATGGTCTTCACAATGGTATCATGGCATCGAAGGAGCGTACAACTGTTTTTCTCCAAGATGGACTTAATTTCATGCAAAAATATTTGGTGTTTCATCAATATTTGAATTGAAGCAACTGAGAATTGATCGCTCTTCCATTCATTATGAATCTTTATCTGCAAATCTGCAAGAACTTCTTCTTCTGGTATTAGCTCTCCATCCTGACTTATTACGTTGCAAGAGGCTTTTTCACAATGAGAGACAATATCTTGGAAAACTTCACCCCGTAATCTCATTGCATCACCAATCTCCTCAATGAAGGATTTAAGAAGGGCCTTATTTTCCAGAAGCTCTTCAAATTCCAAGTACATGACCTTGGAAGAGATGATGGCATGCTCCTATAGAAAACTCAACTGTTGTTGGGGCATGGTATGCCAGATTGTCAAACTATCTTCAACACTTTCCAAATTCTTTTTGAAAGTATCAGAAGTCTGATCCAGTTTCTCTTCAACGGTTTCCAACTTAGACATCATCTAAAAAATGTCTTTCATCACTTGTGCACATAGATCGTGAAGTTGATCAACCCAGGAATCCAATGCTTGTACCTTCTGAGCAGCCCTTTCAACTCCACGAATTGATTCTTGGGAACCGAAAGAACTTGTGGGATTAGTCCCTTCAGCAGCAAGTTTTGTAATTTTATGAACAGCTGCCATAAGTTGTCGGTTTTCCTCTTCTAGCTTGTCTTTCTTTGCTAGAAGTTCATCACACCACCGTACCAGTGAAGCTACAGAAAACTGAGCATCATGTTTAATCATCTCATGCGTTTGCTTACCCAATTCTATCCTTGTAACTTTGTAATCAGCAGCTGACATTTCTTCAAGTGGCTTATCTGCAATGGGTTCAACAATTTCAGCTACCTTCATCTTGTTGCTGTCAACAGTTACTCTAGAGATAGTCTTGGCCTTTTTAGCAACCTTGGGTTAAGACTATTTAAGTTGCTGATAATCAAAGGCATCAGGCAAGATTTTTGCTTCTTTCTTTTTGGAGTAAAAGAACTAAAGCCATGGAGGTAAAGCCATCAACTCTTCTTCAGTAGCAGTTGTAGGCAAAGGAGAAGCAGTTTCTGTTTGAATAACCGTGGTCATCTTGGGAGAAGTATCTGTTTGGATGGCGACCACGGTTTGCTCAGTAATCAATGGACATGAAGATTGTCTCATAAATTCTTCAAAGCCAGAAGTGGAGGTATCAATCTCTAATAGCTGGATACAAGCAGGAGTATCCTCAGGAACTTCCAACACATTCTCTTGTTGATGATCAAGAGGCGGCTCGTATGCTAAAATAGGGACAACATTCTGAGGAGACTCTTCCACCATTAAGTCAGGAGGAGAAAGGGGCGTCTCAATGGAAACTGAAGAAGGGATCTCATGAGGCAAATCCAAAGTTGGAGACTTACGAGCATCATCAGATTGCTGCCCTTCTTCTGGATTATCAAGATCAATCACCTGAACATGGAAACGTGACTTTTCCTTCCCATGAACTGTCACCTCCTCAGGAGGAAGCACTACTGCCCGACTAACTCGCAATTTGATCCTTGTGCCCGAAGATGGTGCACCTTCCTTATTGTCAACCTGAATCTCAAACTTATGTCCAAGAGGCCCAGTAGGATCATCTTCCTTTCCAGCCTTGATTTTAATGAGTCTAACACCATTAATTTTCAGCCAAGCGTTGGTGTTAGCCAAGATAGGCTGAAATCTCTCAAGGATGGATGTGCACTCCTTGTGTGACCATTGGATTAAAGGAAGTGGAGCTTCCTGTTGTGACCATTTCACACATCGCCCCATCGCAAATGGGGACCCCCTCTTTTTCGCTTGTTTTCGCTTTCGTTTTTAGGGTTTTGTTAGTCCGTTAGTTGTCTGGATTTAGGGCTAAGCCTTAGGGTTTTAAATCTTGCCTTTTCAAGCCAAAATCCAGTCATTTTTTGAGAGCTTTTGAGCTTTCTTTTCTAGAATGCAAATTTTGAATGCAATGATTTCGCCAAAATGGTCTAATTTTCAATTGGAATGTTCATGCAGAGCTTAAACTTGTTTAAATGATGACCGTCAATGTGAATTTTTGTCTGATTGAATATTTTGACCAAATTTTGACTTTTTTGAAGTTTGATCCTAGGCATTGGAATTGATTTGTTTTCGCCTCGTGAAGTGTTAAAATGTGAAAAATCTTGTTATTTTGGCCTGTAGGAGCAAAATCGCTCCTATCCCTCAGTGAAGGACGGGAGCTCATTTTCAAATATCTCATTGTCCTTGCAGAGTCCGGACAAATTTTACGTTTGAAGTGATAGAGAACGACAAGATCTTTCATTTGAATATAAATTGAAGATTTTCATGAGCGCGGAAAGGCCTCCAGAAGGAAAATCGCTCCTGTCCCTCAGTGAAGGACCGGAGCTACAATTCAAATTTCGCCATGTCCATGCAAGATTTTGATGACTCAGCAATTGGAGGACGTCCGAAGGAAGATACTTTGCCAAATGAATATAATTTGAGATGCAAAAACGAAGGAGAATGACCTATATTGACCAAATCGCTCCTGTCCCTCTCCAAGGGACCAGGGCGAGGTACCTTGTAGCTCTCGTCCCTCTCCCAGGGACCAGAGCGATTTCCTTCATTATGCAAAATCCAGACAAAGGTCAGGGAAAGTTTACGTTCAAAAACAAGGGAAAACATGAGATGAACGCATTGAATATAAATTGAAGATTTTTGGGACGCCCATAACAGTGCTAAATGCCTAGTTCGCTCCTGTCCCTCAGGAAGGGACCAGAGCGATTTTTGATATAATTGCTTTTCTTGCAAAGTTACAGATGATGTCGAGGCATGGGCGGATAGAGTGAAGAAGGACGACTCCGTTGAATATAAACTTGGAACCTGGCAAAGTAAGATGAAGGCCACAAAGGAAGGATCGCTCCTGTCCCTCTCCAAGGGACCAGGGCGATACAATGGTGATGATGCGTCCCTCCAGAGTTCAAGGTCGTCCCTCCAAGGTTCAAGGCCGATTCAAGTTAGGACGAAGGGTGGCGAGGACATTTCAAGGCATTTCCATCAAGTGCAACGTTGCAAAGGTCATCACATGGAAGGATTTGCACTATAAAGACCTGGATCGCTCCTGTCCCTCTCCAAGGGACCAGAGCGATATTTCTATTAAAGCATCGATTTCAAAAGACAAGCAAGTTTCAAGCTACCAAGAGGGTCGAAAGGACATCATTCCACGCAATGAAGATGATTGCAAGTCGGTACAAACAAGAACAAGCATGTTATGATGAACTTCGCTCCTGTCCCTCAGGAAGGGACTAGAGCGATATTGATATATTAGATTAATCCATGCAAAATTTACGTAAGGACAAGACATTGCAATATTTTGGAAGGTCCATGGTATGGTAAAAAGATGATAAACAAGAGTTTTGAACGTGAAATGATCATTATTTTGAGCATGGAGACTATATCGCTCCTGTCCCTCTCCAAGGGACCAGGGCGATTTGCTTTGGATTCCTTGTTTTGCTTCAAGATCAAGCTAAGTCAAGACGTCTTAAGATAGCATATGGTCCAAGGCATCGTTTGAAGATAATTTGCAAAAGTGTTGAACGTCCAAACATTGCCAAATAATGTAAAAGCCTCACATCGCTCCTGTCCTTTGGACAAGGACCAGGGCGATATCATCAAAAGCACGCACGTTCCTTCAAAGATCAAAGCAAAGCAAGGTTAGGTAAGGTGAAGGACGACGTTTGAAGGGCATTACAATGAAGATCGAAGTGCAAAGTTGACAAGGTCAAGGAAAGGACATGGATCGCTCCTGTCCCTCTCCAAGGGACAAGGGCGATGATCCCTTTAATACACTCAAAACTTCATGCGAGCAAACGGAATAAGCGCAAAAGACATGAACAAAGGATGCTATTCGCCCACAATAAAGAAAATCGAAGTTAAAAGATGCAAGATAGACATGAAAACAAGAAGATCGCTCCTGTCCTTTGGACAAGGACCAGGGCGATGTGCACTTAAAGGACACCCATATGCGCACACAAGGCGATCAAATTCGAAGGACCATCAAGGTGATCGATTTTTAACGTGGAGATGAAGGAGTTGGACGTAAGAAATGCAAAAGGTCAAGACAAAATGGTGAATCGCTCCTGTCCCTCTCCAAGGGACCAGAGCGATGAGGTACGTCCCTTTGTTTTCCAATTTTGGCGCCAAACAAACAAATTTAAATTTCCTTAAATGCTAAATCGATTAAAAAATTGAAAATCCATTTTTATTTAGCATTTAATATGGCGTTATCTTTTATTAATTATTTTTTGCCTTTATTAAAAATCGAAATTCTCATTTAAAAAAAAACGCAAGGCATTAATAATTAATTATTTAATTAATATAAAAATCGGTTTAAAGCGCCCAATTAGGCAAGTCGGCCTTGTTATTTTATTGCAAATCATTTAAAAAATGGTTTTATTTGTCAAAGTCGGCCTAAGAGGTGAAAGGGTATGAGCGCTATTTATAAGGGGAGTGAAACGTTCATTTTTACATAATCATTTTTACCTTTCTTCATGCGAATCAAGAAGAGGCGAATATAGTGCGAAGTGTGTTCAAAGGTGGTGCGATTTCAAACCAAAGGTGGCGCTAGTATCATCTTGTGTGGAGTGCGAATTGCGTTGAAGGCCAAAGGTGGTGCGAATTTCATTCATCCAAGGGTGGCGCGTAGTTATCAAAAGGTGGTGCGAATTTGAAGACCACACCAAGGGCGAACTTGGAGATCCATCTAAGACCACACCAAGGGCGAATTTGGAGATCATTTAAGACCACGTCTAAGGCATTACTTGAAGATCACGTTCTCTCCAGAGGTGGCGAAGTATATTTTGAGGGAATCATATTGAAGATTATCTTATACCTCAAATTTTGCCTAGGCAAATTTTGTTTTTGCATTCTAGAGTTAGCTCTCTATCGAGGTATGGCGATTTAATTATTATTGTTTTATTCATTCATCGTCATATTTCAAATTTTGAAATTTTGAATCTCTTAGCTCAATCGTTGTTTTTTTTTTAGGAAATGATAACTCTAGGGACTTATCATGAGGTTTCCTAAAATCTATCTCTCTTATCTACGTTATTTATTGCAAAATCTATTTCTTATAATGAAATGTTGTGTAGGTATGGCGACCCCAAAGGCGGGAGCATCCCGCTCGGCTCTCATGAAAGAAGATCAAAAGACTGAAGAGGTGGAGACCAAGATCGTGTCCAAGTGGAGCAACATTGGAGATACAAACTTGGGAAACTTTAGCACGAAGAAGTTCCGAGAGGTCCCTTACATCGGCAAGCCATCACCTGTCGCCCGGAGAATAATAGAAAGTGGCATCATTAAGGCGGCCGGTTTTCCTCCAGCCATTCAGTGTCACGAGTTGATGATCGAGTGTGCCCGTCATTACAATCCACAGTCCAGGACAATTGTGTCCAATGAGGGAAACATTTTGGCGTACCTTTCAGAGGAGGCCATAAGTGAAGCCTTCCATCTTCCAGAGCACAGGGACATGATATACAAGAGCATTGAAGGAGCTAGATCAGTGTACGATGACGATCCAGATGCTTGTCTAAGCATCATCAACAAGAACTGGCTACTCAAGAGTCGTCCCCGTCTGAGCAAAGTACCGAACACACCACACCGGATCGATTTCCAAGAGGAGTACAGAGATTTGATTACCATGCTCAACAGAGTTACAGGGGCACCTCATGCCTTCTATTTTGAGAAATGGATGTTTTATTTCATCCAGGTGATTGTTCAAGGAAAGGGTACAATACATTGGGCTAGGATAATTAGCCATTGCTTAAACGTACAGTTGAGAAGACTCAGGGCTACTAAGTCCTTCCACATGAGTTCATACGTCATCTATGCCTTAATCAGGAGCGTCGAGTACGCAGGACTACCTCACAGAGGAGTGATTGGAAGAGGACCCGGCGAGGTCAGAGTTTGTGAATCCTATACCTACTTGCATCATCCACCAGGGAAGAACTACAAGTTAATCAATGATACTTTCACGATGAACATCACCAGGACGTTGCAAGGAGGGATTCACAACAGATTATCTCAGGATGCCCAGGAGTTAATCAAGAGGTACGGTGCTTGGTTCATTCAGTTTCCCAAGTTCACTTACATTAGAGTGTATGGATGTCCTTTACCTCCATATATGTTGCCGAGATACCCGACAGACAGGATTGTGTTACTTGAAGTAACAAGGCAGTTGGCAGCATATGTGAAGGCATTCAGACACAGACATCAGAATGGAGTTCAGGTACCTATTATTTTGGGTAATTCAGTTGAGGTATGTCCCAATGTCTCAGCCATGGATGATGCAGAGAGGGAGTTAGCCTTGTATCCTTTTTCATCTTTTGCTTGGAGGAATAGTTTTGATCCTCATGGACATTTAGAGGAGACAGTCGGTAGAAGATTTAGACATGAGTACCAGATTGAAGATTTTATGATGAATCTCCTAGATGATCTTGAAGTGAAACGCAAGATACATTCTAGATTGCCTTTGGATTTCATCAGGAAATGTAAGATTTACAGAGTAGCCGACCAAGCTCAGGACAACGGCAGGCACATCCAATCTTCATATGATAGAGAAAGTAAGACAATTAGTTTGAATTGGAATGAGCCCGAGGCCGTGGATTTAGATGATTTGATGGCACCAGTCTTGTCTTGTACTCGCAGATGGGTAGACATTCAACATCAGAAGTTGAGAGAACAAGGCATAGCCATGTCTTTTACTTTGGAAGAAAAGCCAGCCGAAGGAGGAGCCAGTGTTAGTGAAGGCAATCCTAATCCTAGGAATTCAGGTGAAAGTAACCTTCGATGTGCCAGTGAGGGCAATCTCCATTCGAGAGGTTCAAAGAGAAAGGAAAGATCAGAAAAGAAAGAGCCTTCCAAGAAAAAGCAAGGTGCCAACAAAGATCAAACACCAGGTACTTCTTCCAGGCCAGAAGATAGAACAGTTCGAGTGGAAGAATCCATGGAATCGATGGTACAGAATGATAGACAGGAGGAAGAACAGGCACAGCATGTTTCATCCGATGGATCTCTCCAAGACTATGATTTAGATAATGATAATGAAGTAACATCTCCTCCCAGACAAGAAGAAGTAGTACACAAAGAAATTCAAGTTCAAGAGACAAGATCAAATATCCCAGACTGGTTGAAGGAGAGATTGACTAAGGTGATCGTAATTGAGGACGAGGACAGTGCAATCGATCTAGAGAGCCTTGTTGGACGCTCACATATGACAACAGAGAAGAAGAAGGCTACAAAGATGTCCAAGATGATTCGAGATGAGACTGGATCTAGAAAACTGCAGATAGCTACACCGGCAGCAGACAAATATGAGGGTGAGATCCTAGCAGAGGACTATCATATACAGACTATTGAGTTAGGACCATCCACAGCAGAGCAGACTTTAGATGATGCCACCGACACATTTGAGGCATTGAAGGATAAATTTAGAGAAGAAGTAGAAAAGAATAGAAAGCTTGAGAAAGAGGTCGGTGCATGGAGGACATATTTCAGTCACATCAATGAACCTTTGGGACGTCAGGATCCAGTTAGATCACCATTGCAGGCATTGCCCCTTCAATCAATCAATGAAGCGGAAAGATTCAGGAATATGGTTCAGCGTACATGTAATTGGATGGATAGATCTCACACGGTGGCCATTGAGTTTATTGCAAGGATGTCGAAGATCACCCATCAGGCTATCCAAGTTCTTGAGATAATCCACAGATTGATGGCAACAGTAGCTGCATTTGCCCATACCAAGGGCGTTGTCATCCCTGTCTTGAGAGTTATAAGACATACATCTAGAAAAATTTTAGCACAAGAGAGGATCTTAGAAGGTGATTCTCACAGTTTGTTTCAGTGGTCAACCTTACTCCATATAAAGAGTGTTCTCTTTGAGGACATCAGCGTTAGATGTGGTCAAGTTGAGGAGGTGATCAATCCGATCCAGGACAGAGTCTTTGAGGTACTTCGTACCATTCTTGGCAGGAGGATCGAGGACGAGACAGATGTGGATTTACAAGAGTTTGAGGATAGAATCACTATCATCTTTCGCAAGGACGCAGATGTTACAGATGAGCAGTATGATCAGATGTATGCCACCATCCTCCTGATTGATAGAACAAAGGAACTTGAACCTACTTGGGACACAGCTCTTCTAGATGCATTTGATCAAGTTATCCACTTAGAAGAGAGTATCAAGAATCTTCCCGAGATTCCAATCACAGAAATCGAAGAAATTGTGACAAAATTCATTGCATATGCTAAGAAGGAAAATTGGAAAGGGAATAAGATTCTAGATGAAAGGTTGTTACAGATGACATGACATCTTATTTCTCATTGGTTGATACCTCCTAGATTTTTGTGCCAAATTTAATATTTGGCTATGTATTTAATATTGTTCAGTAAAAAGGAGGTCATTTGTAATAAACCCTAATTAGGGTTTAGGTGTCATGATCTTGTCCGTTGATTTGCTTTCGATCTGGACCTTTCATTGTAATTGGGGATGCTATTTATACCCCCATTTTCATTTCATTTGTAATAGTCAGTTAATAGAGAATAGAGTTAAGAGCGAAATAGAGAGATTAGAATTGTAAGCAATTTTTATTTTGTAGCAAGATTGAGTCTTGAAGAGAGAAGTTCAAGCAATTGTTGTATATGATGACTTGGAAATCAATAAAATATTGAAGTTATGGTGTTTTGTTGCAAGTTCCTTGAGTTATCTTCATGGTTGTTGGATGTACTTGAATCACGCTCAATCAAAGTAGTTTGTTAATTAGAAAGACTAAGTGTGAGATTTGATATTTGGTAGGATTCGCAATCCAAACCACTAGCTTCTTGCTGATTGTAAGAACGCCTTGCGTGGTCGACTGGAAAACACCTTGAGTCCTTAACCTTCAAGCATTTTCGTATCTAGGATATGTACCTTCGTAGTAGTGTCCTTGATCTTTGATGCATTGAACATCATTATTACCTTAGAAGATCGCACTAATTTCAGTTGAGTTGTTGTCTCATGGCAAAATTGAAATTGGTTGAGTCTTGCCAAATCTCATTCATGCTAAGTCGTTCATAGGGTTAGGCTAGATTAGACCTCTTAAGCCCTATCTTTTTTCATTTTTTGAAAGTTCTTTTTAGATTAGTGAAATCTTCGAGCTATTGAATCCGTAAGACGCCTTGAAGGAAACAGCAAATCACATCATACCACTAAAAAAGCTTGTCCACACGTGGAGACCCCACTAAAAGAACCTTGGAGTCTATCTAACTGATCCTTTTTGCAGATCTTCAGCAGTTAGAGACTATTTTCTCAAGAGAGGATAAGATGCCTAATGGTATTTTATTCTGTGTATGATTGTGTACAAAATACACGTCAACACTTCCTCAACCCTTCGTGAAATGTATTCAGGATCAAGTACATGCCCATCATCAATCATCCCTTGTGGAATATCCACTAAGTTCAAATCAACAACTTGCTCAACAGTGAGCCTGCAATAATCCATCTTCAGAACTTCGACCTCTGTATGGAGATCTATCCCGATATCCTCAATGCGATGCATGTGCACGAAGGATTTTTTGATCTTCTCTTTCATACTCCGATAATCAAAATCAGCTCTGGACTTAAACCTTTTGAGCTTAATTTCCTGCATTTCGGTCTCCATATCCTTGGCTTTGACGGATGTGACAAGAGAATACCGACCAATTTTTAATGGGTTTGTTGTAGAGATCCCCATTCCAACCTTATGTCTGACGGACTGATGAGCGTGGACAGCCATGATCTGTCTTCCCAACTCCATAAGAATAATCTTATCAGTTGGGTATCTAGGGAGCATGTATGGCTGCCTGCTATAGCATCCAACTCTCATATAGGTAAAGGTCGGGAATTGAAGAAACAAGCATCCATACTCATTCACCCTTTTCCATGCATCATCGAATACTCTTTTGTTCTTCAAATTCTTGTCAAACTAGCACATTGTTGTGACCATTTCACACATCGCCCCATTGCAAATGGGGACCCCTGCTTTTTTTGCTTTTTAGGGTTTGTTTTCTAGGTCTTTTAGGGTTTTGTCTGTTAGCCTTTGCATTTTGAGTGTCGCCAAGGGGATCACCTGGATAGCAGGTTCTGCTTGAGTTAGGTCAAGTTGATAAGTGATGTCCTGATCCTGAAATTTGGCTAAGTCTAAATGTCCTGATCCTGAAATTTGACTAAGTCTGGAAACTGAAAAACCTCCAAAAACTAGATTCTGCAATATAGCTCCTAGAGGTCTGAAACCACTCTCAAACATCCTGAAAGTATATATGGAATATAATTTAAAGTCTTCTATCTTTCTTCTTTCTTATACTTAAATGTTATATTCCATAAAATTATCCTGTCGGAGAGTTCAAAAAGTCAAATTTCACTCATGACCCTTGCTGAGGATCCAAAGCGAATTTCGCTCCTGACCCTCTCAGGAGGTCCAATGCGAATCTCGCCCCTGACCCTTCCAGAGGGTCCAAGGCGAAAATCAACCTAGGACTCATTCCTGGCCTTATTCGACCAAATTTTGATTTGCAAAGCATTTTGTTTGGACTTTGGAATGGATTGAACACCTTGAAGAAAATGATGAATTTTGGCCAAGATTAGAAATTTCGCTCCCGACCCTTGCTGAGGGTCCAGAGCGAAATTCATTGTAGATTTCGTTTGCCAACTCGCTTGAATTTGAAACCTTATTCCTGGCCTTGAAAATGATCTTACCTTGCCTTGTGAAGTGATTTGAAACTAAAAGATTGAGCACTTTAGCCTAGATTGTAAATTTCGCTCCTGACCCTTGCTTAAGGTCCAGGGCGAAAATGTGGTTCAAGTTTATTTCTCGCTAAATTTGGCTAACTTGTTTTGTGCAGGGTTTCCCGGAGAGAAGATTGGACGTTACTGGATGCATTTGAAGGTTTGAAAGTTTGAAAATTGTTGAATTTTGGGCAACAAAGATAATTTCGCCCCTGACCCTTACTGAAGGCCCAAGGCGAAATTCTCCATGAAGGTCATTTTTAGCATTGTTGTGGTCAAGATGAGGTATTAAAGGCAAGAAGAGCGGTGGAATGAGCATGATGAAGCCCCAAACCCGTTTGAAGACCAAAGGATGAAGGAGTTTTGCCTAGAGAGGGCAAATTCGCTCCTGACCTTCTCTGAGGGTCCAGGGCGAATTTCTTGTGGACACACTATTTTATCCCTTGTTGGATATAAAAACCTATTCATAGCATGAAACAAGATAATATCTTCCTTAGCCAAGAAATTTCGAGATGAAAAGGGGAACGATTTGATCATGATGGCAAAAATCGCTCCTGTCCCTCACTGATGGTCCGAAGCTTGATTTTCAAATTTGCGCTATTCTTGCAGGATAAAAGTGATTTTATGATTGGAAGAGATCAAGGAAAGCATGTTCTATCCGTTGAATATAATTTGAGTGGTCAACAAAGAGGAAATCGACCCAAATGACAAAGGGCGCTCCTGACCCTCACTGAAGGTCCAGAGCTAGATTCTAAAAATGCAATTTTCTGACAAGGACAAAACGAGTTTTGTGGTTTAAATGAATGGAAGGTGGTGTGTTTTGCCCGTTGAAGATAATTTGGAGGGCTAACGAAGGACGGATAAAACTTGAATTTGCAAAATCGATCCTGTCCCTCTCTAAGGGACCAAGGTGAAAAACCTAATATCCAGCCCTTCTCTCCAAGTTTGGACAAATCTAAGCCAAGGCGCAAGTTTGAAATGATGTTTAAAATGCCTTGGGGTGAAGTCTTCCCTAGCAAAGAGTTTTCAAAGGAGAAGGTGAAGTATTTTGATCTAAATAGCAAAGATCGCTCCTGACCCTCACTGAAGGTCCAGGGCGATTTTTACAAAACCAATAGCTTCCCTCCAAGATTTTGCTAAGGCAAGGTTGTGCAAGCATGGAAAAAGGTCTTCTAAAGCATGGTGAACAAAGATTTGACTTCAAAATTTGATAATCCTAGCCTAAATTGCTAAAGTCGCTCTTGTCCTTCACTAGAGGCCCAAGGTGAAAAACTTTAGAACACCTATTTTGCCTTGCGGAAGCAAGTTGAGCATGCATGGAACAAGTGAAAGAGATCATTACTTACCCCACAACGAGAATTGAAAAATAAAAGGTGAAAGATTAAGAGCAAAAGTGAAAAGGCGCTCCTGTCCCTCTCCAAGGGTCCAGGGCGAAAAAGGTCCTAATGCACTTCCCTCCTAGAGATCAGGTGAAATTAAACTCAAGACTCCAATTAAAAATGCCATTTAGACGCCTAGATGAAGTCTTGGACAAGAAAATGAGGAATGCAAGGCCTAAATTGAAAGTTCGCTCCTGACCCTTGCCAAGGGTCCAGGGCGAAGTTGGTAGCATTTTTTATTTTCACCATATTTGAGCGTTGATATCCTCCAAATTGCATTAGATGCCAAATTGCTAAATTCGAAATATTTGGAAAAATTAAATTAAATTGGCATTTAATAAAAGACACATTGGCATTTAATAAATTAATTTTGAGCCTCAAAAAATCAAATTTTTATTATAAAGGCATTTAAAATTAATTTTTATTAAATTAAAATTAAATGTGGAGTGCACAAGGCCTTATTTTCACTTATTTTGCCAAGTCGCCCCCCCTTTTTTTTGGAAATTTATTTATTTTTAACCTCTTTTTGCCAAGTCAGCCTAGAGGGAGCAAAGGGGTGAGCGCTCTATATATTGGAGGTGTTGTTTCACAATTCAAATCATTCAATCATCCTTTCAAGTGCGAATTTGGAGAGCTAATTGAAGGTGCGAAATCTAGCTGGAGTGGAGCGAATTTCTACTAAGTGTGGAGACTAAGGAGGGCGAAATTCATCTTGAAGGCTATTGGAGAGGCGAATTTCTTGCTAGATTGGAGGATAATTTCCAGATGTTTTGAAGGTATTTGAAGGCGAATTTCCAAATTTTTGAAGAGGCTAGTGGAGTTTATTCTTTTCCAAGCTAGAGGAGGCGTAATTCATCCAAGGGAGGACTATAATCTAAGCTTGTCCATCAAAATCCGGTTTTCTTTCATCTTTTGCCAAGGTTTTGTAGTTAAGCATTCAAGGAGGAGGTATGAAGGATCATTTTTGAAGTTCTTATTCAAGACTTATTGTGATCCCATTACAATTTTGTAAAAGTCTAAGTCTTGAAGATCCAAATTCCATTCCTTATTAATTTGAAAATGTGTAATTCTTGATTTATCATGACTTTTTTCAAATTAATATCTTAAGTTTTACCTTTGAAAGGTCTTAAATTTCATGCTTTAAGGTTTGATGCTCAAAAGACTAACTTTAATATTTTGTGTAGGCATCAAATGGAGATCCCGGAGTTGGAAAATCAAGCCAGATCAAGGACGGTCTCCTCCAAGAAGATCAAGCAAGGACAAGGGCGACCTCCTCCAGTCAAGCATCGAGAAGGATGGCTTTCTTCAATCAAACATCAACAAGGGCAACCTCTTCCAGTCCAGTATTCCAAGGCAAGGTACATCATCATCCTGCAAATCATGGACATAAGAAGTCAGAGCCAAGGGTTCGTTGAAGAAGCAGATAATTTCAGAAGAGTTAATTAAAGCTAACTTCTCAACATTACCAAATTGACTATCAACCAAGTGTCAAATGAGGTGGCATCCCAGTCATCACTCCTCCAGTCGGATTGATCCACCTCAGCATGTCCAGATTCAATGTACCTAACTCATGGGAGATGGCACAAACTTCGATGTACCTACCCCGGCTATTCATTGGTGGAATTTTCCAGAGAGGACATGTGTCCAAGCAATACAATTATTTCATTGGTCAACATTAAATTTTTTGTAATAAACCCTAATTAGGGTTTTCATTGTAAAATCTTGGCCATTGATCTCGAATTGATCTAAGCCATCGAATTGTATTGAGGGCACTATATAAGCCCTGGCATTTCATTTGTAAAGGCAATAGAAGAGAATAGTAGAAAGGAGTTAGTAGATAGAGAGTAGTTAGAAGGTGATTAGCTAGTGGATAGAATAGCAATTAGAGTAGAGTAGAGAGAGAAGGCAAAGATTGTTGCCAAGATGTTGTTGTAAAAGACTTGTAAAACTTCATTGAAGAAATGGTGAAATTTATGGGTCGATTCGACAATTTGCATGGTCTCTATACTTCTCATACTTGATTTCATGTTATTAGATGAGTGGAAGAAATGTGCTTGATTGATGGTGAAATTCGCATATCCATACTACTAGCAGTTTGTTGATTGCAGACTTGCCTTGTGTAGTCAACTGGAATCATTCAGCTTAAGCTTAACTTCAATTGTCGCTTCTTCATTGATATGCATCAGCCTGATGGTGTCTATGCCTGCAGTGATGATTTGAACATCATAAAGCTTTCCTTCGAAGATCGCACTAGCCTTGTGGAGATGATCCTGGGATGTCAAAACAAGACTTAGTTAGAATTTCATCAAAGCTCAATCATTGCTCCTACATTCCTTAGTATTAGGATTAGATTCTTTCCTTACCCTCATCTTTTTTCTTTTTTTTCAAATCTAAGCCGGTAAAATCCTGTGTTCCAGCAGTATTCAAAGCAAATCAAAAGTTCAGTCATCAAGTGTAAGTCCCCTTGTGATTCTAGCAAATCACATCATACCACAGAGAGCTTATCCACACGTAGAGATCCTACATACAAGAACCTTGAAGTCACCCTGATTGATCCTTTTCGCGATATCTTCAGCATTCAGAGGCTTTACTCAAGAGAGGATAAGGTACCTTTAGGTATTTTATTCTGTGTTTGATAGTGTACAAAATACACGTCAACACACATGAATTAACCGAAGAATGCATCTTGAACTCTTCTGAAATGCAATCTGTTGGGTCTCAAAGGCAGTTGATCATAATATTCCCATACCGATATAAGCGAGCGATCACGCTTGGTTGAAAGACCTGGAAAATGTCTAAGTGATCCTACCAAATAAACCAAATATGAGCTCATGTAGAAAGTCATGGTGGAAGAGACTGCTGAAAGTTGTTCACACAAGGCATCGTTGATGACTTCTCCCCATGATATATGATGGGACTGCCTTATTAACATGATGAACTAGTACATCCAGGGCTCAAAAACATTAGAATGTTCAAGGCTCATTATCCTGCTAAGGAGGGTTATGATGTCTCCAATTTCCCATTTGAAGTCGCAGCGGTACAACTTAGCCCACCTTGAAAAAACGGCTCATGGCTCATGGATCCACTTGTTGATATGACGTTTGCAGTCTTTCTCCCTTTTCACATAATACTCAGCTGCACTATCTTTGGAGATTTCCATGTAAACAGGTGCAGGAGGTATTCTGAAGACTTTCTCAATTGTGTCTGCATCAAGGCGGATCATTGCTTCCCCATCATCATTTTTAATGATTCTTGTCTCCTTGTCAAAGTGATGGGCGCAAGCAAGAACAAAATCATGTTTTAGGGCAGCCACTGGAAAAGAAGATGCGTGATGGATATGGCTGTCCAACAGCCGCTACATATTGCTATCTTACGGATCCTCAACCCTCTTGACAAATTCTAACATGTCCACATGCCCTATCTCTATATCTCTTATGCGATCCAAAGGAGAGGAAACTTGGGATGGTGCAACTTCGTTTTGGTACTTGTCATATTTATATTTCATCTTTTTTGGAATTGGAGATGACGACAAATCTGTCATTGAAGGACAACCTGGAATACTATGATGAAGACGTAAAAGTGTTAAGGCAACATCATAATCAGCTGCAACTAACATTTTTCCTTCTTCAAATGGGAAGAACTTCGACTCTTGCACTTCACGACTTTTGTGAGAGAAAAATGGGAAATAAATGGGAATGGGGGAATCTTGACTTTGACCAATTTCGGATCTTGAGGAAATTTTTGCAAGTATACAAGTTGGAAAGAGCATACATGCAATCGAATTTTTAAAACCCGAATGCAAGTACACTTGTAAATTTGCAAATGGAGAAATGGGTGGAAAATGAGAATTAGACTTGCGGAAAATGACGAAAATGGAAAGTACGGATATGGGTGACATGAATGGATAAAAATGGGAAGAACTTTCAACATGTAATCCGGTTCTAAAAACCCGATTTTGAAAGGATGGGTATTTCTCATTTTTGCAACTTGGAATTTTAATTAAAAATGGTTAAATTTTTTTAACCGTAAAAGAAGAAAAAAGATTTTCATCCAACTTGTAATCGGGATTTAAAATCCCGAATACAAGTAAAGAGGGAAAATGGGGAAGATCAATGCAATTCAAAAATTGCTAATCAAGGGGGAAAATCTCTCACAAAACCGATTTTTGGGGCAAGAACAACATATTCACAAATTTACAACTAGAAAAGAAAATAAGAAAACAAAAAAAAAAAAGAAAATGAAACAAGAAAATAAAAGAAATCATACCTTGTTTCAATCTGAAAATGCCTCTCCGAAAGATGATCAATCTTTGGAAGAAAGAAAATCGCTTTTAAATAGAGATAAACCCTAGCCACGTTTTTACAAAAACGCCATAAACTGAAAAACGTGGCAGCAAATCCAAATAAAATGGCCCAAGGAGGGGTCGAATCTTCATCCACCTTCAACGCCTAGGCAAGAGAGGCAAAAATGCCTTAGGAGTTTGCTGTTTTGTGGAGAAAAAATCGCCTAAAACGTGGATCCAAGGAACCACGTGTTTATTGATTTAGACCAAAAAACCAGTAAATGTAAACCCCAAATGGCATGAAAAGTGTTTGCAAATGCATGAGAATAGGATGGAATCCCAAACGCCTCTCCTTCCTAAAATATCTCCACGAAATTTGCTTTGAAATCTTCAACAAATCCGCTTTTCTTGGCTGATCAGGTTTTTTAGGCAAAATAGCAAATTAGATTTTGCATGAATTGGAGAAAATCGGGTTTTTTGGGCAATATAACAAGTTTAAAATTTCACTTTTCTATCAACAAGGCAAAATCGGGTTTTAAAAATGAAATTACAAATTTAAAATCCACCAAAATGCACTTTATAGAGAAAATCGGGTTTTTTAGGCAAAATAGCAAATTTTAAATGTCACTTTATTTCATTTCTAGGCAAAATCGGGTTTTGGAGAGAGATGTGCAAGTTTAAAATTACTTGCTAAGTTGCCGGTTCGGGTTTGGGTTCCGGTTCGGGTTCGAAGAACCCGGTACGCCGGTACGGCAAAATTTTGAAAAGGGGTTTGGGTTCGTTTGGGTTCGTTAGTACAAAAACATGTAAATTTTTTATATATATATATATATATATTGATATTTGTGAAGCCTATAAGCATGAATTAAAATATGCATGACACATAGCATCATATGAACAACAAAACAAACATAAACTTGTAATCATAGCATCATGATCATACCATAATTGATAATAGCATCATCTACATCAAGTTTAATATCAAAATGACAAAATATTCAAGTATCATTGTTTCAAGTTTCAACTTTCAACAATATAAACTTAAAGTTTAATCATCAAATGGATCATCTAATTCTTCATCCTCCTCCTCCTCCCCCTCCTCCTCCTCCTCATTGACATTGACATTACATGAGCCAATGCCACTTGCACTTGCACTATAAGTTGGCTCAATTTCCGAGTCATCAAGTGTCAATGCAAGAAGCTGAGAAGCAGGAGCATCCAAATCAGTATGCTCTGGCTCTATATCCCACATCTTTGTTTCCCCTTGTGTGTAGTCATGTTGTTTGTGTGAAAGAAGACGTAGGTTGGAATGCACATATACTAAATTCTCCGCTCTTTTTGATAGCAGCCTATTGTGCTTTACTGAGTGGATGAAAGAGTATGTGCTCCAATTTCTTTCTGAAGCAGATGAACTAGCAACCTATGAAGACAAAGTAAACAATTAAAGTTATACATTAATAAAAATAAAATTACTAGCAACCTATGAAAACAAAGTAAACTATAAATAAACTAAAACTTGTAAATTTAAAATTTTAATTAATTAAACTTACTTGTGATAAAACTTTTATAGCGAGGGGTTGTAGGTGTTGGAAGCATGTGCCATGGAAGTACCACCAGCTATGAGCATCTTTCTTGGATCTATGACGAAGTGCATCAACACTTAGACCATTCCCATTTGCGAATTCTATGAACTCATTTGTAACAACATCTCGCAAATCATCATCGGGATATAGTCTAAGAAATGCTGCCTTATACCCATCAGATACTTCTAGATCTCTCCATGGTGGAATCCTTCCTGGTTTATCAAGAAACTGATTGCTATAGTACTTAGGTGTCAAGGCATAGGCAAGAAGGTGCAAAGGAGTGGTCATCTTATTCCACCTCTCTACAATAATTACTTCCAGTTCTTTGAAGAATTTCTCCTGAGGATCATTCTCTTTTTCATTTATAGTGACTTTTATTTTTTCAAGCATTGAATCAATGCCATCATAAATCTCACCTATGCAAGGCCTATTCATGTCTGTATAGCGAATCATGCTCATGATGGGCTCAATGATACTTAGGAGATATGTAACAAGATCCCACCATTTCTCATTCAATATTCTATCCCTAATTTTTTCTGCCCTCTCAGTGCTACTTTGCTTCCATACAGTCCAATTGGTGTTGATCACCATATTGCATAGTGTCACTCTAACTTTCACAAGTCGTCTTAAGACGATTGTGTTTGATGCAAAACGGGTCTCAGCAACCTATAACACAAATTAATGCCAAATGATTAAAAAATAAAGCCAAACTTTAAAGAAGAATACACAATATAGCTTACACAATGATATGATTAACATTGAAAATTCAAAAAAATCAGAAAATGTAAAATTAAATTACTATTTCACTTACCTTCAATAGCTCCAAATTCGAATAGGTTCTAAAAATCCCTTGAGACATGTGGTGGTTTGTGATGAACATCTGGATGTCCTCAACCTCTGCATACACATCTCTGATCCATTTTATTTTTTGCCCAATCCTTTGTAGCATAAGATTGAGTGAATGTACCGCACAAGGTGTCCAAAAGATGTGATCATAGCGTTGCTCAACCAACAAACCAGCAGCTCTACAATTTTTTGCATTGTCCGTTATGACTTGGACAACATTGCGAGGTCCCACAGACTCAATGGCAGAGATGAGAATTTCTGCAATAAATTGGCCATCTTTTATTTGGCCCTCACAATCCACAGCTCTCAAAAACATTGCCCCTTTAGGGGACACCGCTATGACATTGATCAAGGGACGGTTTTTAGCATCTTTCCACCCATCTGAAACAATTGTTACACCTGTCTCAACCCATGAATCCCTTATGGGTTTCAATGCATCTTCAACCCTCTTCACCTCTTTCTCCAATAATGTTCCACGTACCTTCTCATAACTGGGGCCCTTATACCCTCTTGGTGCCTCATTAACACTTTTTATCATTTGCTTCCAATATGGGGAGCGAACAACATTGAATGACAACCCATTTGCATAAATGCACCTTACTATATCTTGATCAGCATTGTCTCTACTCTCATTTTGGAATGCGGTTTCCAAAGGCCCCTTTGTTCTTTTACATGTCAAGGGTGGTTCACTTTGAGGTTCATTTGTGGCAAAGAAGGGGTGGTCTTCTACTACAATACTGGGATTAGAAGGGCCTTGCATTCCCCTTGTTTTCTTTGATGCGGTTTGGTTCAATCTACGGGCTTCCCTCTCTTCTGCCGCCTCATGCTCCCTAATATATTTCATCACTATCTCATCTGGTATAGGTTTACCATTTTTTCCAGGGCATTTTTTGATGCCTCTTCCTTTTATTCCACACAAATGGCCTACCACCCGATAATATGAACTATTACATTCAATATCACATCCATGGCATTTCCAACGGAATCCCCCACCTCCCGGAAGTTGTTTTATAATGTCCACATATTTCCATAAGGGAGAATTTGGATCATTTCTTTGTTTTGCAATTATTTGTTCATGGACAATGGAGGAAGATGTAGATGCCATTCTAGTTCCTATGGCAAGAAATAAAATAAACATATTCAAAAACAAAAACTAAATAATGAAAAAAAATTCAAGTTTCATGTTTGACAATTTGTGAAACAAAAAAAGTTGGAAAAAAATGTTTAAAATCCTACCTCTTACAGCCAATGGAAGCTTGAAAATGTATGGAAATGATGCTGCAACACTTGTTGAAGCTTCTAAAATCAATCTTCAACTCCTCCTTTTTGATCTTGGAAGCCAAATTTTGTTCAACCTTTCTTCAACCTACTCTCATAAAAAATTTGTTTGCAACACAAATGAGGTGAAATGTGTCAATAAAGTGTTTTAGAAGTGTTTTTTAGGTTATAATTTTCACTTTTTAAAAGGCAGAACTGAAAAAAAATTAAAATTTGCTTTGTTTTTTAGCTTTATGGGCCGCCCAGCTGCCCGGGTTCGACTGGGTCCGCCCGGGTTCGACAAGGTCGAACCCACCCTGGGTTTTTCGAACCCTGGTCGAACCCAGGTCGAACCGGACCCGTACCACAGACCCGATCGAACCCGGACCCGTACCAGGGCATCCCAGGGGCGAACTTGGTAACTTAGATTACTTGTAAAGGGAAAATAAAATCCCTACAATAAGTTTAAAAAACCTGCACATATGTAATAGGGGTTTAAAATCCCTATTACAAGCAAAAGACATTAAAGTAGGGGTTTTATAAAAGAATTACAAGTAAACCTGTAACTTATTCAAAAAATCCCTATTTTAACTTAAAAAGCCAAAAAGCATCAAGGGGGAAATAAAAAGCAAATTGCAAGTTTTTATTTTTAATAAAGTGCACTTGTTGAGTCAAAAATTTCCCTACAAAGACCAAAACAATGGAAATCATTAAAACTTGTAATTCAAGAGAAATTTCCCACCTGCAGTCAGGGAGAAAAAACCCGAAATTGAAGGAAAGACATAGCAAACGAATCTAGAATGCAACGAAATTCGAAACGTGGTTCGACAATGGACTGAGGATTAAGTCAGTCAAAGGATTAGTCAAAATTCTGCATCGGGAAGCATGCCATAGAGTAAAATTTTCATTTTTTCACAAAGATTTTATGTAATGGTCCTTCATTTTTTAAAACAAAAATGAGGACAACAGAGATTTCTAGATGATCCTAGTTTTGTCTAGGTGTAGACCCTTTCGGAGCATTAATGTGTTTTTAAATGTCCTCATCGGTGATTTTAAGTGCTAAGGTGTTTACAAACCGTTTGGAGTTGTTTTCTTGCTCCTAGAGAATTATTCAAGTTGATTTCGCACTTTGTTCCGATTGATTCCCTTATGTCACGATGAATTTGCCTAAGTCCAATTAAGTTTTATTAAGTTTCGGAGTTTCTAAGTGATTCTGAGTGGAAAAATTATCATTTTCTGAAGTAAAATCCATATTCTAAGTGTTAAAAGGTCAAAATTCCATGTTAGAGGTGCTTTTCCCCTCATATTCCTGACTACCCATGGTTTTCCCCACTCAAAATCCAGACTGAACATGGATTTCCCCTAAAATCCATACTTACTCCATTTTTCTACCACTATGAATTGTTTTTCCCCTGGAAGCATTAAAATTTGACTAAGTGTCAGGATTTATCCTAACTACCCACGTTTTTCCACCAGGGAAGTATGGATAGGTTGCTGATGATGTTTGGATTCATTCCAAACTTGGGTCGATTTTCCCCAAGTATTTGTGACAAATTTTTGAGGATTTTTGTCCAGATTTTCATCTAGACTCATAGCGATTTTCCACCGGGAGTGCATTTCATAATTTTGAGTCCGGATTTTCATCCAGACTGAGGTCGTTTTTCCACCAAAGGGGTATTTTTGGGTGATGACTTAATTTTGAGTGGAATTTTTCATTCCACACTCATTGATTTTCCCCTAGCCCTATTTTGTGCACATTTGATAAATTTTGATCCGGATTTTCATGCAGACTGGGATCGATTTTCCCCCTAGGGGGATACTTGACATTTTTAAAGTGATTTTGTGAGGATTTCTTAATCCTTACTCGGATCGATTTTCCCCAATTGGCCCATTTTTTATTTAAATTGAAATATTTTAATAAATGAGCCTCATTTTAATTGTTTTTAATAAAAGGCAGCGATTATTTAAAAGATGAAAGCAATTAATAAATAATTTGCAATGAGCATTTAATGTTTTCAACCTTCTAGAAGCAAGTTAGTTTCACCCAATAAGAACAAGTGTTTTATCCCACATTGCTTGTGTGGTGAAATTTGGTGATGAAAGTAAGTTTAAAGGGAGGAGTCCGGCATTATTTTATTATTAAGTTTGTCAGGTGGATTCCATGCAAAGGCGATTTTCTCCATGGTTGGTGATTTTGGAGCAAGTGTTGAAGTGAAGTGTTAGATTGAAGGCCTCCATTTTTTCCAGTTTGGCAATCCACTCCATTGCTGCCATTGAAGTTTAGTGACTCCATTGTTTTCACTCTCTTATAATCCTCAATTCTATACATGTTCAGTTGGACTCTTTGAAGAAGAGTCAGATAGATGATTTGGTCTCTTTGTTGATTCATGTTCATAGTTCGCAGAAGCTCATGCCAGATTGGGAGAACACTTTGGACGCTTGCTCGGATTCATTGGTCGTGATTGATTTGCAGCAAGATACCTTGCCTAGCATTTCCATGGAGGAGTTAGATTCTGTATTGGCTAGATTCTTGGAGTATGCTAGGAGAGAGAGAGATGCATGGAGGAATCTATTCCCTATTTGATGACTAGGTATCTTTTTATTAGGCCATATGTTGGTGGCACCATTTTTTATGCAAACCCTAATTAGGGCAATTCTAGGGTTTTGTTGGCATGATCTTGGCCATTGATCTTGTATCAATCTTGGCCATCCACTTTGTAAGAGACTATATATACCTCCTTGTCTCTCATTTGTAACAGAGAGTTTTTGTAGAATTGTTGGTATATGCTGCAACTATTTGAATCTAAATCATTGTTCAATTGTTGGTGATTTTGCTCTTCAAATGTTGTCTTTGCATTCATGGTTCTCAATTCCTCCAAGTTAGATTAGAATTTATTTTCATGTTTGTTAGATTGAGTGAAAGATTTGTTGAATATATTTGTGTGGAATCCTTAACCCATACCACTAGCCTCTTGCCGCTGGTAAGTGCGCCTTGTGTGGTCAACTAGAAATTTGAGTAAGCTTAACTTCAATTATTATGCAACCTTTGACAAGCATCAACTTGGATGGTGTCAATGTGTGATGGTAATAGTCTGAAAATCTTTAAGTATACCTTAGACGATTGTTTGCCACATACGGATAAACGATTAAACGCAGAAAGTAAATGCACAGAACATAATTGAAATATATTAAAGAACCAGTTTCTGTATTAATTCAACAGTCCATGTACATCAAGTGCTTATAACATCATACCCAGATACGACTATGATGATGCCACT
Organism: Cryptomeria japonica; assembly: GCF_030272615.1. Classification (NCBI taxonomy): domain Eukaryota; kingdom Viridiplantae; phylum Streptophyta; class Pinopsida; order Cupressales; family Cupressaceae; genus Cryptomeria; species Cryptomeria japonica. Next base: position 121,481,171 of record NC_081413.1, read on the forward strand.
ACGAAGGAAAGGTATGCAATATATAATACCCGAAGGGATGTGACCAACCGTCGCGTCCAACTGCCCTTCGGGACGACTAACTAATTGCCGAAACTCATAATTATCGACAACAACATAACATAATACGACAACATGACATAATGATTATTCCTGGCAACATCATCCCCCCCAAGAAAAGAAGTCGTCTCCGAACAACTTAATACAAAATAGAGATGACATTAAACAGAACCAAGGTAGAGAACTGCAAGAACTACTGACGCCAGTCGAGCCCAGAACTTATACACCTGCGGCGTCCTCGCCTGAAAACCCTTTTGTGCTACCATCCGATGCTCAAGTGCGGATGTCACCAATATTGCTTCCGCAAGGAGTTCTTTTTTTTTTTTTCGAAATCACAGTCCTCTTGTGCTTAAACCAAACTTGTCTGCAAAACACGCTTTTTAGTCTCAGCCTCCACCAACTGCTACTCAAATGATACTGTCTCCCTAGCCAATTTGTCCTCGATAGCCACCCGCGTTGCCCTCTTGGCATCCAACTCCTAGGTATGTTGAGCTAAGTCTCACGCTACTACTGCCTCCAACCTGGTGGTCAGCTCCTCCCGAGCCCTCGGTGCATCCACCAAGGCAACCTCACGTCCAATCGAGACATGCTCCGAGTTCCTCAAGGCGTACCATTCATACCTGAAGTGGCCACAACCTTCTGGCACAAAGGCTAGGAGACGCCTCAAATCCTCCATCACACTCCCCAAAGGCTGATAATTCGTCTCCCTCTACGGCTTATGGCTTCCTCGCCAATGCCTAGCTTCCGGCTTCTTTCTCACAATACGAAACAACTCCAACACTTACCATGACTTCTCTGATGCCTTCGCCCAACTCAAAAAGTGTATTGTAGCTCAAAAATAAACTGGGGGTCTGGGGGCAGTGCCCCCAGCGAGGTCGAGGGGCAACACCCCTCGCAGGGTCCAGCGCCAACACCAATTTAACACCTTTAGAACCACACGGAAGTCCATGGCGCACATCATTTTTGTGATATTTTAAGATGCCAAAAACCTGCTTCTCCACTCTAATTTTTCAGTGTCCTGGCTCCAGACTCCATCGAATGATTTTAAATCTGGTCGTCCTTTTTTTTATTTATTTTTTTTCACGTGCCATCACCACTTTTATCCCTGTCGTGCCGTGGTATTTTTCCTTTGACACTCTTTTAAACCACCGCCGTTGTCGTCGTGCTCCTTCAGGCCTATGGACTTTAATGTCTCGAGCCCGTACAGAGGTTATCTGTCGTACGATGGAGTGGTCTGTCATACGGTGGCTGAGTCGTATGGCGACTGGGGTCACCCGAAGCTTGGTGTCGTACGGTGATTGGTCTCTCGTACGATGTTTGGGAAGGGCGTACGGTGGATGTTGTTTGGCCGTACAGGTGTACGGTAGTGGCCGTATGGTAGATGAACACCCTCCGAGACCAGTGAACTCCGTCGATGGTGGTCCACCGTACGGTGTCCCACCACACGGTGGTCCCACCACCACTTCTTTTTTTTTTCAATTTTTTTTTTTCCTAATCTAATTGTCAAGAGTTTTCGGCTCGAGTCCCATGCCTCTGGGATCGCCCTTCATCCTTCTCGATTTGCCTCGCCCGAGAGTCTTCCGCTTTGGTCCCGTGCCTCTCGAGTCACCTGCCCGGCCTCTCGAGTCCCTTGCGCGCTTCTCGTGGTAGGGTTTCAATTTGGACCCGTTGGTGGCAAGTCTATTTTCAATGGCCATCCGAAGACCTGGAACCATAAATTCTACAGGAACCACGGTCTCCTTCTCATACATAAGAAGAAGAAGAAGAATAAAGATTTTGAAGGCTGCAACCTTCCACACAGGGTTCCAATCGTTGCTGACACGAATGATCTTGGGATTATCTACGTCATCGAGGTTTGGGGCATCTCCCTTCCAATATTCTCTGTATTCCGACAGGTACACCTCTATTACTTGCTCTGGTTCCTCTACTTTGAGCCTGTAGCTCTGGAACATTTCATAATCCTCCATCTACTAGTGGAAGAGCCCGTTCAATGACCCCATCTCATCCTCGAAGCACTCTCCTAGTTTGAGAATCCCTTCGTCGTTAGGCTCCTTGCAGCCCCGTCCTTTGTCCCTCAGGTCGCCTTCTCCTTCACCCTCCGATTTCGAAGATGATGCCAGTTCCTCACTAACCAACTGCGTCCCAAGGTCTATGATAAACTTCCTTCCTCCATTCTCCATAGACTGAGTGTTCTTCCAGTTGTGGGTGGCCTTGGCTACCACCAGCCACCCTCTCCCTAAGATCGCATCATACCTTTTTTTCTTTAGTGGGATTACCAAGAAGTCCAGTATGAAGGGTTGCATCCCGATGGTAACTTGTTGGCCCATCAGTGTCCCGATGGGTTTGATTCCATGTTGATCTGCTCCCAGCAGATTGAATGTAGATGGATACAGCGTCGGCTTCCCTAGCTTCTGCCAGGTTTCTTCTGGAAGAACATTCACTCCTGATCCACCATCAACGATGGTATCGGTTAGAATGGTGCCAAGGATACCCATCTCCACTATGGTCGGGTTCCTTCCAGTGTTAACTGCCAGCAGCATGGGGTCTATTGCAGACCCCCCAGGAACATCCGTGCGGTGGTTGGTATTGGTGTGTGGTTGGGAGAGATTATTCAGCAACGCCGTTTGTAATTGAGGCATCGTCTGGAGGAGGTCGTGTACCTTCATCGGCACCTCCAATTTTAAAATTTGATTTAGTATAGCCTCCTCCGCCTCCGGTCGGCTGGATGTACCCGTCGTACCCTTCGCCTTCACCCCCTCTCGTATCTCTTTCTCAATTTCTTCCCGTGCTTCCCGTACCCTTCGCTTCTCCATCTCCGAGTCTGGGCACATTGCTTGTCTGGCTTGGGCGCGGCTTACGGCTAGCACTTCCTCTTCTTTGGTTTCCTCGATATTGAGCAAGTTGACACCAGACTTCGGGCAGGTGGCATCTTTGTGGTCTCCCGGTCCGCACCATTTGCACAAATATCGTGTGGCCTCTCCCTACGGGCAATCTCGAGCGAAGTGCCCCCACTGGCTGCACGCTCTGCATTGTATCATCAGTCGGCCTTTGGAGTCATATTGGATCCAGCTCCTTGTATTGTTATTGTTGTTATTGTTGTTTCGTCCTCCCCACAGGTTATCTCGGTAGCCTCCCGATGTTGCATTGTTTTTCGCTTGAGAGTTGTCGGTACCACCCGATGTAGTTGGTTGTTCCTGCATAAGCAATACTTGTTGGTTTCGTGTTTTCCTGTTGTCTAGGCATTCCTTGATGGTGTGTCCCATCACTTGGCAAATCTCACAAAAGGCCTTCTTCGGACAAGTACCCTTCGTATGTCCTTCCTCTTTGCACTCTGTGCATCATACATCCCCTTCGGTCCGACCCATGCTTCTCATTGCTTTAAATTCTCTCCTCATTCGCTCCATGTCTTTCTGGAGCGCTTGCACCTTTTTGCCAGACTCGCCATCGCTGCTGCTTCCCTCGAAAGAGTCATCATCCTCGGACGAGCTATCCTCCTTCTTTTTCTTCTTGGATGTCTTGCTCTCGCTCTCGAGATCCATCGCTCTATTATATGCATCTTCGTACGAGGTTGGTGGAACAAATTTTATCTTCTTCCAAATGGAGTGTTTCAGTCCCTCCACGAACCATCTCTTTTTCAACCCATCCACTGGTTGACTCTCCATTTTCCCCAACAGTTCCTTGAGCCATCGACTATAGGCTCGGACAGTCTCGTTCTTGTTCTGCTTTGTGCCATAGATTTCGGCTACTATTTCATTGTCGTCTCTGAGGAGGCGAAACTCTATCTCGAACTCCTTCTTCAGGTTGGGCCATGTGCCGACTTTGATCTTATCCGTATCGGAGTACCAATCGATAGCCACTCCCCTTAAGGTTGTTGGAAATTGTGTTACCCATTCATCCTGGTCAGTAACACCGTTCGCTGACCATATGGTTTCGCAAGTGCGGCAATGGCGGACGGGATCTTCCTTCCGGTTGTCGTTGAACTCCGGCAACTTCTGCTTACTTGCCATCCCACCGCTGGGTCTCGCTCCTCTGGTGCCTTGAGTGCGTGTACCTGGTGATCCTCCGCCTCCGCCTCCTGCACCTGACCCTTCACTTGTGGATCCTCCGGAGAAGGTCGTTGACCTCGAACCGAACAAATTGCCTCCCGTACGGTACCCTTGTGCTCCCCCAACACCGTCGGCCGTACCGTCACCTTTGGTCGTCTCCCTCCGGTTGTCCTCCGAAATGGACAAGTTCTTTAGTAGGTCTCTGGTAGCGTCAATCAGGTTTAGACTTCGCCTTGTTTGTTCCACCAACTCTTCGCGACTTCTTACCCTACGGTGGTATTCTGGCAAACTGTAGAGTTCTCCTTCGGCACCCTCCGCGACTCCTAGGTTCCCTTCGGGCAACCCTACGACACTGTAAAGAGTGTAATTTGTTGGTTGAAAATTTTGTACACTTGGGAAAATATACAAAATTGTGGTTTCAACCACAGCACGTGAGTAAAACTCTCCTAATTAAGGGAAGGCTCCCCCTATCTAACTACAACTTTGAAAATAAAATAGGATGGGACAGCAATCTTTCTTCTTTCAAGAAAGACAATATCCTTTTCTCTTCACAGAAAAGGATAGCAATTGAATATAAACAGCAGTAACCACTTTCAAATGAAATGAGAGAAAGCAAATGAAGTTTCCTGAAAGTGCAAAGACTTTCGTTACTTCCTTCGGGACGAGACGACAATATCAAGCTCAAAGACTTGATTATGTGAAGTCCTATCTACCCTTTTCTACACTAATGCTATAAAAAACAAGTTATGACAGCTCAAAGACTGAAAAACACAATTCTTTTCTTTTTTTAAACAATGAGAAGTAGTGTAAGCTCAAAGACTCACAGCTATTTCCCACAAAATCTACTCCTAAATTCTCTTAAAAACAAGTGAAAGCACAAAGACTTGCAGCTTCTCTCAACAAAATATTTATTTTAATCTATATTAAACTCAACTACTTGCAACACAAATACTGCAAATCAAATGTGATTAAGCTCTTTAGGAACACTTGCAAGAAAGATAATATAGAACACTAACTCAAGAATGTAGCACAAAGACTCAAAGCTTGAGCAATTTCCTTCTATTCCTTTCAATTCTTGAATTTACACATGAAAGCTCAAAGACTTCTTTGCTGTAAATTTGGCAGAGTTTTTGCTTGCTTTCCAGAAGATAAAAAATTACAATAGACCCCTCAAGTATTTATATAAGAGGAGCCTTGAGAAAAAGGTGGGAGGATCCTAACTAACTTGAGAGATTCTCTCAACCACCAAGACTTATTCAATAACTAACTAAGACTTCAATAACTAACTAAGACTTATTCCAACTATAGTCCTAATTGGACACAAATTGCAGTTGCCTTACATGTAATTACAAAAGTGCAAGTAATGTGTAACTTGCATTTTACAAAAAATGCTTTTATATGTAACTTGTCAAAACAAAATTACAACTAAAGATTACAAAGGTGGAATAATACAACTAAGTGTTGAAAAACACTTAAGTTGCATTACGTGAAGACACGAATCCTTTAAATTTCTAGATGCTCGTTTGTAGTTCCTCGGGATTCGGTTCATGGGTGTTCTTAGCAACAACCATGGTCTTCACAATAGTGTCATGACACTGGAGGAGCGTAGAGTTGTTTTTATCCAGGATAGACTGGATTTCATGCAAAAAGGCTTGATGTTTCATCAATATCTGAATTGAAGCGGCCAAGAATTGTTCGCTCCTCCATTCATTATGAATCCTCATCTGTAAATCAGCAAGAACTTCTTCTTCTGGAATCAGCTCTCCATCCTGACTTACTATGTTGCAAGAGGCCCTTTCACAATGTGAGACAATATCTCGGAAAACTTCACCCTGGAATCTCTTTGCATCACCAATCTCCTCAATGAGGGATTTAAGAACAAGGGCCTTGTTTTCCAGGAGTTCTTCAAATTCCAAGTACATGATCCTAGAAGAGATGATGGCATGCTCCTGCAAAACACTCGGTTGTTGTTGGGGCATGGTACGCCAGATTGTCAAACTTTCTTCAACACTTTCCAGATTCTTTTTGAAAGCATTAGAGGTCTGATCTAGTTTCTCCTCAATGGTCTCTAACTTAGACATCATCTAGAAAATGTCTTTCATTACCCGTGCACATAGATCATGAAGTTGATCAACCCAGGAATCCAGTGCTTGTACCTTCTGAGCAGCCCTTTCCACTCCACGAATCGATTCTTGAGAACTAGAAGAACCTATGGATTTACTCCCTTCAGCAGCAAGATTTGTGATTTTATGAACGACTGCCATAAGTTGTCGGTTTTCATCTTCTAGCTTGTCTTTCTTTGCTAGAAGCTCATCACACCTTTGCACTAGCGAAGCAACAGAAAACTGAGCATCATGTTTAATGACCTCATGCGTCTGTTTACCCAGCTCTATCCTTGTAACCTTATAATCAGCAGCTGACATTTCCTCAAGTGGCTTATCTGCAATAGTGTTGTGACCATTTCACACATCGCCCCATCGCAAATGGGGACCCCCTCTTTTTGCTTGTTTTTTCGCTCGTTTTCGCTTTTGTTTTTAGGGTTTTGTTAGTTGGTTGGTTGTCTGGATTTAGGGCCAAGCCTTAGGGTTTTAAATTTTGCCTTTTCAAGCCAAAATCCAGTCAGTTTTGGGAGCTTTTTGAATTTCCTTTTCTAGAATGCAAGTTTTGAATGAAATGAATTCGCCAGAATGGTCTAATTTTCAATTGGAATGTTGATGCAGAGCTTAAATTTGTCTAAGTGTTGAAGATGAAATGTGAATTTTTGTCCAATTGAATATTTTTGACCAAATTTTGACTTTTTTGAATTTTGATCCTGGGCATTGGAATTGATTTGTTTTCGCCTCGTGAAGTGTTAAAATGTGAAAAATCTTGTTATTTTGGCCTGTAGGAGCAAAATCGCTCCTGTCCCTCAGTGAAGGACGGGAGCTCATTTTCAAATACCTCATCATCCTTGCAGCAGAGTCCAGACAAATTTTACGTTTGAAGTGATGGAGAACGACGAGATCTTTCCATTGAATATAAATTGAAGATTTTCATGAGCACAGACATGTCTCCAGGAGGAAAATCGCTCCTGTCCCTCAGTGAAGGACCGGAGCTACAATTCAAATTTCGTCTTGTCCTTGCAAGATTTCGAGAGCTTAATGATTTGAGGACGTCCAAGGGAGGATGCTTTGCCAAATGAATATAATTTGAGATGCAAAAACGAAGGAGAATGACCTATATTGACTAAATCGCTCTCGTCCCTCTCCAAGGGACCAGGGCGAAGTACCTTGTAGCTCTCGTCCCTCTCCCAGGGACCAGAGCGATTTCCTTCATTTTACAAAATCCAGACAAAGGTCAAGGCAAGTTTACGTTCAAAAACAAAGGAGAACATGAGATAAATGCGTTGAATATAAATTGAAGATTTTTTGGGACGTCCATACCAGTGTTAAATGCCTAGTTCGCTCCTGTCTCTCAGGAAGGGACCAGAGCGATTTTTGATATAATTGCTTTTCTTGCAAAGTTACAAATGATGTCAAGGCATGGACGAATAGAGTGAAGAAGGACGAGTCCGTTGAATATAAACTTGGAACCTGGCAAAGTGAGATAGTGGCCACAAGGGAAGGATCGCTCCTGTCCCTCTCCAAGGGACCAGGGCGATGATGATGATAATACTCTCTACGCAAGTTCAAGGTCGTTCCTCCAAGGTTCAAGGCCGATCCAAGTCAAGACGAAGGGTGGCGAAGACATTTTAGAGCATTTCCATCAAGCGCAAGGTTGTAAAGGTCATCACATGGAAGGAATGTGCACTCTAAGACCCAGATCGCTCCTGTCCCTCTCCAAGGGACCAGAGCAATATTTCCATTAAGGCATCGATTTCAAAGGACAAGCAAATATTAAGTTACCAAGAGGACTTAAAGGACGTCATTTCACGTAATGAAGATAATTGCAAGTTAGTAAAAACAAGAACAAGCTTGCAATGATGAACTTCGCTCCTGTCCCTCAGGAAGGGACCAGGGCGATGTTGGATATATTGGCCATTTTATGCAAGATTTACGTAAGATCAAAGGTTCGCAACGTCTTGGAGGGTCCATGGTATGACAACAAGATGATAAACAAGAGTTTTGAACGTGAAATGATCATCATTTTGAGCATGGAGACTAGATCGCTCCTGTCCCTCTCCAAGGGACCAGGGCGATTCGCTTTGGATTCCTCGTTTTGTTCCAAGTGCGTGCTAAGTTAAAGATTCACAAGGTTATGCAAGGTCCATGGCATCGTTTGAAGATAATTTGCAAGGGTTTGAACGTCTAAACATCGCCAAATAGTGTAAAAGCCCCATATCGCTCCTGTCCTTTGGACAAGGACCAAGGCGATACTATCAAAACACTCACGTTCCTTCAAAGATCAAGGCGAAGCGAGGTTAGGAAGTGCGGAGGACGACGTTTGAAGGACATTGCAAAGGAGATCGAAGTTTAAAAGTCGCCAAGATCAAGGAGAAATAATGGATCGCTCCTGTCCCTCTCCAAGGGACAAGGGCGATGGTCCCTTTAATACGTCCAAACACATAATGAAGACAAATGGAATAAGCGCGAAAGGAATGGGCATAGATGTTATTCGCCTTACAATGGAAGTTCGAAGGTCAAAGATACAAGATGAACGTGAAGACATGGAGATCGCTCCTGTCCCTCTCCAAGGGACAAGGGCGATGTTAGGCAAAACACATGATATTCTTTGAAAATCACGTTAAGACAAGGACGCACAAGGTTTTAAATGGCATTTGGAAGATGATACAAGGAAAGGATCGTACCAAAATGGAGAATTTCAAGCAAAAAACTTAGGATCGCTCCTGTCCCTCTCCAAGGGACCAGGGCAATAATGGTCATAAGATGCACTTGCTCGCACAAGAAAGAAATTCAAATTCGAAGGACCACCAGATGATCGATTTGGAACGTGAAAATGAAGGAGTCAAACGTTGAAAACGCAAGAATCAAGACCAAAATCATGGATCGCTCCTGTCCCTCTCCAAGGGACCAGAACGATGAGGTACGTCCCTTTATTTTCATATTTTTGGCGCCAAATTAAACAATTCAAATTTCCTTAAATGCTAAATCGATTTAAAAATTGAAAATCCATTTTTATTTGGCATTTAATATGGCGTTATCTCTTAATTATTTTTTTTGCCTTTATTAAAAATCGAAATTCTCATTTAAAAAACGCAAGGCATTAATAGTTAATTATTTAATTAATAAAAAATCGATTTCAAGCGCTCATTTAAGGAGGTCGGCCTTGTCATTTCATTGCAAATCATTTAAAAAATGGTTTTATTTTTATCAAGTCGGCCTAAGGGGTGAAGGATGAATGCGCTATATAAGGGGAGTGGAATTATCATTTTCTACATCATTATTTTACCTTCCTTCATGCGAATCGAAAGAGGCGAATATAGTGCGAATATTATCCAAGTTGGCGTAGACACTTCAAAGGTGGTGCGAGTTTCATTCAACCAAGGGTGGCGCGCTAAGTTATCTAAAGGTGGTGCGATTTCAAACCAAAGGTGGCGCTAATATAGAGTGCGAATTACATTGAAGACCAAGGGTGGTGCGAATTTGAAGACCACACCAAGGAGAATTTGAAGATCCATTTGAAACCACGTCCAAGGCGATAATTGAAGATCACATTCTCTCCAGAGGTGGCGAAGTCAATTTTGAGGAGATCATATTGAAGATTATCTTATACCTCAATTTTGCCTAGGCAAATTTTGTTTTTGCATTCTAGAGTTAGCTCTCTATCGAGGTATGGCGATTTAATTGTTATTGCTTTATTCATTCATCGTCATATTTCAAATTTTGAAATTTTGAGTTTTGAAATCTCTTAGCTCAATCGTTGTTTTAGGAAATGATAACTCTAGAGACTTATCATGAGGTTTCCTAAAATTTATCTCTCTTATTTACGTTATTTATTGCAAAATCTATTTCTTATAATGAAATGTTGTGTAGGTATGGCGACCCCAAAGGCGGGAGCATCCACCAGTCGCTCGGCTCTCATGAAAGAAGATCAGAAGACCGAAGAAGTGGAGACCAAGATCGTGTCTAAGTGGAGCAACATTGGAGATACCAACTTGGGGAACTTTAGCACGAAGAAGTTCCGAGAGGTCCCTTACATCGGCAAGCCATCACCTGTCGCCCGGAGAATAATAGAGAGTGGCATCATCAAGGCGGCCGGTTTTCCTCCAGCCATTCAGTGCCACGAGTTGATGATCGAGTGTGCCCGTCATTACAATCCACAGTCCAGGACAATTGTGTCCAATGAGGGAAACACTTTGGCGTACCTTTCAGAGGAAGCCATAAGTGAAGCCTTCCATCTTCCAGAGCACAGGGACATGATATACAAGAGCATTGAAGGAGCCAGATCAGTGTACGATGATGATCCAGATGCTTGCCTAAGCATAATCAACAAGAACTGGCTACTCAAGAGTCGTCCCCGTCTGAGCAAAGTACCGAACACACCACACAGGATTGATTTTCAAGAGGAGTACAGAGATTTGATTACCATGCTCAACAGAGTTACAGGAGCACCTCATGCCTTCTATTTTGAGAAATGGATGTTTTACTTCATCCAGGTGATTGTTCAAGGAAAGGGTACAATACATTGGGCTAGGATAATTAGCCATTGCTTAGACGTACAGTTGAGAAGACTCAGGGCTACTAAGTCCTTCCACATGAGTTCATACGTCATCTATGCCTTAATCAGGAGCGTTGAGTACGCAGGACTACCTCACAGAGGAGTGATTGGAAGAGGACCCGGTGAGGTCAGAGTTTGTGAATCCTATACCTACTTGCATCATCCACCAGGGAAGAACTACAAGTTAATCAATGATACTTTCACGATGAACATCACAAGGACGTTGCAAGGAGGGATTCACAACAGATTATCTCAGGATGCCCAGGAATTCATCAAGAGGTACGGTGCTTGGTTCATTCAGTTTCCCAAGTTCACTTACATTAGAGTGTATGGATGTCCATTACCTCCATACATGTTGCCGAGGTACCCGACAGATAGAATTGTGTTACTTGAAGTAACAAGGCAGTTGGCAGCATATGTGAAGGCATTCAGACACAGACATCAGAATGGAGTTCAGGTACCTATTATTTTGGGTAATTCAGTTGAGGTATGTCCTAATGTCTTAGCCATGGATGACGCAGAGAAGGAATTAGCCTTGTATCCTTTTTCATCTTTTGCTTGGAGGAATAGTTTTGATCCACTTGGACATTTAGAGGAGACGGTCGGTAGAAGATTTAGACATGAGTACCAAATTGAAGATTTTATGATGAATCTCCTAGATGATCTTGAAGTGAAACGTAAGATACATTCTAGATTGCCTTTGGATTTCATCAGGAAATGTAAGATTTACAGAGTAGCCGACCAAGCTCAGGACAACGGCAGGCACATCCAATCTTCATACGATAGAGAAAGCAAAACAATAAGTCTGAATTGGAATGAGCCCGAGGCCGTGGATTTAGATGATTTGATGGCACCAGTCTTGTCTTGTACTCGCAGATGGGTAGACGTTCAGCATCAGAAGTTGAGAGAACAGGGCATAGCCATGTCTTTTACTTTGGAAGAAAAGCCAGCCGAAGGTGGAGCCAGTGTTAGTGAAGGCAATCCTAATCCTAGGAATTCAGGTGAAGGTAACCTTCGATGTGCCAGTGAGGGCAATCTCCATTCGAGAGGTTCGAAGAGAAAGGAAAGATCAGAAAAGAAAGAGCCTTCCAAGAAAAAGCAAGGTGCCAACAAAGATCAAACACCAGGTACTTCTTCCAGACCAGAAGATAGAGCAGTTCGAGTAGAAGAGTCCATGGAATCGATGGTACAGAATGATAGACAGGAGGAAGGACAGGCGCAGCATGTTTCATCCGATGGATCTCTCCAAGACTATGATTTAGATAATGATAATGAAGTAACATCTCCTCCCAGACAAGAAGAAATAGTACATAAAGAGATTCAAGTTCAAGAGACAAGATCAAATATCCCAGATTGGTTGAAGGAAAGATTGACTAAGGTGATCGTAATTGAGGACGAGGACAGTGCAATTGATTTAGAGAGCCTCGTAGGACGTTCACATATGACAATAGAGAAGAAGAAGGCTACAAAGATGTCCAAGATGATTCGAGATGAGACTGGATCTAGAAAATTGCAGATAGCTACACCGGCAGCAGACAAATATGAGGGTGAGATCCTAGCAGAGGACTATCATATACAGACTATTGAGTTAGGACCTTCCACAGCAGAGCAGACTTTAGATGATGCCACCGACACATTTGAGGCATTGAAGGACAAGCTTAGAGAAGAAGTGGAAAGGAATAGAAAGCTTGAGAGAGAGGTCGGTGCATGGAGGATGTATTTCAGTCACATCAATGAACCTTTGGGACGTCAGGATCCAGTCAGATCACCATTGCAGGCATTGCCCCTTCAATCAATCAATGAAGCTGAAAGATTCAGGAACCTGGTCCAGCGTACATGTGGTTGGATGGATAGATCTCACACGGTGGCCATAGAGTTTGTTACAAGGATGTCGAAGATCACCCACCAGGCTATCCAAGTTCTTGAGATTATTCACAGATTGATGGCAACAGTAGCTGCATTTGCCCATACCAAGGACGTTGTCATCCCTGTCTTGAAAGTTATAAGACACACATCCAGAAGAATTTTAGCACAAGAGAAGATCTTAGAAGGTGATTCTCACAGTTTGTTTCAGTGGTCAACCTTACTCCATATAAAGAGTGTTCTCTTTGAGGACATCAGTGTTAGATGTGGTCAAGTTGAGGAGGTGATCAATCCGATCCAGGACAGAGTATTTGAGGTACTTCGTACCATTCTTGGCAGAAGGATCGAGGTCGAGACAGATGTGGATTTACAAGAATTTGAGGATAGAATCAAGATCATCTTTCGCAAGGACGCAGATGTTACAGATGAGCAGTATGATCAGATGTATGCCACCATGCTCCTGATTGATAGAACCAAGGAACTTGAACCTACTTGGGACACAGCTCTTCTAGATGCATTTGATCAGGTTATCCAGTTAGAAGAGAGTATCAAGAATCTTCCCGAGATTCCAAGCACAGAAATCGAAGGAATCGTGACAAAATTCATTGCATATGCTAAGAAAGAGAATTGGAAAGGGAATAAGATTCTAGATGAAAGGTTGTTACAGATGACATGACATCTTATTTCTCATTGGTTGATACCTCCTAGATTTTTGTGCCAAATTTAATATTTGGCTATGTATTTAATATTGTTCAGTAAAAGGAGGTCATTTGTAACAAACCCTAATTAGGGTTTAGGTGTCATGATCTTGTCCATTGATTTATTTTCAATCTGGACCTTTCATTGTAACTGGGGATGCTATTTATACCCCCATTTTCCATTTCATTCGATAATAGAAAAATAGTGAATAGTGTGAGAGATAATAGTTGATGTAATAGAGAGATTTAGAGTTAGAAGCAATTTTATTTTGTAGCAAGATTGAGTCTTGAAGAGAGAAATTCAAGCAATTGTTGTATATGATGACTTGGAAATCAATAAAATATTGAAGTTATGGTGTTTTGTTGCAAGTTTCTCGAGTTATCTTCATGGTTGTTGGATGTACTTGAATCACGCTCAATCGAAGTAGTTTGTTAATTTGAAAGACTAAGTGTGAGATTTGATATTTGGTAGGATTCGCTATCCAAACCACTAGCTTCTTGCTGATTGTAGGAACGCCTTGTGTGGTCGACTGGAAAACATTTTGAGTCCTTAACCTTCAAGCATTTTCGTATCTAGGATATGTACCTTCGTAGTAGTGTCCTTGGTCTTTGATGCATTGAATACCATTATTACCTTAGAAGATCGCACTAATTTCAATTGAGTTGTTATCTTATGGCAAAATTGAAGTTGGTTGAATCTTGCCAAATCTCATTCATGCTAAGTCGTTCATAGGGTTAGGCTAGATTAGACTTCCTTAAACCCTGTCCTTTTTCCTTTTTTTGAAAGTTCCTTTTAGATTAGTAAAATCTTCGAGCTTTTGAATCCGTAAGACGCCTTGGAGGAAACAGCAAATCACATCATACCACTAAAAAGCTTGTCCACACGTGGAGACCCCACTAAAAGAACCTTGGAGTCTACCTAACTGATCCTTTTTGCAGATCTTCAGCAGTTAGAGACTATTTTCTCAAGAGAGGATAAGATGCCTGTCGGTATTTTATTCTGTGTATGATTGTGTACAAAATACACGTCAACAAATAGGTTCCACAATTTCAACTACCTTCATCTTGTTGTTGTCAACAGTTACTTTGGAGATAGTCTTGGCTTTCTTAGCAACTTTGGATCTGGACTGTTTCAATTGCTGATAATCAAAGGCATCAGGTGAGATTTCTTGCTTCTTCATTTTCGGAGTAAAAGAACTAAGCCATGGAGGCAAAGTCATCAACTCCCCTTCAGTAGCAGTTGTAGGCAAAGGAGAAGCAATTTCTGTTTGAATCACCGTGGTCATCCTGGGAGGAATATTTGTTTGGACAGCGACCACGTTTTGCTCAGTTACCAACGGGCAGGCAGATTGCCTCATAAACTCTTCAAAATCAGAAGTGGAAATATCAATTTCTGATAACTGGATGCAAGTAGGAATATCCTTAGAAATTTCCAACACAGTCTCTTGTTGATGATCAGGAGATGGCTCATATGCTAAAATGGGAATAGCATTCTGAGGAGATTCATCCACAAGCAAATCAGGAGGAGAAAGAGGCGTCTCAATGGAAACTGGAGGAATGATCTCATGAGGCGAGTCTGAAACTAGAGACTTAGGAGCATCATCAGATTGCTGCCCTTCTTCTGAATTATCCAGATCGATCACCTAAGCATGAAATCATGATTTTTCCTTCCCACGAACTGTCATCTCCTCAGGAGGAAGCACTACTGCACGACTAACTCGCAACTTGATTCTTGTGCCCGAAGATGATGCACCTTCCTTGTTGTCAACCTGAATCTCAAACTTACATCCAAGAGGCCCCGTAGAATCATCTTCTTTTCCAACCTTGATTTTTATAAGTCTAACAACATTATTTTTTAACCATGCGTTAGTGTTAGCCAAGATAGGCTGAAATCTCTCAAGGATAGATATGCACTCTTTGTGTGACCATTGGATCAAAGGAAGTGGAGCTTCCTCAACCCTCTGAGAAATGTATTCAGGATCAAGTATGTGCCCATCATCAATCATCCCTTGTGGGATATCCACCAAGTTCAAATCAACAATTTGCTCAACAATGAGTCTGCAGTAATCCATCTTCAAAACTTCATCTTTTGTGCGGAGATCTACCCAGATGTCCTCAATGCGATGCACATGCACAAAGGATTTCTTGATTTTCTCCTTCATACCCCTGTAATCAAAATCAGCTCTAGGTTTTAACTTTTTGAGCTTGATTTCCTCTAATTTAGTCTCCATGGCTTTAGCTTTCACACATGTGACAAGGGAATACCGGCCAATTTTCAGTGGATTTGTGGTAGAGATCCCCATTCCAACCTTGTGTCTAGCAGACTGAAAAGTGTGGACAGCCATGATCTATCTTCCCAACTCCATAAGAATGATCTTATCAGTTGGGTATCTGGAAAGCATATATGGCTAACCACCATAGCATCCGATCCTCATATAGGTGAAGGTGGGAAACTGTAGAAACAAACATCCATATTCGCACACCCTTTCCCGTGCCTCATCCGATACTCTTTTGTTCCTCAGAGTTCTGTCAAACTGGCACATGAAATATCCGAAGAATGCATCTTGAACTCTTTTGAAATGCAATCTGTTGGTTCTCAACGGCAACTGGTCATAATATTCCCAAACTGGTATAAGTGAGTGATCACCCTTGGTAGAAAGACCTGCAAAGTGTCTAAGTGATGCTGCCAAGTATACCAAATACAAATTCATGAAGAGAGTCATGGTGGTAGGGACTGCTGCAAGTTGTTCACACAAGGCATCGCTGATGACTTCTCCCCATGAAATGTGATGAGACTGCCTTATGAACATGATGAACTAATACATCCATGGCTCAAAGACATTAGAATACTTGAGGCCCATCATCCTACTGAGAAGGGTTATGGTGTCTCCTATTTCCCATTTGAAATCGCAGCGATACAACTTCGCCCGCCTTGAGAAGGAGGCTCGTGGCTCTTGGATCCACCTATTGATATGTCGCTTGCAATCTTTTTCCCTCTTCACGTAATACTCTGGTGCACTTTCTTTGGAGATTTCCATGTAAACAGGTGCAGGAGGTATTCTGAAGACCTCCTCGATCGTATTTGCATCAAGACCGATTATAGCTTCGCCATCATCATTTTTGATAACTCTTGTCTCTTTGTCAAAATGATGGGCGCAGGCGAGAACAAACTCAGGTTCTAAGGCAGCCACCAAGAAAGAAGATGCATAATGGATATGGCTGTCCAACAGCCGCTACAAGTTATTATCCTGTGGATCTTCTACCCTCTTAACGAATTCCGAAACATCCACGTGCCCTATTTTCGTATCTCTGATACGATCCAAAGGGGAAGAAACTTGGGAAGGTGCTACCTCATTCTGATATTTGTCATATTTGTACTTCATCTTTTTTGAAACTGGAGATGCCAGCAAATCTGACATTGATTGTGAACCTGGAATACTGTGATGAAGACTTAAAAGAGTTAAGGCAACATCATAGTCAGCTGCAAATATCATTCTTCCTTCTTCAAATGGGAATTCAAATGGGAAAAACTTCGATTCTTGAACTTCATGATTTTGTGGGAGGAAGAGGGGAAATATATAGAAATGGAAAAATCTTGACTTTGACCAATTTTGGATCTTGGGGAAAGTTTTGCAAGTATACAAGTTGGAAAAAACATACATGCAATCGGGGTTTTAAAACCCGAATGCAAGTACACTTGTAAATTTGCAAATGGAGAAATGGATGGAAAATGAGAATTTGACTTGCGGAAAATGACAGAAATGGAAAGTACGGATACGGAAACATGAATGGATAGAAATGGGAAAATCCGGGAATGTCATTTTCATGAAAATGGGAAGAACTTTTCAACATGTAATCCGGTTTTTAAAACCCGAATTTGAAAGGGGAGGGTATTTCAGACTTTTCAACTTGGAATTTTAACCAAAAACAGTTAAATTCCTTAACCGTAAGCGAAGAACAAGAATTTCCAGCGAACTTGTAATCGGGATTAAAAATCACGAATACAAGTAAAGAGGGAATATGGGAAGAACAATGCAATTCAAAAATTGCATACCAAGGGGAAGATCTCACTCACAAAAACCGATTTTTTGGGGGAAGAACAACATATTTTCAAAAATGCAACTAAGAAGGAAAACAAAGAAAGCAAGAAAATAATAAAAAGAAGGAAAGAAAGAAAAGAGAACATACCTTTCTTCAAACTGAAAATGCTTCTCCAAAAATGCAATCAAACTTGGAATGAAAAAGAATATCCAATAAATAGAAGCAAACCACAATCCCCAAACCCTTGCCACGTTTTTGGAAAAACATTTTTAGTTGCAAAAACGTGGTTATAGATACAAGAAAATAGGGCCAAATCCTTTTGGGAAATACCATGTATGTAAGTGTCAAAGCCAAACGCCCAAAGAGGAGATGAAGAAATGGCATTAAATCCTTCCAATACGCAGCCAAAGGAGGGTCATGTCGAAAAAACGTGGCAACAAATGCTTCTTGAATGGCTCATTAAATGACTGAAAACTTATCACAAACTCCACGCCTAGGTAAGAGAGGTAAAAACAAACTAGGAGATTGCAGCTTCATGAAGTTTTGATCCCCCAAAATGTAGCATTTTGGAAACACGTGGTTGCTGATTTAGACCAAAAAATCAGTAAATGCCAAAGAAACGGGACTCGGACTCGGCGCGGACTCGGCAAGGGTGACTCGGGACTCGGATCGGCCAGGACTCGACAGGACTCGGCAAAGTGAAAAACCCAAGAAATTTAGCGATTTTTAAGGATTTAAAACTTGTTTCATGCACCCTTTATTAAACAAACCTTAAATACACAATAACATCATCAAATAGAAGTTAATTTAATCACATACACAAGTGTCAAGTATACATCAATCACATTATGATTAGTATAAATGCAAATTATAGCTGAAGCAAATACCAACCAATAACCATAGATATATAAATAGTGTCAAATGTAAAAATATTACAAAACTTATGGAATATCAATTCCATGACATCAAAATTCAAATGTTCCAGTTCCACACATATATCAAAAGTAAAACAACTACAAGTCTATGGCTCAGAGGAGCCTGGGTCCTTCCTACAAAGGCGTCTAACCCTAAGGTAGGTCCTGGATGCATCAGCAGCCATACTCTCTGCCCGTGACTCCATTCTACCCTCACAAACATCAGCTATGTCTGGCTCTAGCTCTGACTCTGGCTCTGGCTTTGGCTCTGGCTCTCCTCGCGCTCTAACCTCCTCCTCTACCATGGCTACAACCTCAGCCTCTCTATCTACCTGGTCGATCCAATCTAAGTCCTCATCACCAAAGATAGGATCTATAGCCTCACTGATCCACTCAGATTCTGGATCAACCTCCTCTAGCGTGATCAAGGTGCTGTCATGGTCCATAACCTGTTTGTGTCTAAGACGGAGGTTGTAATGAACAAAGACTAGATCATTCAACCTCTCTACAGACAGTCTATTGCGCCTCTTGGAGTGTATGTGCTCAAACATACTCCAATTGCGCTCACAACCGGAAGCACTGCATGGTTGGCTCAAAATACAAATGGCTACCTATTGAAGATTTGGTGTTTTAGGACCAAACATCTGCCACCACCTATCTGAGATGAGAAAAAGGGAAAAAAAAATCAGCCTCATTTAATAATTAATAACAAATTGAATAACATATAATTAAAATTATGCTCTTAATTTCTTAAAATATACATTTTACCTAGCTGCATTTTTGTCCGATTTTCTTTGCAAAGCAGACGAGAGAAGACCTCCCCTTCAGCATTAGAAAAAGCCTCTAGCTCCTGGACTATACTGCTGCTATGACCAGGCGACATTCGCTCTATCACTGAGTAGAGCCCACTAAGAACCTCCTCATCCGCCTTGAAATCAAGGCGGAAATGGAATGCCGGATTGAGGTAATAAGCAGCCGCTTGAAGGGGCCTGTGAAGCTGGGTCTGCCATCTCCTGTCAATGATATCCCAAATGGGACGATACTTACTCTCATCCCCTTCATAGGCAGATTTGATGCCCTCCTTGGCCCTATCCATGCCCTCGTATATGTAGCCCATTGCGGGCTTCTCCCCGTCAGCAACATGTAGGAGAACTACCAAGGGCTCAATGAACTGCAAATATTGTGAAACAATATGTAATATCAGTTAATGTAAGTGTGAAATTGTGAATGAAAATAAGCAAATAAAAGAAAAATACGAATAAAAATAAAAACTTAAAACTTAAAACATAAGGTAGAGATTAGAATGCTTAAAAATTTTACCTTCACGATCTCAGCACAAGGGGTCCAAAAGCCTGGCTCATCAAAAATGTAATCTGCAATATCAACTCCTACAGCACTCGTAGCATAGGATGAGGAAGTCCACTCCTCACCAACAAGCATACGTCTCAAAATTGCCTTACTGCGAATCAAGGATTGCAGTGTGATGAAGTTAGTGGCAAATCTAGTGATTCCAGGACGAGCCAACTCCTTCTGCCCCATGTATTGCCTCATTAAGTTAAGGACCCATGCATGATTGTATACAAATTTGCAAATATTTTTTGCCTTCTCTACACATGTCCTGATCCATGCAATCTTACCAATGTCCTCCAACATGAGGTCAATGCAATGGGCGGCACATGGAGACCAAAATATAGATGGGTGCCTCTCCATCAAAAGTTTACCTGCAGCAACATAATTTGTTGCATTATCGGTCACCACTTGTACTAGATTCTCCTCGCCCACTTCATATATGACCTCCTCTATAACCTCACATAGGTAAGTGGCATTTTTAGAATGTGCGGAAGCATCAATGGACTTCATGAACATGGTGCCACTTGAAATTTGAAAACAAAGCAAAAACAGTGATCAATGATCATTCAATAAATCTCAACTCAAAAAAAAAAATACGAATCATTTAATAAAATTCAAGTTATTCAATCACCTGCAGAAGAAAGAAGAAAATTTAGGAGCGTCTGATTTCTCCTATCAGTCCAACCATCGGTCGTGATGGTGCAACCCTTCTTCTTCCATATCTCTCGATGTTCCTCTAATGTGGCTTTTACATCAGCCACCGATTCTATCAAAATTGGGCCACTTAACTCGGAATCAGAAGGGGCTTTGAAACCCGCCCCACAAATAGCAATGGCATCAACTATGTTTTGCCAATAAGGAGACCTATCACAAATAAATTAAATAAGATAAGTATAAAATTATAAATATTAAAGTCTTAGACAAAGTCACAAAACAAACTAAGAATATTAACAACTTAAAAACTTAAAACAATCAAATAAAAACTAAAAGGAATTACCTGGCTACGAAGAATGGAATATTGCAATAAAACCAAAATCTTCCAATTGCACCTTTAGCCTTATTGTGTACCTCTTTGTTCCAAGCCATGCTCTCAAGTGAAGGTTGGGCACCAAGAGTAGTGTGTGGCTCAAAATATGAATCCATCCTAGATTTACGAACTCTAGGACCAATGGTTGGAGTTGCACTGATACTCCCACTAGCACTGACACTACCGGCAACAGAAGCACTAGCACTCCCACTAGGACAATATGGAGGCATAGAAGAGGCCTCTCCAACACAACCAATGCTAGTCTGAGCCAACTCCTCCCTTTGCCTCTTCTTTATTTCTTTTCGAGTCTCAAATGTGTCTAATAGCACTTGGCACTCACGAATAGCCTCAGGAAGTGCTTTTGTGCAAGGCTCTACATCATGGCCACGTATGCCGGCAAGGTGGTATTTCAATCTATATATGCCTCCATGAAAGATTGTTTTGCAAAATTTACATTTTGCCTCTCCTTTTTTTTGCCTAGGAAAAGGTTCTGTATATTTCCAAGCTGGATCTTTTCTACCCGAGATTGCTCTATGAGGAGGACTGGAAGTAGACATTGTTTTCAAAAGTTAAGGTTGCTGGAATAAGACACAATTACAAAAAAAATGAATATTTGTCCATTGTTAAATTATAAATTAATACAAAAAAAAATATAATAGCAATGTTTTGATTTTGATACAAAAAACAATGTAATAAAATTTGTATCATTTTTTTCATTTTTTTCAAAGAAATTAGCAAACCTACCATGTAGATTGTTTTTTCATTTCAAAACATAAAGAAATCAGCAAACCCTACCATGTACATTTTTAAACAAAAAAAATGTACATTGTAGGGTTTGCTAATTTCTTTAAGTTTTAAGAAAACAAAAAAAATGTTAATTTTGCTAATAAAACACCAAAAAAACCAAAAAATATAAATCTTACCTCTTATAAGAAGGTTGAAATGAAATGCAACCTCTTTCCAATCCTCTCTAACAAGCTTTTGATGCACCAAATGCAAGTATTACACTGCCCCAATGTGATTTGTTGAAGAAATTCTACTCCTCCTCCTTGTTGGTTGCCCTACTATGCTCGCTTCTTTTTCCTCACAACTCACTCTTCTCCTCCTATTTTTTCAATAGAATGAAATGAGATGCCTTTTACAACTTAGCTAAAAATATAAATGAAAAAAAAGCAAGCAAAACCATTTTTTAAATGTTTTTCTTTTGCTTTTTTCGGCTGTTTACACCGGCCGAGTTTTGGGCTCGGGCCTCGCCGGGTCCGAGCCGAGTCACCGAGTTCCAGGACTCGGCCAAAACTCGCCGAGTCCGAGTCCGAGCCACCTAGGACTTGCCGAGGGTGACTCAACCCGTGACTCGCCAAGTTTTGGCGAGTCCTGGAACTCTGGTAAATGCAAACCCCAAATGGTGTGATAAGTGTTTACAAATGCATAGGAATAGGGTTAATCCAAAACGCCTCTCCTTCCTAGAAGATCTCCACAAAAATCGATTGAAAATTTCCACAAATTTGCTTCCAACTGAAAATCGGGTTTTTTGGAAGATATGACAAGTTCGAATTTGCATAAGTGAAAATCGGGTTTTTTGGAAGATATGACAAGTTTTAATTCACTTTTTCCTCAACAAAGCCAAATTCGGGTTTTTTAGAACAAAATGCAAGTTTAAAATGTCAAAAATGCACTTTATGAGCAAAATCGGGTTTTTTAGACCAAAGTGCAAGTTTAAAATTGTCACTTTTTCACTTACAAGGCAAAATCAGGATTTTGGAGAGAGATGCAAGTTTTACTCACTTGTAAAGGGGAAATAAAACCCCTACAACAAGTTATAACTTACTTGCACACATGTAATAGGGGTTTAAAATCCCTATTACATGTAAAAACCATTAGAGTAGGGGTTTTTGGAGAGAACTACAAGTTTACTTGTAACTTAACCAAAAAATCCCTATTTTAACTAAAAAGCCAAAAAACAATAAAAATAATAAAAACAACAAAGGGGAAATTTAAAACAAATTACAAGTATTCATCTTTTAATAAAAATGCACATGTAATAAGCTAAAAATTTCCCTATAAAGACCAAAACAATGGACATCATTAAAACTTGCAGTTTGAAGAAAATTCTCTACCTGCAGTCGAGATTTTAATACCCGAAATTGAAGGAAAGACATAGCAAACGAACCCAAAATTCGACGAAATTCGAAGCGTAGTTCGACGATGGACTAAGGATTAAGTCAATCCAAGGATTAGTTGAAATTCTGCCTCGGGAAGCATGCCATAGAGTAAAAATTTTCATTTTTTCACAAAAATTTCATGTTATGGTCCTTCTTCCAAAAATGAGGACAACATAATTCTCTCTATCTATCTCTGCCTCCGCAACCTCCGTGACACCTCCTGGGTTCCCTTCGAGCAACCCCTCGGTCGGTCGTCCCTCGGCAAGCTGCCTTAGCCTACGCCTTCGTTCTATTTGTTGTCTGAGATTCAACACTCTTTGTGCCACTTCCCATTCGTCACTTTTTATCTTAATTTTGTCCTTATTTAGTATATTGGGCATAAATCACTTCCGTACATAGCAAGCACACACCATGTACACAAAAAAAACTTTTATTATTTCCCTTTCGGCCACAATTTATGTCAACATTGTGTCGGGATTATTACAGGGTTCAATTTCCCCTTCGCCTCTTGCCATCGCGCTTTGCATCCCAACGACGATTGTTTTCTTCATACTGTCAGAGGACCTGTTGGCGTCGCTCCTCACGGGCAATCTCCTCCAAGCAGGTTCATTGTCCCAGTGATCCTGTGCAAGCAACCGGGGGAGGTGGTTCATCAATCGATTCACTGCGGGGCTAACTTCCAGTGCGGTCCACACGGCACTTGTTGGGACTTCAACCTCCGTGGCCTCTCTTCGGACGTAGGTCTCGATGGCCGCCTGAAGCAGGATTGAGAATTCCCTCGTTGCAGTGTCCTCTCCGTTGTAGAGTTCCGTTTGTGCGTCGTCGGCCTCTCGGTTAATCTCACCGATGATTAGGCCCATCGTGTCCGTACGCCATCCGCTCCTTCCTTTCCCGAGTATGTCTAGGCAACGGCACCAAATGTTTGCCACATACGGGTAAATGATTAAACGCAGAAAGTAAATGCACTGAATATAATTGAAATATATTAAAGAACTAGTTTTTGTATTAATTCAACAGTCCATGTACATCAAGTGCTTATAACATCATACCCAGATATGACTATGATGATGCCACTACGAAGGAAAGGTATGCAATATATAATACTCGAAGGGGTGCGACCAACCGTCACGTCCAACTGCCCTTCGGGACGACTAACTAATTGCCGAAACTCATAATTACCGACGACAACATAACATAATACGACAACATGACATAATGATTATTCCTGGCAACAACGATTGTACTAAGCTTGTGTCAATACCTGTTTGTGAGACCTTGCCTAGTTTGATTCCACTGAACTTGTTCATCATTTCCTACATTCTTAGGCCTAGAATAGATTTCCTGAACCTTATTCCTTTTGCCCATTTTTTAGTAAGAATTAAGTCCAAAGCTACATTGCTAAATCCTAAGTTGTCAGTACACCTATTTTGCATATTTCATGATCGACGGAAAATAATCCTAACATTTGCGTAAGTCCCCAAGTGAACATAGCAATTCACATCAACCATTGAGTTACCCACTCGTCAAGACCTGACATGTAGAAACCTTGGAATCATTTTAGTTGAACTTATCCTTAGCATCTGAGGTGATTTTGTTCAAGAGAGGGTAAATTACCTTGGTATTTTATTCTGAAATGTTATGTGCATAAAACACACATCAACAGTACCTAACATGGCCATGTAGTCGGGAGTTGGGACCCATCTAGCATTGCTTAGTTGCATTGTAGACTTAAGTGCATTCCCCTAAGTTGCACTTAAGGGGGGGTGTTGGTGTAATTATTTATTCATCTTGGAGATAATTACACTTTACTTAAGTTTACTTAGGTACATGCATAACATTGTAGTTTGCATATGAGACACTTAGGGAGATGTGCATACATTGGGAGTGTGTATGTAAGAGAATTTCCACCTTTTATGGTGTGATCTTGTTGTTACTTTATCATATCCACTTCTTGTGGGATGATAATTCCACCTTCAGTGGGTGATCCACCTCATGTCGAATATTTTACTATTTCTCCTACCTACCCTTGCATCTCATTGAGCCACATGTCATCATTGTGTGCTCTCTTGTTTCTTAGCCTTGCCTTTATAAGCGGGCTCATCTACATTGTATGTAATTCTTGATGATCCAGTTGATCTCTTTTGCATCTTGATAGGAATACAGTTTATTCTTGTCACATAATTTATCTCTCTTGTCATTGCACTATCTATTGGTCTCTTTGATCTTGGTTGCTTCAAGCATAATCTCACAAATATTGCAACAACTTTCAATTCGGAAAATAGACAATACACAGTAATTACAAAGCTGAAAATTCCAGATTTTATTTATGATCAGGAAATACAATTTTCCACAAAGATAAGAGCAACCCAGTTTTAAAATAGGCATAAAATATCTATTTCCAACATAGCTAGAAAATGCACCAAAGAAATAGATTGAATTGGCATTGTAATTGGCAAACGGGCACTAGGAAACTTGAACGCCAACCTTCACTATCTATCCCAAAGGCCATGTTGAGGATAGGAAAGGAGTTGCAGACCCAAAACACCGTCAAACAGAAAAACACAGCTCCTCAAAACCCTAGACGCCTACCCCCAACCTCCAACATGTACCTACTCTTCGGTGTTCGGACTTCGCATTTACGACTTGAAATTTCATGATTGGTATGCAGTAGGGTGAAGGTCCATACCCTCAAACCCCAAAATGGTCGTCATTACTAATTGGACTTTGAGGTTAATGTTTGTTAAGTGTCTTTTTTGGTAAGTGGTATGATGAATTGTCAAATCCCAACCCCCAATGTGGTTTGTTCTCTCTGCAAGCTAAGGCTACCGATCATCAGTGATCGGCCCGGTAGCTTACTTTATTCCCCATCATTTGGAAGGTGGCAAGGTTGAACTCCAACCCCTAATGAGTCGACATGAAAATTTGTGTAAGTGTTCAAAGCTCCTTGTCTTCAGTGATCGGTGGTTGAAGGTGTGTCTTGCCTTTTGGCATGAAGTACGGGCAACCCCGACTGAACAACCTGTATGTATCAAACTTGAATTTTCTTTAAAGCGGAAAAAGGATTAACATGTTTGGCTGATCTAGCAACAGTCATATTTTTTAAAAGGTGGCCAACCTATGTGTCTATTGCATTGGATTTTGGCGCCCAAAAGGGTTATATAAAGGAGAAGCTTTTTAGAGTTAGTGTGGTGAAGTTGCGAAAATGTTCCATCAGTTTGAGAGCAAAGTAGAATTAATGCAAAGAAGAGCAGATCTATTTCTAATGCAAGTAGATATATGCAAAGAAGATTTAAGCGCAGGATATAAAGTAAAAGTTGATATAATTCCAATCAGCAAATTGTTGGAGTAGAGCTAAATGCTCATCATCCATTAAAGTAATTTTCAGAAAGCAAAAGAGGTTGCGCTTCTTGGACGAAGAGATTGGTGTCTCTTGCTGAGTTGGTGCTCAATTGTGGGGACTATTGTCTCTAGTAGATTGGTGCTTGCAAAATCTTTAAGTGGGGATTGGTGTCTCCAACCACTTGGTGCCTACAAATGTTGTAAGATCTTTTTATCATTTGTGAGGCTGGATTTGGACAGTAGATCCAGGCAGTCCTTCTATGTGGTTTTCTCCCGAAGGGGTTTCCACATAAATCTACAATACCTCTTGTGTGTGCTTGTTGTTACTGCGGTTGTTACTCTTATTGTTGTTATGGTTGTTAAGTTTTGAATTAAGTGTGTGCACATCAAGCATTTATATATTTAAAAATATTGTTTCCTTCAGCTAAAATTCACTTTTGTAGTCATGTAATTGATTTATACTTTTGCATGTGATCAAAGTAACTTTGATATGATTAGCTATTATGTCTCTAGAGTTTATTTATTGAAGGGTACATCATAAAATCTTCATTTTTTGTTCCTCCTCTTGATTATGGATAACGGAATGTGATCCAAAACATTGACACAAAAAACATATACAATTGAAGCCAAAATCTCTCCACATAAATCTTCATGGACTGGGAACAATCATGTCTACCAAAATCTTTAAATCCTTAAAAATCTTTATATTTCATGGTTTTTTAATTTGCCAAGTCTCTTTCCAGGTCCAAGTCTTGTAACTATAGTTTGAATTTTTATTGATAGTACCTAATAGTCATTATTTAAAATGCTAAAGCTTTCCCTTATAAGTCAACAATAATAATATCTCACTAAGAACAAGGCTCAAAGGTAATGCTTACCTGTGACAACCCCAATGGAACCAGTCAAAGTAAGATTTTCAGAAAGAATTACTCCTGCTGCCATTGCCATGTAATAACCCCCACTTGCAGCTACATCAGACATGGATGCAATCACAGGTTTTGAAGCGGCTAATAACTTGATCTCTCTCCACATTCTATATGCAAAAGCATGACAAAAAAATCAGACTAATATGCAAACATTCTAACAAGCAATTTAATCAAGTTGCTTAGAGAAAACAATGCGTTGAGATTTCCAAACTGAGCACACAAAAGCATGACCATCCATTATACTTACAAATCTGATGCAAGAGCATCACCACCAGGGCTGTCAATACGCAAAATTACAGCCTTGTATCTCTTTGACGCTGCAAAGACCAAGAATTGACAAAATATTAAAGAGTGTAATCTCTAACTTTGCAGTAAAGATGAATTTCATGACAATGCGTACATATATAAATTTCAACTAAAATATTCTTCTATCTTATTTAGTGTGATTGGGTGTGTATATAGAATAAATATACATAATCCTATTACCAACAGGATGTAAGATTAGGAAAAAAAACAAAAACCAGAGACGATCTATATAAAAGGCAGGAGAAGAAATAAAGGACCTCGTACTTGCCGAATCTTCTCAATAAATTGTTCACTAACAATGCCACTCCTTGAGCCACTGAAACGACCACGTATACGACTTATGCTTCCTGAAGACCTAATAATTGCAATCTGATCTCTGCCCCCAGATAATCCAAGTGTCCACTTTCTGACCCTTGAATACTTCCTGAAATGGAAGAATTGGTGAATGAATCAAATTGAACCAGATAGGAAAAGGAGACAAATATATAAATAAGTTGTGTTTCATGTGCACAATTGATCCACACAATTTCCTATGCACATAAAACAGGATATATTTGCATCAACAAGAAGCACATACATATATAGCCAAAATCACAGAAATTTTATAATTTATATATTGCAGGTTGTATTTCCCACACTCAAAAGAATAGAGCAGTTCCCATTTTCTAGGTGACATGACTCAAGAAAGTGCAGAGCAAACAATTTTATCCTTATCTGAATCATTAATACAATCAATTTTTCAAAAATTCACTCAGATGGTGAAGGATTGAGGCACGCCTCTGTCCTTGCAAGAAATCAATAATGAGACCTACTCCAAAGCTTCGTCTATGTCTACACGATGACTGCCAACAATATCAGTGAAAACTAGCTATGCGATTAAGTACTATATGACCGCAGTAAGCATCTCTTCCGTTGATAGGAGTGACAATATATTGAAACATTTGTTTTATATGCCTGTGTTTTTAATTATACATGAGGAAAATCTCCCAGCAAGCTACTTCTGCAAGTGTCATTGTATTCACGAATGGAAGAGTTAGGAAGTCATGGGCCAAGTTCGATCCATAATAAAGGGAACTTCACAGAAAGCCAATAAGAAGCACTTGAGAAAATATGAAATGTTATCATTAGAATATAATTTTCTGCAAAAGGTTAACCAGGCAAAGAAATAACTGACAGAGGAGGAATCATATTCTGGGTAGAGAAGATAAGATAGCAAGCAAAGATGCCATATCCCAAAATAGGCCATAGCAGACAACTGAGAAAGAAAGAAATTATATGAATGTCCACAGATGACCAAAAGTAGATCAAGTGGACTAGAGGTTACAACAGTTAACAATTCAAAGTTCTGTAAAGATAGATACTTAGAATCGAAATAATAGAAGTACATAAGACATTGTGCAGCTAACAAATAGCAATGTAGGCTAAGTTACCGGGTTTGCCAGCTGCCTGGCCTGATACGGGTCCACTTCGCTCCGGGACCAGGATGCTGGTCTGGTTCGCCTATGGGTCAGGTATCCCTCAAAACTTTTTGCCAGGGAAAAAATTTTGCCGAGGGAGATTTCGCCATTGCCGAGGACGCTGAAGCAAAGTCGGGCAGAGAGGGGAGTCGAGTGGAGTATCTCGAAATGATTTTAGAATAAAGTTTTAAACTTTTAAAACATTTGACTTTAGATATGTTAATTTAATTTCAATATATTTTAATATTTATAATATCTAAGTTAATTTTTAAAGATATTTGTATTCTAATATTTTATGTTTAACTTTTTAATATATTTGTATTCTAATATTTTTTATAATTTATAAGGTGAATTTATATTTATATATACATAAATAAATATATATATATATAAATAAACATAGTAAATATATATATATATGTATGTATATGTATATATGTATGTATATATGTATACATATATATATGTATATGTATATATATATGTATATATATGTATATTATTTTTACATTGTTTTTGTAATAACGAACCCAAACCCCTTTCCAAAGTTTTTCTGAACCGGTGAGCCGGGTTCTCAAACCCAAAACACTGCCAAGAATATCGGGAACAAGAACCCCAAAAGCATGCATTGGTGAAGACAAGAATGAAATATCAACAAATATCCTTGTTCACATTGGAAATGGAGGAGTCATCTGACACATCAATAGTCACTAATTGTAATGGGCACCCCCTGTTCGGCACTAAATCTATGTCCTTTTTACTTAGTGTAATTTTGTCAAACAGTTGGCTTGCAAGCTGACTACTAGATTTTTGGTTCTTGATTTGCAATAGGATAAATTGGATAAACTGTTATTTTTTGTAAAGCTTTCAAAGTTTATTCAATATAATAACAACTAGACATATCAAATACCAAAAACAAGAAGATTAATGCTGATGGTATTTATTTAATTCCAACTCCAAGCATACAAATCAGATTTGAAGAATATTACAGACCATATGATAACAAACAAATTCAAACCTGAACTCCACAAGTATAGACCTGCTGAAAACACTGTTCACACACTGTAGCTGCACTATTCACGGCACTGTAGCATTTTTACTATTCACGTGGCACTGTAGCAAAACACTATTCACGCGGTACTGTAGCAAATCACTATTCACGCGGACTGTAGCAAAAACACTATTCACGTGGTACTGTAGCAAAAACACTATTTTCAAATCTGCACTTTCAAACCCCTGTAAAAACTTCATGCGAGAGCACCAGATGAAGCCCAATGTGTTTCCTGAATGAAAACACCATTAATCCTCCTGACTGTGTCTTTCAACAGCGAAGAGAATGCTAGCAAAGAGGGATTCCGTCCTCCAAGCCCAATAATCAGATCTCTACGAAATCCAACAGCATAACATTAATCTCATCCCCGCATATCAAAAGAGAGCTCTCAACCTCCATTTATATCTTCTTCCTGGATGCAAACACTTCATTTCCTAAATGTGGGATAATACATTTTAGAATAAAATATTATTTCCCACAATGTACACATTAAAGGGAACTTTTAATATTTTAAACATTACTTTATATTCCCAACCTTATAATATAACGATAAAGTTAAATATTTAATTTAACTTTACACTTTATCGTTAAATATTAAAACATTGTTGACAATCCCTTTAAATCATTGTCGCCTTCAAATATTTTTTACTGATAATTATGCCAACCAGGGACACACTAAAAATTTCAAGTCACTGCTTGGAGACTAACTTACTATAAATAGTAAGTGTCTAGAAACCCTGTCAGAGTAGCACCAATTGGCCTGAAATCGAAAACACCTAGGCCAAAACACCTCAAGATCCCATCAATGTCCTTGTTAGCCTTCGGGACAGTGTCAGAATAGGCTAACGACACCCCATATCATGTTGCGCTAAAAAGGGGACATTACACTAATGCTCGTCAAGGAGTGTCCATGATCAAAAAGCCACTTTGGGATATCCTTAGCCTAGGAGGAATCAAAGCACTTCATCTAGAAACTCCCCTAACATCCAAGGATGATGTAGATCCCATAGTAGGAAAGAAGTTCATAATATGAATCTACCCATATGGTTTGGGGGGCATCCAGTAAGTAGTAGATCCATGTTGTCATAATGGGGCCGAGTCATGTCAAAAGGTACAAGAAAGCCATGATTTCAAGGAAGAGTAAGATAGGGAACCTGAGAAATTTGATTAGTAATGGTGTGCTAAGAGAGGCATTACCTAACTAATCTATTAGTTCTAGTATGTTAACTACTGATATCCAAAGGCCATTTTGTGTTGCCTATCACCTACATAGATTCAAAAAAAAAGAGCTGATCAACACGAGGCCTCTAGAGCCTCTGGACTACCCCATTGTATGGATTGATGTCAAAGGGTGATAACCTCGCAAAGGATGAAATACCCTTAGCTCATATTCATTGCATCTTGTTTGAATGTTTGCATGAGAGAATGTCGTTTGAACGTTTCATGAGGTTTATTTCAGAGCATGGGTAATTTAATACATGCAACAATATAGATTTATAATGAATTGCAGAAACAATAGTTCCAATGGAACTATAGAACTCCAGATAATTTATTGAAACCAGATATTTGACTCTCAATACAAGTTCATATGTAATGCTGAGATTAATTTAGGAGTAAAATAATGTTGTAGACCACATACCAAATTCAGTTATATTAAACCATTAAATTCAGCACTGGCCGCAATTTTGACTGCAGATCACCCTCCTAGAACAGTCCCACAACTTGCATGTATGGCGCCTCTCCAGACTTTGTTGTGGCTACGAATTTGACAGTCCAGCTCTTAATTCAATGGACCAGTTGCATATAAGTACCTGCGATTTGTATGTAGAAGGCACGACTTCTTGTATAATGAGCCCTTCAACCATTAAAGAAGCTGGCTAACAAAGCCAGCCTTGCCTAGTAATCTCTGTGATTTCCTTGACCAAATCCGACTGATTCCTTCAATCTGTATTCTGCAATTTGAATGCTGCAATCATCAGATGATCTGGGGTTTTCATCCCACTCATCTCAAGACTAGGGGTTTCGTCCTGGAGAAGACTTTCTTCATAGCTCGACAGAGAGAATAAAATCAAAATAAGTTGTGAATAAATCCTCAAACTCCACGAGTTCTCCTTAATAACCTTTCATTTGCTGTTTTTCCCTTCATCGACTTACATCATTAATATTTAATATTTCACATTAAATATGAAGTCGTCCTTTTTAATTAATTCCCCCTCCTTCATTAATAATTGCCTTAACTTCTTATAATGAGAATAAAATCAAAATGAGTTGTGAATGAATCCTCAAACTCCATGAATTCTCCTTAATAACCTTTCATTTGATTATTTGTTTCCCTTCATTGACTTACATCATTAACATTTAATATTTCACATTAAATATGAAGTCATCCTTTTTAATTAATTCCCCCTCCTTCGTTAATAATTGCCTTGACTTCTTATAATGAGATCGCCTAGGAAAAAGCACCCCCTTCATTCATAATGTTGGCCTAGGTAGATAACAAGTTATGACTTAAAGTGGCCCCAATAAATAATTAAATGTAATAGAATTTCACTTTAGCTTTTTGCTTCTTATATTTAATTTTCACCTTATTCCCTTCTTAATTCTTTGGCCCCATATCAGGGACATTACAAGTCTTCCCACCCCGAGATTGCTTGCCCCCAAGCAATCACCAGAATCAAATTTGATTAAAATCAAGTACACCATTCAATACCTGGATCCCAAAGAAGTCTTGGTGCATCTTCTTCGAATCCCCATAGCTCTAAACTGATATAAACATGATAAGACCCAAAACTATGAAGCACATTGCCATGATCCCAATGTAGAAGCACCCCAAACCAAACCACACACCATAGCAACCTGTAAGTACTCTTGTGGGTGAAGAGTTAAGTCAACAAGAGTACAAAATCACTGTTATAAGTCGGAACAATGTTCGTATATGACCCCACATGAGTATCCATATACACAGATGAATCTAGAACAGAAATGTCATCAAGCATATTGACTACACCAAGGGCTGGTTCAAGGGATGAACCCACTAAAGTTGTAAAATAATGATGTAATTCTTTTGCTACTGAGGAATTTTCTGAGTGTACACCTTTGTTAAGTCCCATTGCTAAGCATGAAGTATATTCATATGAAGATATTATATCGCTGCTAGCACCATGTATCAAGGCTTCCATGTCAGGAGAATAAGGAGATATGTTACTGCTGTCATAAATGGAATAATCTGATTCATCCCCTTGCACACAACTGGTGTTTTCATCATCAAGGTAAGTTTGCATACTCTTGGCTGCCACAACTTGTGGGTTAACACTTTTGGTAGCTCTCAACACAATTTGTCTACCTTCATGAGTAAACTCAAGCTCCATGTTGTTGAAATCTTGGATGTGTCTTCCAAGAGACTTCAACCAGGGTACTCCCAAAACTATTTCAGTTCCCCCAATACCAACAACATAGAACTTATCATCAAATGTATAATCATCTAATTGTATGCTCAACCTTGGTATTCTTCTTGTGCAACTGATTTTGGATCCATCTGCCAATATGACACTGAATCTGAAAAAAGTCCTCTACTTGTAGTCCCTCCCTAACTACAAAGTCCTCATCAATAAAGTTATGTGTAGCACCGTTGCCCACCATACACACAACTTCGTCTCCTTTGATGATCCCTTTTAACATGAGAAGACGATCTCTAGAACCACCGGATAGGGAAGCAAAAGTACCATGTGTTTTGTCATTGTGCTCACTATCCTCATCGTTGTCTACATCAGATATCACCTTAATATGATGTACCTTGCCCTTACCAAGACATCTATGTCCTGGTTCCCAAGGTTCTTTGCAAGAAAAGCAAAGGTTATTTCTTCTTAGCTCATTTCTTGACTCTTTTCCTACCTTAGGAGATGTGACCTTGAGCTGATTAGGAGCCTTCCCATCTGATTCATCATCTGATTTTGTGATAACCCAAACTGGATTTTTGCCTCCCTTTTGATGTTTAAGTCTGAAATCTTTGACCAGCGAATGCTTTTTTGGGTTTTTGGTGAATATTGAAGTTTTTATGGTTTTTTGAAGATTTTTGCTTGAATGTTTGACACTGCTGAATGGAATATAAATGCAATACATGAAAGAATAATGGACTGAAACAAAATTCAGAATTTTGATTTTTATTACCAGTAATTTACAAATTCAAAGAAATAACTATTTATGACATCCAAAGCCCAAAATTGGCCTACCAGGTATCCCACACTAGCTTGGATGAGCTTATTTATTGTTGGAAGTGGTGCACTAAGCAATACTGGAGCCTCCGAGTGCTATCAATTGCTCCAAAGTTATTTATTTGCCTCACTAATAATTATCAAAAACTTTTATTGAAGAAATAATTAAATCTGCTACAAGTTCTAATAGGCTCCTAGGAGAGATCACTGAATTTGGCCTAAAATCCTCAAGGAATTGCTCATACTGCTCAAATCTGCCTGAGAAAGTCTGATAAAACCACTTATTTGCTGATTGCTACCCTTGACAATGAATTTCCTACAGAATTCAAACACTTATTGCTGCTGATTTATTTTTCTAGCCATGCTGATGTCACCAAGCAGGTGCGGCCAGCACAGGATGACCTCCTGGAGCTGAAAATTGTTATTTGCTACCCTTAATTGCCTCCAATGTCTGATCTCCTTGCTGTTGCAGGTACGAGAATGCTGATTAAGACTAAATATTGAAGCCCAAATGGAAATTCTGAGTGAATTTCCCTGAATTATGGCTTGGGGTTTCATCCAAGCTTGCTTGAGATTGAAGAGATTTCATACTCTTAACATCTATATGCTGCAAATCTGATCACAAAGCTTCTATTCTTCAAATGAGAGATTAAAAATGATCAAAAGAATGATGAAGAATGACCTCCAAATGCCTTTTTAAAAGGCTCCAAACCCTAGGTCGTCACTTTTAGGGTTTCCATATTTTCAACTTATTATTTTTAATAAAATCTATGCCTAACTTTAAAAATTGACCCCTTAGGCATTATATTTTACTATTATAATGTTTTCCCCTTTTTATTACAACGTTTTATACCTCAAACGCCTAGGAAAAAGGAGGCCAACTTATTATAAGTTATTTTATTATAAACTGATTACAATATCACTTTAATATAATATTTCCTTATTTATTCATAAAATGCAATCCGGCACTCAAATCCGAATTCCCTCTGAAGCACTGTGGTCACCGATGCCTCTTGAGTCCTATAGAATAACAGGTAGTTCCCCCTAAAAAATAGGAACCTCACTCCAAACTCCAAAAAACTATTAAAAAGGCTCCTACTCTACTCCGTGGTCCCCCGAGTGGTCATTCAATCAATTGCCAGTTCTCCCTAAAAAATAGGAAACTTCCTTTAAAAAGTAGGAACTGTTGTGTAAATGCTCAAAATGGCTCACAGAGCCCCTGCAAAGCTTTATGCCCCTCAGAATGAGTCCCCTAACCATTTGGTTGACCTACGAGAACTCGGGTGATAGGTCAACCCTCTACTCATCTCCTGTTGCCTAGAAAGGGGACATTACAGCTTTCTCATTCCTGAAGTTTTTCTTCTGTAGCTGAAAAGGTGAGGTCTCAAGGTCAAGAGCTAACCCAATGGCATCATGCAAGGTACTAGGTTTATGTGCCTTGACCAACCCCCTTAGACTGTCACTCAAACCTTCCACAAACAGCATTGTAAGTCTCTTTTTTGTCATGTCTGGAACCATGACTGCAATCTTCTGGAACTCATTAATATATGATTCCACATGTTCCACATGCTTGAGTTGAGCCAAGTCTTTGTAATACATCTCTACATCTTTTTGGTCAAAGCGAGCAATCAGCTTATTAACGAATTCTTCATAGGAATGTATCAAGGCATGATCCTGTGATACTAATCCATGGTGCCACCAATCATATGCTACTCCCTCCAAATGCATCATGGCAAACTATACGGCCTTTTCCTCTTCCGTGGGTTTGAGTGCTAGGAATGTATCTAATTTGTACCCATGACCTAGCACTTATATTTCCACTTCCATCAAAGGTTGGTAGAGGAATCTTATTTAATGCATCTTTATACTCCACGGGTTGAGTACCCTGCCTAATTTGCCCCCTAGGCCTTCTTTCTTGCCTCTCCAAACAATACCTAGCCTTGTCTTTCTACTAATTCATAAACTGATTCAGATTCATTAATTGTCTTACATCAAGTGGAAGAGCTTTGTATTCATCATAGGCCACCATAACATCATCAATGATGTGTGTCTCCTCTTCCTCTACCTCAGGAATTGCTTCTTAAGTTTGTCTTGGCAAAAATACAAAGCGAAGAGGTCGATCAGATCACGTGCTCGCTATCCTAACTACATTAGAGGTTGTTCTATCATGATTTCCTCGTCCAGCATCACTTCTAATATGATCACTACTTGATCTTCTCAATCTTGCATGATCCACTCTCATTTGACACATGGTTGTAATCATACGATCCTAGAATTGTTGTAGCATTTGTTGCTGCTATTGGGAAAAGGTGGTCAGGAAATCATTAAGCTGATTATTCAAATCCCTTGGCGGGCTTTCACCTCTTCTTTCACCCATCTCTGCTTCAGCTGGGTTAATTTCAGCTCCTCATTGTCTTGACCTGCTTCTAGTGAAATATATGTGTGGTCCTACCTCTCTAGAGTGCATAGAATCAATTCAAACTTACATGCAATAACCCACTTTCAGAAATGATCAAAAATAACATGCAACCATCTGGGTATCCACCAAACTGACATGCAACGCAAACCACTAAACAGGACTGCTTTGAAATAACATGCAATGGTAACCCTCTTCATAAACTGCTCCTAAAATGACATGAAATCATCTGAGTATTCACCAAATTGCCATGCAATAACATCCAACACTCATGGAACTGCAAAATCTGACATGCATTACTGGAACCCTAACAGGCTGGCGATCACCAGCTCTAATACAACTGAAATATCCTTAGCTCATATTCGTTGCATATTGTTTGAATGCTTGCATGAGCATGTTGTTTGAATGTTTCATGAGGTTTATTTCAGAGCATGGGTAATTTAATGCATGCAACAATATAGATTTATAATAAATTATAGAAACAATATTACCAATGAAACTGTAAAACTTCAGATAGTTTATTGAAACCAGATATTTGACTCTTAGTACAAGTTCATATGTAATGTTGTGATTAATTTAAAGTACAATAATGTTGTAGACCACATACCAAATTTAGTTATATTAAACCATTAAATTCAACACTGACCGCGATTTTGACAGCAGATTGCTCTCCTAGAACAGTACCATGACTTGCATGTATGGCGCCTCTCCAGAATTTGTTGTGGCTACGAATTTGACAATACAACTCTTATTTCAATGGACCAGCTGCATATAAGTGCCTGCAATTTGTATGCAGAAGGCACGACTTCTTGTATAATGCACCCTTCAACAATTAAAGAAGTCAGCTAACAAAGCCAGCCTTGCCTAGTAATCTCTGTGATTTCCTTGACCAAATCTGACCGATTCCTTCAATCTGTATTCTGCAATTTGATTGCTGCAATCATCAGATGATCTAGGGTTTTCGTCCCACTCATTTCAAGACTAGGGGTTTCGTCCTGGAGAAGACTTTCTTCATAACTCGATAGAGAGAATAAAATCAAAATGAGTTGTGAATGAATCCTCAAACTCCACAAATTCTCCTTAATAACCTTTCATTTGCTTCTTTTTTTCCTTCAGCAACTTGCATCATTGATATTTAAAATTTCACATTAAATATGAAGTTGTCCTTTTTAATTAATTCGTCCTCCTTCATTAATAATTGCCTTGACTTCTTATAATGAGATCACCTAGGAAAAAGCACCCCCTTCATTCATAACGTTGGCCTAGGTAGATAACAAGTTATGACTTAAAGTGGCCCCAATAAATAATTAAATGTAATGGAATTTCACTTTAGCTTTTTGCTTCTTATATTTAATTTTCACCCTATTCCCTTCTTAATTCCTTGGCTCCATATCAGGGACATTACAAAGGAAAAGAGCCAAGCATGTAATGTCCCTACTTTGAAATATAATTTAATAATAAATAATAATAAAATTAAAATACAAAAGAATAAATATAAAAAATTAAAATTAAAATATAAAAAAATATAATTAAATATAATTAAAATTTGATTAAAGTTAATGAAAGGTCAAAAGGCATGAAATGATAAGTTGTGACTTCCTCAAACGTGAGATATAAAGGGGAGAAGAGAAACTCATTTGAGGGGGGGAGAATTTGAAAAATGAGAAGTGTAGATCTGATTTAAATAAGAAGTGCAGATCTGATTATGAAAGGTTATGTCCCTTTCAAAGGGCAGACATAATGAAGAGTTGCACTCTTTCAAAAGGTGCTAATGGTGAAAGGGTGTGTCTCTTGCCAAAGGGCATGCATGATGAAGAGGTGTGACCTCTCCCTCACATTGAGAGATATAAAGGAAAGGAATCAAAGCATCCAATAACATCAAAATGGATTGATAAGATCAGAACTGTTATTAAGTTACAAGCAGTAACATCTTTGTATCTTTGTTCTTGGTGGTATGCATGGGGATGAGCTGAGTATGTATGCTTAATATATGAAACCTGATAATGTTATTATGCAGAATTAATAGTAATATTAATATGGACTTGTTGTGACCATTTCACACATCGCCCCATTAAAATGGGGACCCCCTCTTTTTGCTCGTGTTGCCTGTTCTTTTTCTCTGCTTTTTAGGGTTTTTGGTAGTTCGTCAGTTGTCTGGATTTAGGGTCAAGCCTTAGGGTTTCTGTTTTGTCGTTTTCAGGCCAAAGTCCAGTCAATCTTGAGAGTTTTTCGAGCTTCCTTTCGTAGGATACAAATTTTGAATAAAGTGAATTCGCCAGAGGTTAAGTGAGTTGGTCTATTTTCAATTGGAATTTTGAATGAAGAGTCTAAATTTGTTTAAGTGTGAATGATGAAATTGCGAATTTTGTCCAATTGAGTGATTTTGACCAAATTTTGAAAATTTTGATATTTGATCCCGGGCATTGGAAAGGTCTTGTTCTTGCCTTGTGAAGTGATTGTAATCCCGAAATCGTGATATTTTGGCCTGTAGGAGCAAAATCACTCCTGTCCCTCAGTGAAGGACCGGAGCTCGTTTTCAAAAATCTTACTGTCCCTGCAGGATCAAGATGATCTTTCGAGTGGAAGTGGTAAAGGAAGGCATGTTCTTTCCGTTGAATATAATTTGAAGAATTTCATGAGCATGGAAATGCCCCAGGAGTGAAAATCGCTCCTGTCCCTCAGTGGAGGACCGGAGCTCAAAATCAAACATTGCCTTGTCCTTGCAGGATTTAAACAACTTGACGATTTGAAAAGATCAAAGGAGATATGTTTTATCAATTGAATATAACTTGAAGTGCCTTCGTGAAGGAAAACAGACCAAAAATGCAAAGTTCGCTCCTGTCCCTCAGTCAGGGACCAGGGCGAAATTCAGTGTAGCTCCCGTCCCTCTCCCAGGGACCAGAGCGAAATTCTTCATATGGCAAAATTCAGGCAAAAGCAAGCAAGTTTTGAGTTTGAAGGCAAGAAAGGAGGATGAAATGAACCCGTTGAATACAAATTGAAGATTACAAGACATCAATAGGACACTCAAATTGACCTAGGCGCTCCTGTCCCTCAGTCAGGGACCAGAGCGATTTTGCCTTAGGTCAATTTCTCGCCAAGTTTGAATAAATTCCAAGCCATGGATGAATGAAGGGATGCGCAACAAGATCGTTGAAGATAAATTTTGGGGTTGGCAAAGTGTAATTGAGCTTGCACATGGAAATTCGCTCCTGTCCCTCACCTAGGGACCAGCGCGAATGATGATTACCTTGCCCTCCACTCAAGTTCAAACCACTCCCAGTCAGGATGCATGGAGGCAAGGACGTTTTGAA
Organism: Cryptomeria japonica; assembly: GCF_030272615.1. NCBI lineage: Eukaryota > Viridiplantae > Streptophyta > Pinopsida > Cupressales > Cupressaceae > Cryptomeria > Cryptomeria japonica. The sequence continues at coordinate 121,521,006 of NC_081413.1, forward strand.
GCGTCTTAACGAAGAACGAAGTTACAAGGACTGCTAAAATTGAAAGAATTGCACCAAATGCCCAAATTCGCTCCTGTCCCTCAGTCAGGGACCAGAGCGAAATTTCTATGAGGGCCTAAGTGTTGAAGGTTTATCAAGTTTCAAGTGTCCAAGAGGGATCAAAGGACCTCATTCTACATGGTGAAAGTGATTGCAAGTCGATACAAGCAAGGATGAGCCCAGAATACTCAAATTCGCTCCTGTCCCTCAGTCAGGGACCAGGGCGATATTTACCATATTGGCCAAATCCTTAAAAAATCACGCCAAGTCAAGGACGTACAAGGTACCACAGGGTCCAAGGTGTCTTAAGAAGATGATATACAAAGAAATCAAACGTCAAAAGGTGATCAATTGAGCCAAGGAGACAACATCGCTCCTGTCCCTCAGTCAGGGACTAGGGCGATTTTCACAAGATCATCCATTTTTCTTCAAAATCATGACAAGGCAAGGATACACAAGATCAAGGATATCGTTTGGAAGGCAATGAACAAGAAACAAAGGTTACAAAGCGACAAATTTAGGCTAAGATACAAGGTTCGCTCCTGTCCCTCACCAAGGGACCAGGGCGATAATCCTCCAAGCACCAAAGTGCCTTGTTAAGGACAAGTAGAACAAGCATGAAACGAAAGGATAACGTTGTTTCTTCCTCGTGATGAAATTTGGTGATCATAGAAGCTAAGATCAAGGAGAAAACGCCAAGATCGCTCCTGTCCCTCAGCCAGGAACCAGGGCGATGATGGTCACAAGAGGCATTCATTTACGAAACCAAGTTAATCAAGTTCGAAATTCCTTGCAAATATGCCAGTATCAACGTGAAGATGATGGTTTTGAACGTCGAAAGCACAAGAATTAAGGCCAAAATGAAGTTCGCTCCTGTCCCTCAGTCAGGGACCAGAACGATAGGTTCGTATCTTTCCCTTCTCCCAATTTTTGGCGCTAAAACAATTTTTTAAATTTTATTAAATGCTAGAAAAATCGATAAATCAATTAATAGCATTTAAAAAATTGAGCGTGGATATTTAATTAATTAATTTTGCTTATTTTTAAAATCGAATTAATTAATTGCAAAGGCATTAAATTAATTAATTATTATTTTAAATAATAAAATGGGGCGCTTGGTGTTTATTTGTTTATTTTACAAAAGTCTGCGTTTAAATTTATTTAAAAAATCATTTTAATTTCTTTATTTTGGCAAAGTCGGCCTAGAGGTAAATGAGAGGTGAGCGCTTATAAAAGGAGGGTGAAAATTTTCATTTTCACATTATCATTTTATCATCTTCCATATGCGATTTTGGAGAAATGCGATTGGTATTCAAGTGGAGCGAATTTCCATTCCAAGGAAGGCGCAAACATCATCAAGGGAGTGCGAACTTGAAGTTAAAGTAAGGCGAACTTGCCAAAGACATTAAAGATCACACCAAAGACCCCAAGGGTGGCGAATTGATAAGGAGGACGTTCATTTGAAGAGGGATCACGTGGGAGGCTTCAAATTTCGATTGTTGCCTAGGCGAATTTTCTTGTTTTGCATTTTAGAGTTAAGCTCTCAAGTGAGGTATGGCGACCCCGAAGGCGGGAGCATCCACCAGTCGTCCAGCTCTCATGAAGGGGGATCAAAAAACCGAAGAAGTGGAGACCAAGATCGTGTCTAAGTGGAGCAACATTGGAGATACCAACTTGGGCAACTTCAGTACGAAGAAGTTTCGAGAGGTCCCTTACATTGGCAAGCCATCACCTGTCGCCTGGAGGATAATTGAAAGTGGCATCATTAAGGCGGCCGGCTTCCCTCCAGCAGTACAGTGCCATGAGTTGATGATCGAGTGTGCTCGTCATTATGATCCTTAGTCCAGAACGATCGTGTCCAAGGAAGGAAACACTTTGGCGTATCTTTCAGAGGAAGCTATAAGTGAGGCTTTCCATCTTCCAGAGCACAGAGATATGATATACAAGAGCATAGAAGGAGCCAGGTCAATGTACGAAGATGATCCAGATGCTTGCCTAAGCATCATCAACAAGAACTGGTTACTCAAGAGTCGTCCTCGCCTGAGCAAGGTACCGAACACACCACACAGGATTGATTTCCAGGAGGAGTACAGAGATTTGATTACAATGCTCAACCGAGTCACAGGAGCCCCTCAGGCCTTCTACTTTGAGAAGTGGATGTTCTACTTCATCCAGGTGATAGTTCAGGGAAAGGGAACAATTCATTGGGCTAGAATGATTAGCCATTGCTTGGACGTACAGTTGAGGAGACTCAAGGCTACCAAGTCCTTCCACATGAGTTCATACGTCATTTATGCCTTGATCAAGAGCTTTGAGTACGCAGGACTACCTCACAGAGGAGTGATTGGAAGAGGACCTGGCGAGGTCAGGGTTTGTGATTCCTATGTTCACTTGCATCATCCGCCAGGAAGCAACTACAAGTTAGTTAATGATACCTTCACTATGAACATCACAAGGACGTTGCAAGGCGGGATTCACAATAGATTATCTCAGGATGCACAGGAACTAGTAAAGAGGTACGGTGCTTGGTTTATCCAATTTCCGAAGTTTACTTATATCAGAGTTCATGGATGTCCTTCACCTCCATACATGTTGCCGAGATATCCGACAGACAGAATAGTGTTACTTGAGGTAACAAGACAATTGGCAGCTTATGCGAAGGCATTCAGACACAGACATGGAAATGGAGTTCCTGTACCTATCATATTGGGCAATTCAGTTGAGGTATGTCCTAATGCTTTAGCCATGGATGACGCAGAGAAGGAGTTAGCTTTGTATTCTTTTTCATTCTTTGCTTTGAGGGAAAGCTTTGATCCACATGGATATATAGAGGAGACAGTCGGTAGGAAGTTTAAGCATGAGTTTCAGATAGAAGATTTTATGATGAATCTCTTGGATGATCTTGAAGTAAAAAGAAAGATGCATTCTAGATTGCCTTTGGATTTCATCAGGAAATACAAGATTTACAAAGTGGTCGACCAAGCTCAGGACAGTGGCAGACATCTCCAGTCATCCTATGACCGAGAAAGCAAATCAGTAAGGTTAGATTGGAATGAGCCCGAGGTCGTGGATCTAGATGCTTTGATGGTTCCAATCCTGTCTTGTACTCGCAGATGGGTTGATGTGCAGCATCAGAAGTTGAGAGAGCAAGGTATAGCTATGACTTTCACCTTGGAGGAGAGACCAGCCGAAGGTGGAGCTAGTGTAAGCGAAGGTAATCCTAATCCCAGAAATGCAAATGAAGGCAACCTTCGAAGTGCAAGTGAAGGCGATCTCCATCCAAGAGGCTCGAAGAGGAAAGAGAGACCTGGAAAGAGAGAATCTTCCAAGAAGAAACAAGAAGCCAGCCGAGATCGTTCATCCGGTACATCTTCTCGACAAGAGAAAAGGACACTTGAAGTGGAAGAGTCTATGGAGTCGATGGTTCAGAATGATAAAGAAGGACAGGTACCTCAAGGGTCACCAAGTGGATCTCTCCAAGATTATGAGTTACATGAAGGCAAGAATAATGACGAAGTAACATCTCCTCACAGAGAAGAAGAAATATTGCATAAGGAAATACAGGTCAAAGAGACAAGATCAGCCATCCCAGATTGGTTAAAGGAAAGATTAACGAAGGTGATTGTGATCGAGGACGAAGACAATGTGATCGATTTAGAGAGCCTTGTTGGACATTCCCAGGAAGAGACAGAGAAGAGAAAGGCTACCAAGATGTCCAAGATGATTAGAGATGAGTCTGGATCCAGAAAATTACAGATAGCTACATCGGCAGTGGACAAGTATGAAGGTGAGATCTTAGCAGAGGAATATGATATAGAGACATTTGAGCTAGGTCCATCCACAGCCGAGCAGACATTAGATGATGCCACCGATTCGTTTGAGGCATTGAAGGACAAGCTTAGGGAAGAAATGGAGAAGAATAGGAAGCTTGAGAGAGAGGTCGGTGCATGGAGAACATATTTCAGCCATCTCAATCAGCCTTTAGGGCGTCAGGATTCAGCAAGATCACCCATACAGGCACTTCCCCTTCAATCAATTGGTGAGGCAAAGAGATTCAGGAGTATGGTCCAGTGTATGAGTACTTGGATGGACAAATCTCATACAGTTGCCGTAGAATTTACAACAAGGATGATGAAGACTATTCATAGAGCTATTCAGGCTCTTGAGATCATCCACAACTTGATGATAACGGTAGCTGCTTTTGCTCATACCAAGGATGTTATCATTCCTGTCTTCAAAGTAATTAGACAAACATCGAGGAAGGTCTTAGCGCAGGAAAAGATTATGGATGGAGGACCTCACAGTTTACTTCAGTGGTCAGCCTTACTCCAGATGAAGGAAGTTCTCTTTGAGGACATCAGTACTAGGTGCAGTCATGTTGAGGAGGTGATCAACCCGATCCAGGACAGAGTATTTGAGGTACTTCGTACCATTCTTGGCAGGAGGATCGAAGTTGAGACAGATGTGGATTTGCAAGAATTGGAGGATAGGATCAAGGTCATCTTTTGCAAGGACGCCAATATCACAGATGAGCAACAGGACCAGATGTTTGCTACCATGCTCCTGATCGAAAAGACTAAGGAACTTGAACTTACATGGGACGCAGCTCTTCTAGATGCATTTGATCAGGTCATCGACTTGGAAGAAAGAATGAAGAATCTTCCCGAGATTCCAATTGCTGAGATCGAAGGAATCATATCAAGATTCATTGCATATGCTAAAAAGGAGCATTGGAAAGGGAATAAGATTCTAGATGAGAGGTTGTTATAGATGACATGGCACCTTAATAGTCATTGGTCTATGTCTCCTAGATTTTCGTGCCAAATTTAATAATTGGCTATGCATTTAATGTTAAGCAGTAAAAAGGAGGCTATTTGTAACAAACCCTAATTAGGGTTTAGGTGTCATAATCTTGACCATTGATCTGCTTTTGATCTGGACCATTCATTGTAATTGAGGATGCTATTTATACCCTCATTTCATTTCATTTTCATAATTAGATGTGAGAAGAAGATTAGATTATTGATGTATTAGAGAGATTAGAGTTTAGAAGCAATTTACTTTTGTAGCAAGATTGAGTTTTGAGGAAGGAATTCAAACAATTGTTGTACATGATGACTTTGGAATCAATGAAATATTGAAGTTATGGTGTTTTGTTGCAATTCTCTTGGTTATCTTCATAGTTGTTCATTTTTCTTGAAACATTCTCAATCAAAGTAGTGTGTTAATTCGAAGGACAAAGTGTTGGACTTGATCCTTGGTAGGATTCGCTTTCCAAACCACTAGCTTCTTGCTGATTGTAGGAACGCCTTGCGTGGTCGACTGCAAATATTTGAATCACTTAAATCTTCAATCATTATTGTATCTTGGATATGTACCTTCGTGCTAGTGTCTTCGATCTTTGATGTATTGAAAATCATTTGTTACCCTAGAAGATCGCATCAATTTCAATTGAGTTGTTAACTTATGGCAAAATTGAAGTTGGTAGAATCCCACCAAGTCTTGTCCACATGAAGTCATTCTTAGGGTTAGACTAGATTAGACCGCTTGCAACCCTATCCTTTTGTTATTTTTTGAAAAGCTTGTTTAGTTTAGCAAAATCTTCGGCAATGTAAGGCCCCTTGATGACACAGCAATCACAACGACCACTGGTGCTTATCCACACATAGAGACCCTACTAAAAAGAACATTGGAGTCATCCTAACTGATCCTTCTTGCGAAATCTTCAGCAATTAGCGACTTTATTCAAGAGAGGATAAGATGCCTTTGGGTATTTTATTCTGTGTATGATTGTGTACAAAATACACGTCAACAGGACTGCAATATGTATGATAGTCATACTTAATTTCATATATATTCATTGTACATAAGAAATTAGTATACTTATAGTCTAAATCATGTTATTACTGTCAGTATTTAAAAAGATGGGAATGAGATGTTCCAAAGAGGGGCAATCTAAATTCAAGCAATAGCCCAAGATAGGGTGGGGATCAGCGACCCATTAGCCTTGAGGGTATAGACCCAAGATAGGTAAGGGCTTGGATCTGTAAACTTTGAGGGAACCTATTGTATTTGGTCTCTAAGCGCTTTGGTAACATACATAGACCCTTCTCCCTTAAAACTGAAGTAGTGGCAGGGTCTGATATCTATATTAAACACTATGAATAATGAAATTAATCATTTAATGACGAAAATAAATAAGAACTTGTTAATAACTAATTGAAGAATATCAATCAATTCTAGTATATTGAAATAGATCAAGTAGGGGACATTACAAAGCACCACTGGTCTAAATATTGAAAGAAACTAGATAAATTGTTGTTTGAGTTTCTATAGAGAAAATAAAATCTCTCTTAGATTTCATAGTAAATGGGGCATCTAAAAATGGCATGTTTCCTAGTCTTCACATCTTGGTGGGAGCAAATATAATAGATCTAGTCCTAACAAAGGATATGATGATCAATTTCCACTTGTAACTGGTGACAACACACTCTCAACTGGCTAAGGGGAAACTTCAAGTCGTGGGACTAGTGGCGATAAATATAGTGAGGGTGGTGATCAAACGATCCATCATTTGTAAAAATAATGCTTTGCATAACAAGCTAGCTTGAGATTGAGCAGCTCAAGGGGAGAACTAGGTGCTCCAAATATATTGTTTGTAAATGTCCTCTTTAGCAATTACAGTGATAGAGTCCTTAATGGGAAGAAGTTGACAAGGAGCATCTAGGGAGCACATGAAAGAAGGTAGCTTATCAATACAGATGCCAATTGAAAGAAGCAACTTAATCTCCCAATACCAACAATGTTGGCGGCTAGTAGGGACCAAGGAAGCAATGGAGACAAGAAGCCATCCCCTCAAAGGAGAAAAGTGCTAAAAATGGATATCCTCATGACCAAAAACTAAGACCCCCATGGATTGGAATATGTAGATAGAAGTATGTGGAGCAATGAATCCTAATCATTTTGTATCCTACTAGAGGCATAGTCATGACAATATAGGAATATTCTTCATAAACGACACATCAATTCTTATCGAAAAGTGTGTTGCAATTAAAGATTATTAGTTTTTACCATTTTTGGAATTTGAAGATGATTCATTTCTTCTCTAGTGGGTGCAATGAGCTTTATATGAAACAATTCATCTTTTTTGACATTCTTCATATTTATGATAAGAGAACCTGCCTAACTACTATCTAAACATTTATGCTCTCATCTAGAAGAAAAAACCCACATAGTTTTAAGTGCATAATCTACCAATATAAGGGTGAAATACAGCAATGGAAAAGGACAAGAAATGCAGTTAGAAGCCACTAGCATACATATGCAAAATAGAAATAATAGAAACAAACATAACTGCACCAGCATCTGCATTTGTAATGTCCCCTACTAGATATAGGCCTGTTTAATAATAATTAATCTTATATTGGATGAGTGTAGTCTTGGAAGGACAACCTGCACCTAAAAGGAAAGGCAAGCACCTACATACATGTTCAATTATAATTAGACTTAATTCATTCTAATGCAAAAATAGATAGAAAATGGTATATGAGACATGAGAGGGGTTGCACGGGTCCGTTGTCTACCAAGCCCAAGGAATGGTTGCTTCTAACCTCCTTGCTAGACTTGGCGGCCCATGTTGCTTGCCCTTCAAGCCCATTACCCATACACACAACATCTTTTGAGTTCAGCGTGGGGAGTGCAACTGGTTCCTTGACTCCAAGGGTCCTTATGACCACTTGTGAGAACCTCGTCACCACTAGATTACACCTCAAACCTCTTCCCACAAGATGCAGCAAACAGATTGAACCATTTCTTCAAATGCATACATCTCATATGGAATAAATCTAAATAAATAATGCTACTGTATTTACAAACATATTCAGTTTGGAATCGATTATCTTGAATATTTACTTGTAGATATGTATCATATAACTTATTATGTAAGGCTGCTACGTACCTCAATCCCTGATTTTGCAAACTTAACTAATATGATTAGTGTTGATGCTAGGTTGCTGATATAATTGATGCCACATACCTAGCCGTATGTTGTTTGCAACTATAAATAAATTTCACTGAATGTTTGAGATCCAGACTTATTGCTGCCCTTTCTTGTAGTTGGAACAATTGTCTTATATACTATTCAATGGCAATGAAAGTCATGTTGCAAAAGACATGACTCTTGGCTGTTCATAACCGCCACTTTCCTTGCACCCTTTCACATCTATTAGCCACCGATTATTCTCTTAATTAATTCGCTATCACATGATAATAAACCGTGCATTCCAGGTATCAGTTAGATTACAAATTAATCGAATTATCATTAACATTATTTACAGTTTGGTGTTTGTCTTAGACAGCAATTTCGATCTCTATATATATTTATTTTATGCTCCCTTGAGTCTGCTAATGCATATTCTCATTTCATAAATAAATTAATATATTATCATAGAATTCAGACTGTTGTGCGAATAATTGTAACCTTGCTTGTATTATTATTCTTCTTGCTGATCCATATTATTCTAAACATAATGCCATACCCTTCCCCTCCGTGTCCTTCTACCAAGAACAAGGATGTTGCTGCCTGTAACTTAATAACAGTTCTGATCTGATCTGATCCATGGTGATGTCCCTGGATGCTTTTGATTCTTTTCCTTTATATCTCTCAATGTGAGGGAGAGGTCACACCCCTTCATCATATATGCCCTTTGGCAAGAGACACACCCTTTCACCATTAGCACCCTTTGGAAGAGTGCAACTCTGCCCTTTGAAAGGGACACAACCTTTCACAATCGGATCTGCACTTCTTATTTAAATCAGATATGCACTTCTGATTCCCAAATTATCCCCCCTCAAATGATTTCCTCTCCCTTTTATATCCCATGTTTGAGGGAGTCAGAACTTTTCATTCCATCTCTTTTGACCATTCATTAACTTAATTAAATTTTAATTATATTTAATTATATTCTTTTATATTTTAATTTTTAATTTTAATTTTATTCTTTTGAATTTTTTATTATATTATTATTATTTACCATTAAAAAATAAATTCTATTCCAAAGTGTGGACATTACAGCATTTGCGCACAAACCCATAAAGTAATAAAAACCCAATAGATCTAGTGCATAGGCAGACCTTCAAAACATTGTCAGGAAGGATACGTGTCCCTTGATGTATGTCACTGATTCTGTTGGAGTATGTGGCTCACTAATTTGAGATAGCATGTCATTTTTTTTATTTTCCAAATACCCATGTACCATAAAAATAACGGTAATGCATTGTTTGATATTTCAATTTCAAAGAGTCACTTAAAATTCATACAAGTTACAGCCCATGAGCAACCCACACAGAGCCTCAAGCAATCAGTGTTCACTGAACATCTTAACAGAACCGCAAAGAAATCAATGGCTCTTTTGTAATCCCAACCTTAAGTAACTTAAGGTCCAATAAGTAACCTCAACTGGGTCTTGAGCAACTAAATTGCCTATGAGAAACATAAACTGAACCTCAAAGCAATTAGATGGCCCGTAAGCAAACTCAAAATTGTGCCTTGAGTGATTCAACTAAGCCAAGCAAGTCAAGGATCCAACAGCAACCTTAACTTAGCCATTGACCAGATCAGAAAGTATTAGAATTTACAAGCCAATGGTCAACACTGGTTGCCAATAATGACATTATAGTTAACAGATGAAGTATACAGTTATACATAAACACAATAGCCAGGGTTAAAGTGGTCAACTTACCTTGCAATTGAATCTAATTTGTAACTTCGGTGATTGAACAACAATATACAAAATCTTCAATGACTGTAACAAACTGAAAAATCAATAGTGCAATATTCTATCCAAAGAGCAAATCCTTGCCCAATAACAGATTTAGTTATTTTTTCTGTATTACCCGCTTTACCTGTTTCAAAGCTCAAAGCATATGTGTCACTTCATCAAATTTTCGTAAGCCCGAAGAACCAGAGTCTTAGTCCCCTTAGTTATTGTTGTCATTTTATGACACCCTTAGTCCATCAGTAAGAACCGATCAGAGATACGATCCATGGACCAGCGCTGCCCCAGTTGACCAAGGAGAAAGCAGAAGTGTTGTCTTGCCTAGAGGAAGTTCCTTCTCTTTGCCTTCTCTTCTTTTCTTCTCCGGAACCCCGAGGTTCTGAAGTTCCCTTTGCTTCCTTTTCTTTCCTGTTCCCCGGAACTCCGGAACCCCAAGGCTCCAAAGTTCCTTCTCTTTGCCTTCTCTTCTTTTCTTCTCCGGAACTTCGGAACCCCGAGGTTCCAAAGTTCCCTCCTCGTCTTCTCCCCTTCCCCGGAACTCCGAAACCCCACTGCCTCTACTTTCTCCTTCGCGGAGCTCCGGAACCCCGAGGTTCTGAAGTTCCTCCCTTTCCTTCCCCCTCCTCTTCAGTTCTCCGGAACCCCGAGGTTCTGAAGTTCCCTTTCCTTGCCTTCTTCGGAACTCCGGAACCCTGAGGTTCCGAAGCTCCTTTCCTTTAGCCCCTTTCTTTTCCCGGAACTCTAGAACCCTGAGGTTCTGAAGTTCCTTCCCTCCTTGCCTTTTCTCTTTTCCCAGAACTCCGAAACCGCGAGGTTCCGAAGTCCCTTCCTTGTTGCCTTTCCCTCTTCTCCGCAACTCCGAAACCTCGAGGTTCCGAATTTCCTTCCTTAGCCTTTTTCAGTTCCCCGGAACTCCGAAACCCCGAGGTTCTGAAGTTTCTTCCGAAGTCTTCCCCACTTCGGGAACCCGAGTTTCCGAAGCCCTTGGACTTCTTTCCGGCTTGCAACACTTCCGGATGGCGTGACCAACACTTAAAGCTCTAAATGCTCCGACGACTTGTGCACCTTCTTTTGTGGAGCTACAGGAGTGCATTTAATGATTTTGGCAGGATTTCCATCAAAAGAGGTACTTATGTCATGGCTGCATGCTCTGACTTTGGAAGGTTAGTCAATCCACCCTTCTCAGGGTTGCATTTTCAAGGTATGGCTAGGTTGCTTGCATGTACAGAAAGTCAGGTGCATGCACTTCCCTGCACTCCCAAACTGACATTTCCCTACACACACAAGGGTCATGATCTCTCTTCTGCAACCAGTTTTCTATATAAAGGCCGTTAAGCCTCATTATAAAGGGTTCTCTCCCTACTGGCTTGAACTATTCTATGCTCTTTCACTTCTTTTGTATTTATCTTGCATTTTTTGCAACTGTAAGTTTGGTCATTGGCCTTATAATGAATTGAAATCACCATTCTTGTCTTCCTTCAACTTATGTATGCAGTGCATGTTTCCTTACCTTCATCATAGGTGTATGTTTTGTGGCTCTTCTCTCATATATCTTGTGTTCATTTATTTCTGAGTGTGAATTGTGGGAAACCTTCTCCCCTCTTGACATTCAACGAATTCTATCCTCCATACATGCATTGGGGTCACTCAAACAACTGAAGTTTGTGCATCTCCTGGGTATTTCAAATGATTCTTTGTGTCATTTCAGGTAGGGAGAGAAACAATCTCTTCTCGGTGCATCACCTCCTTTCATTTTAAGCATTTCTCTCTTCCCTTTTCCTCTGCAAGTTGTTAGGATAGGCTTAGGAGTAAGTTTTGAAGTGTTGAGTTGGTTCAACACTTGCACCTGGATTGAGAAGGAAGTTGGCCTTCTCCGAAGATTCAACCCCCTTGCGCAAGGTCCCACACTTCGAGGTTGTTTCCATGTTTCACAAGGTTGCTGAGTTGATAGCTCAGCAAGGGTGCAAGCTTTTGTGATAACAGTTTTTGGCACGCCCGGTGGGACAGACTTTTGATATACATGCTAAGGATTCAGTGTTGTTCTTAGTGTCCCAGCCTTTGGAGGCAAACATCTCTCAAGCTCTTGGCGACTCTGCTCAACAAGTCCAGTTCTTGTTCATGCGAAGTTCCTTCTCCGGAAGTTCGGAACCCCTAGGTTCCCAAGTCATCGCAACTCTGGAACTTCACAACCCCGGAACCCCCAAGTTCCTAAGTCATTGCAACTCTGGAACTTCGCAACCCCGGAACGCCCAACTTCCTAAGTCACCAACTTCGGAACTCCGGAACCTCGAGGTTCTGAAGTTCGCAAGTCCACTTCCCCGGAACCCCCAGGTTGCGAGGTGCCTAAGTCCTCAACTCCGGAACCCCGAGGTTCTGAAGTCATGCAATCCTAAGCCCAAGCCAACTGAGGATTCAGTGTTGTTCTCAATTCATAAAGCCTTTAGAGGCAACATCTTTCAAGCACCTGGCGACTCTGCAATCATTTGGTGGATCTGTGGTATGTTATCAGTCTCTGGTTGAGAGGGTTCATCTGCTCTCTTTAGGCAATTTGTTAAACAAGCTCCATCTCTTTCAAATGCTTTCATATGAGTTCATATCATGGGTGTAACTTCTATTCACCCCCATTCTATGAGAATGCCTGCCATTTTTCCCCTCCTTACCAACAAGACCGAACTAGGACTGCTCCTAGTTTCAACCCAAATAGCTTCACTTCAGCAGCAAGTGGGTACTTTCCTAATGCTTGCCACCCACCCACCCCTTCTCAGCCTTCTTAGCAGCCCAACCAACCCCAAGATGATGAAAAAAGGCAAATTGCAAAAATCAAAAGTGTGTTGCTTAATTTCACCAAGCAGCTGGAGGAGCTGAAGAGACAATAGGAGTGGGATTTACAATAGGATCAGCTTGCTTATCAGGCTCAGCTTCAGCAACAACAGATGGAACCCCAAAGACAACATAGGGAGTTCCTTGCAACGCAGCTTGCCTCTGCTAGGAAGAAAGAAATTGAGCAACTAGCAGACATAGAGATGCGGCTTATACAGGAGGAGGTTTCTGCCCCTAGGGTTCCTAAGTTTGAAATCTCAAGCTTCAGGCAGGGGAGACCTCCCAAGCCTTCAACTAACCCCGCTAGTTTTAAAATTCCAAGTTTCAAGGGAGCTCCAGTTGTTGTTATACAAGAGCCTTCTCCTCAATGCCTTTTGCAAAACACCCCACCACCTAGGCCCTTTCCTGATGCTATCTCCCTTTTTAAGGGCGGACCTATTGTATGGAGGACGGATGGTTCCTGTTGTCATTTTATGACACCCTTGGTTCATCAGTAAGAACCGATCAGAGATACGATCAATGGACCAGCGCTGCCCTAGTTGATCAAGGAGAAAGCAGAAGAATCATGAAGTGTGAGGTGTTGCCTTGTCCGGAGAAAGTTCCTCCCTTGGCCTTTTCTTCTTCTCTGAAACTCCGAAACCTCGAGGTTTTGAAGTTCTTTCTCTTTGCCTTCTCTTGTTTTCCTTCTCCGAAACTCCGGAACCCCGAGGTTCCGAAGTTCCCTCTTCGTTTTCTTCCCTTCCCCAGAACTACGGAACCCCGAGGTTCCAAAGTTCCTTCCCTTTGCTGCCTATCCTTTCTTTTCCCGGAACTCCGAAAACCCGAGTTTCTGAAGTTCCTCTCTTTCTTTCCCCTTCTCTTCCATTCCCCAGAACCTCGAGGTTTCGAAGTTCCTTTCTCTTCTTCTTCCCTTCCCCGGAACCCCGAGGTTCCGAAGTTCCTTTGCTAAGTCCTGCCTTTTCCTTGCCTCCTCCTTTCCTGAACTTCGGAACTTCGAGGTTCCAAAGTTCCTTTCCCAAAACTTCGGAACCCCGAGGTTCCAAAGTTCCTTTCCCTCTTCTTACCTGGAACTCCGGAACCCCGAGGTTTCGAAGTTCCCTCCTAGCCTTTCTTCCTTTCTTTCTCCGGAACCCCGAGGTTCCGAAGTACCCTACTGCTCTCCTTCTCCTTCCCGAAACCCCGAGTTTCCGAAGTCCTCGGACTTCTTTCCGACTGGCAACACTTCCGGATGGCGTGATCAACACTCAAAGCTTTAAATGCTCCAACGACTTTTGTGACTTGAGCACCTTCTTTTGTGGAGCCATAGGGGTGCATTTAATGTTTTTGGCAAGATTTACATCAAGAGAGGTACGGGGCCATGTTTGTTGTGGTGACTTATGTCATGTCTGCATGCTCTGACTTTGGAAGGTCAGTCAATCCACCCTTCACAGGGTTGCCTTTTTGGGGTATGGCTAGGTTGCTTGCATGTACAGAAGTCAAGTGCATGCACTTCCATGCACTCCTAGACTGACACGCAGGGGTCATGATCAATCTACTAACCAATTTTCTATATAAAGGTTGGTAAGCCTCATTGTAAAGGGTTCTCTCCCTATCGGCTTGAGCTATTCTATGCTCTTTCACTTCTCTTGTATTTATTTTTGCATTTATGCAACTGTAAGTTTGGACATTGGCCTTATAATGAATTGAAATCATCATTCTTGCCTTCCTTCAAACTTATGTATGTCGTGTATGTTTCCTTACCTTCATCATAGGTGTATGTTTTGTGGCTCTTCTCTCATTTATGTTGTGTTAACTTATTTCTGAGTGTGACTTGTGGGAAACCTTCTCCCCTCTTGGCATTCAGTGAATTCTAACCTCCATACATGCATTGGGGCCACTCATACAACTGAAGTTTGTGCATCTCCTGGGTATTTCAATTGATTCTTTGTGTCATTTCGGGTAGGGAGAGGAACAATCTCTTCTTGGTGCATCACCTTCTTTTATTTCAAGCAATTCTCTCTTCCCTTTACCTCTGCAAGTTGTTAGGATAGGCTTAGGAGTAAGTTTTGAAGTGTTGAGTTGGTTCAACACCTGCACCTGGATTGAGAAGGAAGTCGGCCTTCTCTGGAGATTCAACCCCCTTGCGCAAGGTCCCACACTTCGAGGTTGTTTCCCTGTTTCACAAGGTCGTTGAGTTGAGTGCAAGCTTTTGTGATAACAGTTTTTGGCACGCCCGATGGGACTTTGTTCAACATACATGCTAAGGGTTTAATGTTGATTCTTAGTGTTTCAACCTTTAGAGGCAATCACCTTTCAAGCACTTGGTGACTCTACTCAAATTCAAGTTCTTGTTCATACGAAGTTCATAACTCAGAGACCCCAAAACCCCCAGGTTCCCAAGTCATCGCAACTCTCACAACTCTGGAACCCCCAGGTTCCAAAGTGCTTAAATTCGAAACCCCGAGGTTCTGAAGTCTCTACTCAACAGGTCCACTGCTTGCTCATGACTTGTTGCAACTCCGGATTTCATGCCCAGAATTCATACAAGGGCGTCTTCTAGAGGTAGTTTCCAGTTCGAAGAGCTCTCATCTTCAGGCACTAGAAGGCAGAGAGGTAGACCTTCATTGTCACCAGTTAGGGAGGTCACGGTTGTAAACACTCTATCTCTCGGGTCTCATTCTACCCCTCTATTTACAAGACCATTACTGTCAAGGGCTGCCACCACTCATATCAATAGACAATTGTTTCACATGGCAAGAAATCAAGTTTTTGTTACCTTCAATGGGGGGAGTCCCCTTATTTTGACTCAATGGAATGGTATACCAGTGGCTGCATTAAAGAGTATACCATACTTCACTGGTAAAACAGCTACTACACCCATTGAGCACATTCAGGACATTGCAAAAATCTGGTCCGTTCATAATATCACTCAAGATGATGTTGCTGTCACTCTTAGCCACATCTTTGAAAGGCAAACCTTTACATTGGTTTAGAGGGTTGTCATCTAGCTCCATTCACAATTGGGATGAATTGGGGGAGAGGTTGTGCAACCATTTCGAAGACAAAAGCGATCACCTATCACTTGTGGAGCAGTTGACTACGATCAAGAAGGCACCCCATGAGTTCATGGGAGATTTCAATTTCAGATTCCATAAGACGTGGAATAAAATTCCTGCTCTGGTGAAGCCATCTCCAAATCATGCCTTCTTGTATTATCTTAGAGCTATCAACAGCGATATAGGTGTCATGGTACAATCAATGGGTGGAGCCTCTTTACTGGGTGCATATGACATAGCCATCAGGGCAGAAAATTGTTTTATTCAGGCTGGGAAGATAGCTCCAAGGCCTCCAATGCCTCTCTTCCCAGAAGCTCCTACTCAAAAACCCACCTTGGCTCCTATCCCCATGGCGTTCGCTAGACAATCATCCACACCCTCTACATCCTCCAATGAGCTCCATGAGGTCAAGGTTCTATTGCAAAATTTTAGCAATGAGTTGGTGACACTAAAGAGGTGACAAGCCCAACATAGCAGACCTTATCAAGCACAAAATCAGAACTATTAACAGAATAGGCCACCCTTTCAAGGGCAAAACCAATGGAGCAACGCCAGGCCTTTGAATAGTGTGAACCCCACAGCTGCAAGCAACTCAAAAGCGATAGTTCCAATGCAAAATAACCTCGCTCAAGAGCAGGATTGGTGTCAACCATGCAATCTGCCACACAACCAAGGTTCATGCCAAAATGGAGGGTTTGTCCAAACCTTAGTGGTGCAGGATGAGCCAACCACTTCTGGCCAGCCATATGATCCAAATCAGCCTAGTGTTAAAAATCAGGCTTACTTGCAAGGGGATTCTACCTTTGTCAATTGGCAGGAGGCAGAATTTTGTGGTTTAAACCAAACAAATGGTGAGTCTATGCTGCAATATACAAGGTCAAAGAAGAGAGCCATGGAGGTTGTCTCACCTTCAACATCAGCCCAAACTCCAACACCTAATGTAACCGCCCATGATACAAGCCAGAGTACCATGCAAGGGAGCAAGAGGCAGGAAGAGGCCCGAGTCGTCCAAAGAGCAAAAGTAGACCTTGTAGCCTCAAAGGGGCCTCTAAAATCAGCTGGTGTTCCTTTCAACATAGTTGATCAGATGAAGAAGGCCAACCTCAATGTCACTATGTAGGAGGCCCTTTCCATCCCATCTCAAAGGGATTTGCTTAAGGAGGCACTGAAGGACGTCGATCAGTCAGGCGACGAGGAAGCAATCAACGGAAAGGCAGTCTCCACCAATTTGGTGCAGCCCAGGGAGGAAGAAGATTCAAACAAGATCAGCAAGCCTCCCTCCTTCTATCTCCCTTAATCATAGGAGATAACTTGGTTCACAACTGCATGATAGATTTAGGAGCTAGTAGCTCAGTCATGCCTAAGAAGGTAGCTGATCTTCTTGGCATAGAATACGAACCTGTGACCAAAGGGGTGGTCCAATTAGATGGCACTTCTATTAAGACAGTTAGGGTTGTGAAAAAATTGAAGTTAACCTTGCATGCATAAACTGGTTGCACTGTCTTGCAAGACGTATCAATCATCGACCTCCTTGCCTTCTTTGCCATCTGCCTGACTAGAGACTTCACCGCCAAGATAGGTGGGTACCTGTCTTCTGATTGGTCACACATACTATTTCGAACAAGGTATGGTACCAAGGTTATCATAAGGGTAGAGCCCATTGCCCAAAACCACATTGAGCCCTACACCCCCAGCCCTATAAACATGAATTACACCTTGCACGAAGAGGGGGAGGAGTGCACTATCCGTGAGCCTGCTAATCTTTTGCAAGAGGTCCCTGATTGTTTGTTGGACGACTGGGCCAATGCTTTTCAGTTTGATCCATTAGTTGAGAATGAAGAGACTGGGCTTGGCACCTATCGTATCCATGAAGAGGATACTCCTATCCCTAACCTCATCAAGGCACAAGGAGACTCAGAGGGGTTATGGAGCATGTTTTATTATGGTTCAAGAAACAAGAATAGTGCAAGTGCTGGTGTGATGCTTGTTTCTCCTGAGCAAGAGAAATATTTCTTCTCTTTTAGGCTTCAATTTGGTTGCACCAACAATGTCATTGAGTATGAAGCCTTGATCCAAGGCCTCCAACTTGCACAAAGCAGAAAGATCAGATCTTTGCAAGTATTTGGAGATAGTGAGTTGGTTGTTAATCACATCCGAGCTCAAAGCATAACAAAGAACAACCTGCTCAAATCATACAAACACAGGGTTTGGGATTTGATTGAAGGATTCTTGGCCTTCAATATCTAGAGCATTCCTAGAAGTCAGAACAAACATGTTGATAGGCTTGCAGCGGTTGGCGCTCAATTCGACATACCAGCGCATGTTTCAAATGAGAAGGAGCAACACATCAGGCTTGTTGTGAGGGCCGCTGTCCCAGACAATCAAGCAAATTGGCGAGTGTTCGAAAGCGATCAGCATATCGTCAACTTCTTGCAAAATGAAGCAGAATTTTCTGCTAAAAATTAGTCTAAGCTGCAAGACCAATATGGAGATCAAATCATGCAGCTCAACTCCAACAAGTTGCCTAAAGGTCTAGTTACCTTGGAAGGCATTTTCAACTCAGATGATCAGTTGAAGAAGAAGATGATCTTGGCTGCCAAGAGGGGTGATTACAAGCCAGTTGTTGTTGCTGAGGGTAGGTCTTTAAACTTGGGCAAGGTGTATTCCTCAACCGAACAAGAAGCCTTTTGTTAGGGGTCAATAACACATGTTAGTTTATAGTTGGTTTGGGTGTTTATGTTTTGTTATGTATGAATTGCTGAGAGGTTCTCGTGGGGTAGTTGGTAATTAGTGACGGTTGGCAACTTGGCCAATTGTTGAGTCTATATAATGTATGGACGGAACCTTGGCAAATTAGTATTGTATTGGCATATTTGAGAATCCAATAAAGATATCATTATTCTGCCATAGCTGTTCTATAATTGTTATTTATGCTTTAATATATGTTAATGTTCTTGTTATATGGATTGTTGGTACGTGTGGAATATCTCTTTTTTTCCGTGAGTTTACCAACCTCACCGTAAGGACTAAACATTTTGGCGTCGTTGCCTGTACGAACCTGGAGATAACTATGGCTGCAGGCGGAAGGAATTAATGGGTCGGCCATTCAACCAGCAATTAATTGTCGTAGACAGTGACACACACGAAGAAAGTACCGCGGAAGAGGCACGAGAGGATCGGTTGACAGCAGACTTGGTAGAGTTGTGGGACGCATCGGTCACGCAATACGTGCAGAGGGAGGCTCGGGAGAGAGCCGTCTCTGAAGGCACGGTACATGGTAAACTCACCGTCAACACTCTCATCTTTGATTTGCTCGGAAGTATTCCAAGGTTGCTCGCCAGAAATCTGATTGCACTCCGAGACCGAAGAGAGGAAACTGCACGGGAACTTCGTGGGCAACAAGTACTCCAAAGGTACGAAGAGCGGAACCGTAGGGAGGAAGAGGAAGGGGATAAAAGTCGATGTTGTACCCCCGACACTTAATGCCCTTGCGGCCAAACAAAGACAGACGTACCACTACCACCAAGGGAGTAGACGAGGGAACCGAAAGGAGATCCCTCCGCATAAAAGAATAGGCCGAGCGGAGACGACGGCTAAGGGAGGTTGTTGACTCAAGGAGCCCTGAGGAACGTAGCAGAAGTCAGAGTGTGAGTCGGAGTCGTAGTCGAGGGAGACAAAGACCGTGTACGTGGAAGGAGTTGGAGGAGGTCGCCAGGAACCTGCCACTTCCAGACGTAGCGGGGGAGGATCTCGCCGACCAGGCCCCACACTCGACGTCAAGTGAAGAAGGCTCTGGAGCCGAGTCACAAAGCAACCCATCAAAGTATTATGAACAAGGGGAGGAGGCAGTACGGGAATTGGACGAAGAGATCGCCAATATTTTTGAAACAACAGTATCCCACATCAGGAATTTGTCCTTGACAAAGGAAACCAAAATAGGAGGGTCAGACCCAGAAACCCCGAGAAGGAGGGACTATAGGAGCAAGGGTGACCAAAGCCTTGCGGACAAGGGTCCAACCAGGTCAAATGCGTACGGTACTTTCCAGACACATAATACCTTCCGGGCATATAATAACTTTCAGGCGCTACATAAAACCCTCCAAACGAAAACAATGGCACACACTCCAGAGAAACAAAAGCTTCCGAAATTCATGGGCGACGGGTCGGAGGATCCCGTACGACATTGTAAGACATGCGTGACCATTTGGGAGGCAAATGGCCAAGACGACCACGATTACTGGTTGAAGGCATTTCCGGCCACCCTATGAGGAATAGCAATTGACTGGTATACGGACCTGGATGCCCAGTATAAAACATCATGGAACAACCTAAAGAAGGCTTTCCAAGAGGAGTTTAAACTCCTACGGGATGACAATGAAATCGTGGCGAAGATTTACAATACCAAGCAGGGAAAAAGTGAAAGTGTGCAGACCTATAACAGAAGGCTGAGGGAACTGCTCAACAAAATGGAGAACCAGCCGACTGATGGCCTGAAGAAGAGATGGTTTGTTGAAGGACTGGTACCGTCCCTCATACGGAAGATGAAGGTGGTCCCTCCGCCCTCGTATGACGAAGAATACAACCGCGCGATGGATATTGAGAGTGAAAATAAGACATCCTAAGGGAAGCGTCGGGTGAGTGATGGTGATAGTACGAATGAAGACAGCGACGGGGAATCCAAGACCGTACAAGCACTCCGAAGGGATATGATGAGGATGATGAAAGAAGTGAAAGATGACAAAGAAAATGGCAAGGAAAGGAACTATGGTGCACCAACTGTAAGACAGAAGGGCACACTAAGGGGAGTTGCCCTCGAAAAGCCTTTTGTGACATCTACCAAGTAATGGGACATTCCATCAAGGAATGCTCGTACAACTTGAAAGCATGGAGCACTCAAGTGCTCTACGCCCAACCCAACCAAGTCACACCGCCAGCGACACCTCTGAAGCCGGCAGCAAACTCAAACGCCTCTCCTAGTGGGTACCGAAACAACTGACGGGTTAACAACAGGTCCAACAATAGCATGTTGAGGAGTAGAATTCAGTATGACGCAAAAGGACGACCCATGATCCAATGTCGGAAATGCAACGAATGGGGTCACTTTGCGCGAGAATGTCAAAATGGAGATAACGCGGGGAGTTTGATGTGCAAATGGTGCGGTTCGGGAAATCACGAGGACACAGAGTGTTCAAAGCAAAAAAGGGGTGAATATGCTGGAGGTAAAGGAACCTAAGGAAGGTGTACTGGCAATCACAAGATTGCAAAATAAGAAAGTCACGTATCCTAACCCTCGCACGGAGAAGGAAAGACTCCAAGAAGCCAAGGTAGACATTGAATGTGCGATGGCAGAAGAACGGAGGGCCTTGCACCCGACTACTAGTACCCCACTTCGGTCGGGATCGGAAAAAAGTTAAAACTATCATTAAGCAAACGTTACAGACCACTATACCCGTACGAGTATCCAACCTCCTACAGACCATGCCGCAGTTGAGGATGGCCTTGACAAATGCAGCGGGTGACACCACCGCCGACCAGGAACACCGAACGATGACAGAACCATCTAGTACGACTCCGGTGATAGAACCTAATACGGATGCCATAGATCCTATGCTCCTCACCGTAAGCATTGGACAGAAACCTATCGTGGTAGAGATGGAGATAATGGGGCAGAAGCTCACAAACACCATTGTGGATGGCGAGTCTGGATTCAACGTGCTACCGGAAGAAACTTGGAGGGGTCTTGGCAAGCCTACCCTCTGGCCACCAACATTCCACCTCATCGGTGCGGATCAGCACGGCATCAAACCCCTCAACACTCTCATGGCACAAAAGGTGGTGACCGGGACATAGCAATTCCTTATGGACTTCGTAGTTATTACATTGGAGAGAAAAGCGTACGATGCCCTCCTCGGAAGGGGATGGTTGATCATGGCTAGAGCCAATCATAACTGGAAGAAGAATACACTCTCAATTGAGAGTGAAGGCCATAAGTATGTGATTGACCTGAGGAACCAAGCCGTTAGTGAAGAGCTTGCGTCGTCTGACTCCGACTCAGAGGACTCAAACTGATGGGAGTGGAGTTCTGAAGGAGACAGAGGAGACATAGGAGGGAGGGAACCCAACGAGGAAGGAGTGTTGGAATTGGACGGATGCTCTGAAGATGGAACTAGTTCATTGGCCGAACTCTTCCATTGGCAGATGAAGGACTACGAGGCCTTCCACCCGGAGTGCCACATGCTACAAATATGCGAGATTAGGGAATCAAGTGGCGGTACGGAAGAGCAGTCATTTCCCCCGGAGTACGGTAGGTAACAGGAAGGGATGGCACAGGTGGATGACACACCAACCTACCGGTTTGAACGAGATAAACCTATCAATTACAAGGAAAGGGATGTGAAAAAAATCAATCTAGGCAAGGACGAGGACCCGCAGGTGATACTCATAGGGGATGATTGGAACCCCGTACTGAAGGCAACGGCCTTCAAGATATTCCTAGAGTACAAGGACATCTTTGCCTGGACCTACAAGGACTTGAAGGGGGTACCTCCGGAATTGTGCGTACACCACATATCCCTCGTACCAGAAGCCCAACCCGTATGTAGGAGACCGTACAGAATGAACAAGAACTACGAGGCCAAGGTGAATGAGGAAATCAACAAAATGTTGGAGGCTGGGATCATATTTAAGGTGGAGACAAGTGACTGGGTCTCCCCAATAGTCATTTCTCTCAAGAAGGAGGCTAACCAGATAAGGATATGCGTAAACTTCAGGTACCTAAACGCAATAACAATCAACGACCCATTTCCAATCCCATTCACGGACAACATCTTGGAAGAAGTAACTGGGCACGAGATATACACGTTTCTCGATGGGTTCTCGGGATACAATCAGATAAGTATTGCGGAAGAAGATAAGCTAAAGACTACATTCGTGGTGGAAGAGGGGGTGTACACCTACAATCGCATGCCCTTCAGGCTATGTAATTGACCCGCAACCTTCCAGAGAATAATTTTGCACATCTGTGACAAAATGTTCGTAGGGAACTTCAGGGCGTTCTTGGATGACTGGTCTATTTTCAGTGATCAGTATACTCATCTAAAGGCACTCGAAGAATGTATGGAGAGGTGTCGGAAAGCTAGGCTAGCTCTTAACCCAAAGAAGTGCAGGTTTATGGTACCGCAAGGAAAGCTCCTTGGCCACATTGTTTGTAAAGAAGGACCAAAGACAGACCCAAATAAGATAGGGGTGATCATCAATATGGAGAATCCGATGATTGTAATAGGGGTGAAGTCATTCTTAGGCCACATTGGCTACTACCAGAGATTCATCAAAGACTTTGCACAAGTCTCCTGGCCCCTAGACAAGCTGACAAGGAAGGGAGAGTCGTTCATATGGGGTACGGAGCACGAAGGAGCCTTCAAGGAACTGAAGGATCGGCTGGTGAGTGCACCGATACTGGTGTACCCGGATTGGAATAAAGAGTTTCACGTACACGTTGATGCCTCCAACTTCGCCATTGGTACTACCCTCACGCAAGTGGGGACGCAACGACTGGATCACCCTATTTTTTTGCCAGCCGACTTTTGTCAAGGGCCGAACGAAACTATAGCACAACAAAGAGGGTGGCACTTGGGATGGTGTACGCGGTACAAAAGTTTCGCCACTACCTGCTGGCTACTCCGTTCATGTTTTACGTGGACCATCAAGCACTAATGTACTTGGTAAATAAACCGATCAGCCAAGGTCGCGTAAGTGGATGGCTACTGCTCTTGCAAGAATTTACCTTCACCATTATTGTGCGGCCAAGGAAGTCCCATGTGATAGCCAATCAATTGTCAAGGATCAGGTCAGGAGAGTCGGCCGAAAGGGTGAATGAGGACTTTTCGAATGCACACTTGTTCCAGATTGCAGTACTACCATCGTGGTACGAGAAGATCGGCCAATACCTCTCTACTTCCACATTCCCAAAGGAGATGCCTCCGGGGGAACGACGGAAGCTAGCATTGAAGAGTAAGACTTTCCAACTAATCAATGGCCTGTTGTATAAAATGGGACCTGATCAAATCCTGAGAAGATGTGTCATGGAGGAGGAAATCCCAGTGTCTTGAAGGAAGCACATGACGGGTTAGTAGGCGGACACATGGGACTGGATGCAATTGCGCGGAAAGTACTTCTGGCTAGTCTGTGGTGGCCAACTCTGCACACTGATGCTCGGGAGTGGGTGGTCGGGTGTGACACTTCCCAACGTGCAGGGAAACCACTCAAGCGGGACTTCATGCCCCTCTTTCCCTCTCAACCGCAGGCGCTATTTGAACGATGGGGTCTGGACTTTGTGGGACCCTTGAAGCCACGCAGTATGCATAGCTGCAAATATATTGTAGTGGCTACAGAATACCTCACTAAGTGGGCAGAAGTGAGAGCCCTACCAGATAACACGACTCTAAGTACGGCACGGTTCTTGTATGAACAGATCGTCACTAGGTACGAGATACCCCTTCAAATCACAAGTGATCGGGGAGTGCATTTTGTCAACCAAGTAATCCGTACCATGATCGTGGAGTTCAAAATCTTTCACAATCTCTCTAGTCCGTACTACACCCGAGCTAACGGACAAGCAGAAGCAACCAACAAGCTATTGGTGTCAATATTTAATAAGTCGTGCGAGGTGGAGCAAGAGGATTGGGAGGAAAGGCTATCAGCGGTGCTGTGGGCTTACCGCACGACTTACAAGGTCACTACAGGGCATACCCCGTTTCATCTCATGTATGGACAGGAGGCAGTGGTACCTGTCGAGTACACCATACCAAGCCTGCGGGTGGCAGTGGATAATAGACTCGGTGATGAAGAGAACTTGAGTGCAAGGCTTGACAGCCTGGTGAAATTGGACGAACAGAGGGTAATGGCACAATGGGCAACGGAGGTAGCGCAACGACGGCGGAAGTGCTGGCATGACAAGCACCTACAGCGGGTCAACTTCCGGTCGAGGCAGTTGGTTTTGAAGTATAACGGTCGGAACGAACTTCGATCAGGGAAGTTTAAAGTACGTTGGCTCGGACCCTATAAAATCAGAGAGGTCAGCAAGAACGGGGCGGTGAAGCTATCCACCTTGGATAACAATCTAATCAGGGACCCAATGAATGGTTCGAAACTGAAAGTCTACAGAGAACGAAACAAACCTATGATAGGGATCAACATGTTGGGATACGCTACAAAAGGAAACTGGACCATCAGCCAGAGTAGGGAAGTGGAAGAAAACCTGGTGGTGAAAGTAGAGCCCTATCGAAGGGATGAAGATTGGGTTAAGCCGCTTACATGCATGGAAAAACGGCTTGTGCCAAAGCGGGTGGAAGGTGTTGCGGTTCCCAAGATCCATAAACACCTGACAAATGCATATTTTGGGGACCTTGTTGTGTGGGTGCGGATCTCAGGTCACTGGATGAAGCGGGCCCCATATGAGGGCCTTCGAGAAGGGTACGTAGCATATGATATCGATGAAGAAGTCGAAGCCAAAAGGAAAGCCGAGAATGCAAATAAAGAGGAGGAACCTATAGACCTGGAGGAAGAACTTGACCTAGAGTACAGGGCAACTCTAGGTCCCTATTTAAAGATGGTGCTGAAAACGGAAGACTTGTTCATCATCGCCTCCCAGCCAGGCGAATTGGAATCCCGACCAAACTCATTACACTGGGTGATCCCTAACCCCGCAGGACCTCCGAAGGTTGATGGAGAAAAAGTAACAATGTACCAATAGTACGGAGGCCGCTACATTGACGGGCGGTATAAGGGGGTGGGACCCGCTCCGTTAGTCGACAAGATATGGGACCTGGAGTACGTGGGAACGTGTTGTGCACAAGAATGCTACAGGAGGATGTCACACGTACATATGTGGTTGCACGATTCGGAGATAAAGTTAAGGTCTCGGGATGACCCCTCAGGTGTGAAGAGGAACATAGAAGGCGAGGACGCTGACAAAGGACCAAATAAAAGGTGGAAAGAAATCAGAACGAGTGGCAAGGGAAGAGCAAGAAAAAAATCAAGTACCCAAACAGCAAAGAGGGAACTAAGGGGGCAAAAAGATCATTCAGAAGTGTCTGCAAAAGGCGATAAGATACCCTGTAGGTCACAAAGGGTGAGCTGAACGACATAACTTGACCCTGGGACACTTTAGTAAACTGAAGGTACGAAAAGTTGCATTTAAGCAATATTGTCAAGTGGAAAGTTTAAAACAATTGTTAAGAAAAGGGGTATCAAAAGTTGGAAAAGCGAAGTATAGGGAAAAAATAAAAAGGCCAGGGTTACTAAGTATTAAAAAATTAAAGTTTAAGGCAACAGTGATGGAAATAAGTACGGGAAAAATAGAATTAATAAGAAGGCAATTATTTTATAAAAAGTTAATAAAGTATTTAAGCCTAACCCTAACCCTGAAAAGAGCAAATGACTATAAAAAGCCCCGAGGAGACCATTTTTACACAGCACACGGGCAAAATCGCGCTTGTGATAGCGGAAGGACCAAGAGAGAGGAAGCGAGTCCAGAAGAGACTATACGGCCAACAGGCACAGCAAGGGAGTGGAATCCGTACGACCTACGGATTGCGCGTACGGACGTAGAGGAGACTGGACAAATCAATCCGTACAACGACCATTGCACGGAGTACGGCAAGGTCGTACAATGCATAGACGCAGAAACTCAGGAGGGGTCGTACGGTAAAGTCGTACAGTCCAAACGTGCATACTCTCAAGCGAGGCCGAACGGTGAAGCCGTACAGTACACATGCGCAGACTCTCAGGCGAGACCGTACGGTGAAGCCGTACAGTGCACGGGTAGAAGACATCAGGAGAGGTCGTACGGAAAAAGCATCCAAATCTCGCATACAGGAAATCGGGAGAGGTCATACAGCCAAGCCACACGTAGCAGACCGTACGAACAAGAGGCAGAAGGTCATACGGTAGCGTTCGGAGGCTGATGCAGAGAAGTTCGTACACACAAGGAACAAGTACATATAAAATTTGAAAGCATTTGTTGGAAAATTTGTGCCATCCGTATAGAGTTATTTGCAGAGTTTGCAAAAGTTGAAGAGGTTGTACAGTCAGGAGAGGGAAGTGTACGGACCAATCCGTACGGTGGAGAGGCAGCAACTAGTACAATGGTCCGTACGAATTGGCGTGACAAAATTTCAGACAGTTATAATAACGGTCAAGGACTTGACAGGAAAACAGACAAGAGTGCGAGTCAAAGAAATTACAACACAATCATGACTGCTACAAACCCAGCCAGCAGCAACAAGAAGGCGAAAATCAGACCAAAAGTACAAAAGGACTCGGAAGGAGTTACTGCAAAAAATGTGGCCTTCGAGAGTGTGACCGGCAGTGAATGTCATGCTTGGTGGGAGGAAACCCCTCCCGACCATGTGACAAAAGATTCTCTCAGAAAAGCACAGATGGACCATGCCATTCAGATGCCAACATTCAATATCAAGGATTTTGAACCGGTGCTGCGGACCATGGTGTTTGGATACAACCGCCAAGAAAGAGCCTCCATCATTTAGTTCCAGGGCTACACAGTACGGGTTTCCTTCAAGGTTGAGGACTTCAGGAGGGTATTTGGTATACTCGGGAAGGGAGCATCTGTAGCAAAACCGGCCAAAAAGCTCACCAAAAAAGAAAAAGAAGTGGCTGCTGGACTTGGTGTGCAGAAATGACCTGACAAAAAAACAATGGAAGAGTGCCTGGTCTGACAGTAAGGGATTGAAGCATGCTTTTATTGCACTGGGAGAGTGGAGGATGCTGATGGATTTGGTGAAAAGTCGACTCACAGGGGCCAGTCGTGCATCCGATATAGCCATTTGGATGATAGGGTTGATGAATGGCATCGAGTGTGCCAAAGTTTACAACTGGGGACAACTTTTAGCTAAGAGAATTCATGATTTCCTCAAATTGGAGCACAAAACATTTTATATGTGCCACCACGCCATCAGTCTATTCTTGGATGCAATACGTTTACAGGTACCTCCAGAGATGTGGGGTACTTTTGAACCACGCGGTAGGGTGGAACCCAACAAACCATCCATGTACTATTATGCCCACCTGGTCACTCTCAGTGATACCATGCAGCCAGCAAAGAGGAGGAAACTGGATGTAGCAGTCGAGGTTGAAGAGGATAGCAGCATGGAAGATTCCGATGAGGAGGCCGAAGAAATTGAGGAGCAAGAGAGTGGAGATGAAGGATTCTGAATGGCACCACACACGACCAAAGAAGAAGAAGAGGAAGCGGAATCACAACAACAGGAAGGGGAGGAGGAGGAAGAGCAGCATGGAAGACTGCGAGCACAGTGGAAAAGCACGCGGGTGAAATTTACACCCTCCAAATTACCTCCTTCAGCGCACTTGGTACCGCAGGAAGCAATCACAATGGCCAGCCTAATAGGCGACGTAAGACCAATAGGAGTGTTGTTCAGGAGAGTTGATGAAGGGGAACCTCCAACACAACGACGAGTGTCGTTGCCGCAAATTAGCCTAGCCGTACTCGAAGCACAAGTTGTACCAACAGCAGAGTGTACCAGTAGGCCAGCAAACCGTACGAGTAGTGACCTAGGCAGCGTAAGAATGATGGATCGTACAGTGGCAGAGAAGGACGTGCAGCATAGTTCGGAGGTAGCAGTATAGGAGGCAGTCGTACCAAAAGAAGTTGCACCGAAGACAGTCGTACAAGAGATAGTTACTGGTACGACATGTACTAGTACGAAGGGGAACGTAGCAGTTGAGAGCAGTACGGTACTGTTGACGTGTCTGAAATCGCATTGCTGCAAACTCCATACGGCCAACGCATAATAGAATGTACTCGCTGAGTATCCTATCCTCTCTTGAGATAAGGAAATCCCTAATGTTGTTTCTCACGTTTGATCAAAGGGGACAAACTCAAGGTTTCGTTTGTCAGGTCTTGACTACGGGATTACTCAATGGTTTGATGTGTTTTTTGCTGGAAACACAAGGGGACTTACGGTGATATGAATAATTGTTGGATGAGTTCCTGTTGTGACCATTTCACACATCGCCCCATCGCAAATGGGGACCCCCTCTTTTGTTTTTTTTTCGCTCGTTTTCGCTTTCGTTTTTAGGGTTTTGTTAGTTAGTTAGTCGTCTGGATTTAGGGCCAAGCCTTAGGGTTTTAAATTTTGCCTTTTCAAGCCAAAATCCAGTCATTTTTGAGAGCTTTTTGAGCTTCTTTCCTAGAATGCAAAATTTTGAATGCAATGAATTCGCCAAAATGGTCTAATTTTCAATTGGAATGTTCATGCAGAGCTTAAACTTGTCTAAATGATGACCGTCAATGTGAATTTTTGTCTGATTGAATATTTTGACCAAATTTTGATTTTTTTGAAGTTTGATCCTGGGCATTGGAATTGATTTGTTTTCGCCTCGTGAAGTGTTAAAATGTGAAAAATCTTGTTATTTTGGCCTGTAGGAGCAAAATCGCTCCTGTCCCTCAGTGAAGGACGGGAGCTCATTTCCAAATATCTCATTGTCCTTGCAGAGTCCAAACGAAGTTTACGTTTGAAGTGATGGAGAACGACAAGATCTTTCATTTGAATATAAATTGAAGATTTTCATGAGCACAGAAATGCCTCCAGGAGGAAAATCGCTCCTGTCCCTCAGTGAAGGACCGGAGCTACAATTCAAATTTCACCTTGTCCGTGCAAGATTTTGATGACTTAGCAATTGGAGGACGTCCGAAGGAAGATACTTTGCCAAATGAATATAATTTGAGATGCAAAAAATGAAGGAAAATGACCTATATTGACTAAATCGCTCCTGTCCCTCTCCAAGGGACCAGGGCGAGGTACCTTGTAGCTCTCGTCCCTCTCCCAGGGACCAGAGCGATTTCCTCCATTTTGCAAAATCCAGACAAGGGTCAAGGCAAGTTTACGTTCAAAAACAAGGGAAAACATGAGATGAATGCATTGAATATAAATTGAAGATTTTTGGGACGTCCATAACAGTGCTAAATGCCTAGTTCGCTCCTGTCCCTCAGGAAGGGACCAGAGCGATTTTTGATATAATTGCTTTTCTTGCAAAGTTACAAATGATGTCAAGGCATGAACGAATGGAGGGAAGAAGGACGAGTCCGTTGAATATAAACTTAGAGCATGGCAAAGTAAGATGAAGGCCACAAGGGAAGGATCGCTCCTGTCCCTCTCCAAGGGACCAGGGCGATACAATGGTGAAGATACGTCCCTCTCAAGTTCAAGGTCGTCCCTCCAAGGTTCAAGACCGATCCAAGCCAGGACAAAAGGTGGCGAGGACATCTCAAGGCATTTCCATCAAACGCAACGTCGCAAGGGTCATCACATGGAAGGATTTGCACTCTATAACCCAGATCGCTCCTGTCCTTTGGCAAGGGACCAAAGCGATATTTACATAATGGCGTAAATTTCAAAAGGCAAACAAGTTTCAAGTTACCAAGAGGGTCGAAAGGACATTATTCCACGCAATGAAGATAATTGCGAGTTGGTACAAACAAGATCAAGCATGTTATGATGAACTTCGCTCCTGTCCCTCAGGAAGGGACTAGAGCGATATTGATATATTAGATTAATCCATGCGAGATTTACGTAAAGACAAGGGTACACAAGGTTACATATGCTCCAGGACATCGTTTGAAGATAATTTGCAAGAGTTTTGAACGTCCAAACATCGCCAAATGGTGTAAAGGCCCCACATCGCTCCTGTCCTTTGGACAAGGACCAGGGCGATCCTATCAAAAGCGCTCATATTCCTCCAAAATCGAAGCAAGGCGAAGTTAAGCAAGACAAAGGACGGCGTTTGGAAAACATCACAATGAAGGATCGAAGGTCAAAAATGCATATTGAACGTGAAAAAATCAAGATCGCTCCTGTCCTTTGGACAAGGACCAAGGCGATACTATTAGAACACTCCCGTTCCTTCAAAGATCAAGGCGAAATGAGGTTAGGAAGTGCGAAGGACAACGTTTGAAAGACATTGCAAAGGAGATCGAAGTTTAAAATCGCCAAGACCAAGGAAAACATGTGGATCGCTCCTGTCCCTCTCCAAGGGACAAGGGCGATGATCCTTATAACATCGAAGGCACCTTGCAAAAGCAAGTGGAAATAAGCGCAAAGGACACAAGCAATGATATTTCGAAGGTCAAAGGACGCAAGGTGAATGCAAAAACATGGAGATCGCTCCTGTCCCTCTCCAAGGGACCAGGGCGATAATGGTCATGGGACGCACTTGCTCGCACAAAGAAGAGATCCAAGTTAGAAGGACCACCAAATGATTGATTTGGGACGTGAAAATGAAGGAATTGAACGTTAAAAACGCAAGAATCTAGACCAAAATCATGAATCGCTCCTGTCCCTCTCCAAGGGACCAGAGCGATGAGGTACGTCCCTTTTATTTTCATATTTTTGGCGCCAAATTAAACAATTCGGATTTCCTTAAATGCTAAATCGATTTAAAAAATTGAAAATCTTATTTAAATTGGCATTTAATATGGCGTAAATCTTTATTAGTTATTTTTGCCTTTATTAAAATCGAAATTTGCAAATAAAAACGCAAGGCATTAATAATTAATTAATTAATATAAAAAAAAAATCGATTGGAGCGCTCATTTATGGAGGTCGGCCTTGTTATGTCATTGCAAATCATTTAAAAAAAATCGTTTGAAATTGTTATATTTCATCAAGTCGGCCAAAGAGATAAATCGATGGGAGCTATATATATAGGGGGGTGAAAACTATTATTTTCACATCATTATTTTACCTCTCTACATGCGAATTAAGGAAGACGAAGGGAAGTGTTAAGTGTGTTCAAAGATAGTGCGAATATCATCCAAGGTGGCGCAAGTTTCATTCATCCAAGGGTGGCGCGCTTAGCTATCAAAGGTGGTGCGATTCCAAACCAAAGGTGGTGCGAGTTTGAAGGTTTATTTGAAACCACGTCCAAGGCGAACTTGAAAACCACGCCGAAGTACGAATTTGAAGATCCATCCAAGACCACGCCTAAGGCGAACTTGCTAAAGACTTGGTGATTTATTAATGCGAAATTGAAGATCACATTCTCTCCAGAGGTGGCGAAGTCAATTTTGAGGGGATCATATTGAAGATTATCTTTATACCTCAATTTTGCCTAGGCGAATTTTGTTTTTTGCATTCTAGAGTTAGCTCTCTATCGAGGTATGGCGATTTATTGTTATTGTTTTATTCATTCATCGTCATATTTCAAATTTTGAAATTTTGATTCTTTAAATCTCTTAGCTCAATCGTTGTATTTTAGGACATGATAACTCTAGGGACTTATCATGAGGTTTCCTAAAATCTATCTCTCTTATTTACGTTATTTATTGCAAAATCTATTTCTTATAGTGAAATGTTGTGTAGGTATGGCGACCCCAAAGGCGGGAGCATCCACCAGTCGCTCGGCTCTCATGAAAGAAGATCAGAAGACCGAAGAAGTGGAGACCAAGATCGTGTCCAAGTGGAGCAACATTGGAGATACAAACTTGGGGAACTTTAACACGAAGAAGTTCCGAGAGGTCCCTTACATCGGCAAGCCATCACCTGTCGCCCGGAGAATACTAGAAAGTGGCATCATTAAGGCGGCCGGTTTTCCTCCAGCCATTCAGTGTCACGAGTTGATGATCGAGTGTGCCCGTCATTACAATCCACAGTCCAGGACAATTGTGTCCAATGAGGGAAACATTTTGGCGTACCTTTCAGAGGAGGCCATAAGTGAAGCCTTCCATCTTCCAGAGCACAGGGACATGATATACAAGAGCGTTGAAGGAGCCAGATCAGTGTACGACGATGATCCAGATGCTTGTCTAAGCATAATCAACAAGAATTGGCTACTCAAGAGTCGTCCCCGTCTGAGCAAAGTACCGAACACACCACACCGGATCGATTTCCAAGAGGAGTACAGAGATTTGATCACCATGCTCATCAAAGTTACAGGAGCACCTCATGCCTTCTATTTTGAGAAATGGATGTTTTACTTCATCCAGGTGATTGTTCAAGGGAAGGGTACAATACATTGGGCTAGGATAATTAGCCATTGCTTAGACGTACAGTTGAGAAGACTCAGGGCTACTAAGTCCTTCCACATGAGTTCATATGTCATCTATGCCTTAATCAGGAGCGTTGAGTACGCAGGACTACCTCACAGAGGAGTGATTGGAAGAGGACCCGGTGAGGTCAGAGTTTGCGAATCCTATACCTACTTGCATCATCCACCAGGGAAGAACTACAAGTTAATCAATGATACTTTCACGATGAACATCACAAGGACGTTGCAAGGAGGGATTCACAACAGATTATCTCAGGATGCCCAGGAATTCATCAAGAGGTACGGTGCTTGGTTCATTCAGTTTCCCAAGTTCACTTACATCAGAGTGTATGGATGTCCTTTACCTCCATACATGTTGCCAAGGTACCCGACAGATAGAATTGTGTTACTTGAAGTAACAAGGCAGTTGGCAGCATATGTGAAGGCATTCAGACACCGACATCAGAATGGAGTTCAGGTACCTATTATTTTGGGTAATTCGGTTGAGGTATGTCCCAATGTCTCAGCCATGGATGATGCAGAGAGGGAGTTAGCCTTGTATCCTTTTTCATCTTTTGCTTGGAGGAATAGTTTTGATCCTCATGGACATTTAGAGGAGACAGTCGGTAGAAGATTTAGACATGAGTACCAGATTGAAGATTTTATGATGAATCTCCTAGATGATCTCGAAGTGAAACGTAAGATACATTCTAGATTGCCTCTGGATTTCATCAGGAAATGTAAGATTTACAGAGTAGCCGACCAAGCTCAGGACAACGGCAGGCACATCCAATCTTCATATGATAGAGAAAGCAAGACAATAAGTTTGAATTGGAATGAGCCCGAGGCCGTGGATTTGGATGAATTGATGGCACCAGTCTTGTCTTGTACTCGCAGATGGGTAGATGTTCAGCATCAGAAGTTGAGAGAACAAGGCATAGCCATGTCTTTTACTTTGGAAGAAAAGCCAGCCGAAGGAGGAGCCAGTGTTAGTGAAGGCAATCCTAATCCTAGGAATTCAGGTGAAGGTAACCTTCGATGTGCCAGTGAGGGCAATCTCCATTCGAGAGGTTCAAAGAGAAAGGAAAGATCAGAAAAGAAAGAGCCTTCCAAGAAAAAGCAAGGTGCTAACAAAGATCAAACACCAGGTATTTCTTCCAGGCCAGAGGATAGAACAGTTCGAGTGGAAGAATCCATGGAATCGATGGTACAGAATGACAGACAGGAGGAAGAACAGGCACAGCATGTTTCATCCGATGGATCTCTCCAAGACTATGATTTAGAAGAAGATAATGAAGTAACATCTCCTCCCAGACAAGAAGAAGTAGTACACAAAGAAATTCAAGTTCAAGAGACAAGATCAAATATCCCAGATTGGTTGAAGGAAAGATTGACTAAGGTGATCGTAATTGAGGACGAGGACAGTGCAATCGATCTAGAGAGCCTTGTTGGACGTTCACATATGACAACAGAGAAGAAGAAGGCTACAAAGATGTCCAAGATGATTCGAGATGAGACTGGATCTAGAAAACTGCAGATAGCTACACCGGCAGCAGACAAATATGAGGGTGAGATCCTAGCAGAGGACTATCATATACAGACTATTGAGTTAGGACCATCCACAGCAGAGCAGACTTTAGATGATGCCACCGACACATTTGAGGCATTGAAGGATAAGTTCAGAGAAGAAGTAGAAAAGAATAGAAAGCTTGAGAAAGAGGTCGGTGCATGGAGGACATATTTTAGTCACATCAATGAACCTTTGGGACGTCAGGATCCAGTTAGGTCACCATTGCAGGCATTGCCCCTTCAATCAATCAATGAAGCAGAAAGATTCAGGAATATGGTCCAGCGTGCATGTAATTGGGTGGATAGATCTCACACGGTGGCCATTGAGTTTATTACAAGGATGTCGAAGATCACCCACCAGGCTATCCAAGTCCTTGAGATAATCCACAGACTGATGGCAACAGTAGCTGCATTTGCCCACACCAAGGACGTTGTCATTCCTGTCTTGAAAGTTATAAGACATACATCCAGAAGAATTTTAGCACAAGAGAAGATCTTGGAAGGCGATTCTCACAGTTTGTTTCAGTGGTCGACCTTACTCCATATAAAGAGTGTTCTCTTTGAGGACATCAGTATTAGAAGTGGTCAAGTTGAGGAGGTGATCAATCCGATCCAGGACAGAGTATTTGAGGTACTTCGTACCATTCTTGGCAGAAGGATCGAGATCGAGACAGATGTGGATTTACAAGAATTTGAGGATAGAATCAAGATCATCTTTCGCAAGGACGCGGATGTTACAGATGAACAGTATGATCAGATGTATGCCACCATGCTCCTGATTGATAGAACGAAGGAACTTGAACCTACCTGGGACACAGCTCTTCTAGATGCATTTGATCAGGTTATCCACTTAGAAGAGAGTATCAAGAATCTTCCCGAGATTCCAAGCACAGAAATCGAAGGAATTGTGACAAAATTCATTGCATATGCTAAGAAAGAGAATTGGAAAGGGAATAAGATTCTAGATGAAAGGTTGTTACAGATGACATGACATCTTATTTCTCATTGGCTGATACCTCCTAGATTTTTGTGCCAAATTTAATATTTGGCTATGCATTTAATATTGTTCAGTAAAAAGGAGGTCATTTGTAACAAACCCTAATTAGGGTTTAGGTGTCATGATCTTGTCCATTGATTTACTTTCAATCTGGACCTTTCATTGTAATTGGGGATGCTATTTATACCCCCATTTTTCATTTCATTTGTATTAGAATAGTCAATAGAGAAATAGAGAATAGAGTTGAAGTTGTAAGCAATTTTTATTTTGTAGCAAGATTGAGTCTTGAAGAGAGAAGTTCAAGCAATTGTTGTATATGATGACTTGGAAATCAATAAAATATTGAAGTTATGGTGTTTTGTTGCAAATTTCTTAAGTTATCTTCATGGTTGTTGGATGTACTTGAATCACGCTCAATCAAAGTAGTTTGTTAATTTGAAAGACTAAGTGTGAGATTTGATATTTGGTAGGATTCGCAATCCAAACCACTAGCTTCTTGCTGATTGTAGGAACGCCTTGCGTGGTCAACTGGAAAACGTTTTGAGTCCTTAACCTTCAAGCATTTTCGCATCTAGGATATGTACCTTCGTAGTAGTGTCCTTGGTCTTTGATGCATTGAACACCATTATTACCTTAGAAGATCGCACCAATTTCAATTGAGTTGTTATCTTATGGCAAAATTGAAATTGGTTGAGTCTTGCCAAATCTCATTCATGCTAAGTCGTTCATAGGGTTAGATTAGATTAGACCTCTTAAACCCTGTCCTTTTTTCCTTTTTTTTTGAAAAGTTCCTTTTAGATTAGTAAAACCTTCGAACTTTTGAATCCGTAAGAAGCCTTGAAGGAAACAGCAAATCACATCATACCACTAAAAAAGCTTGTCCACACGTGGAGACCCCACTAAAAGAACCTTGGAGTCCACCTAACTGATCCTTTTTGCAGATCTTCAGCAGTTAGAGACTATTTTCTCAAGAGAGGATAAGATGCCTAATGGTATTTTATTCTGTGTATGATTGTGTACAAAATACACGTCAACAGTTCCCTAGGGCTTTAATGGTCTTGCTTATCGAATGGTTTAAGTTGGGTTGATACTGTTTTCAGCAGGACTGTGGATTCTCTTGGTAAAAAAAAAAGGAAAAAGAGGGATAGAGAGAGAGAGGTACAGAAAATATAAATTATTTAACTAAGATAGCAGATTCAATAAACAGACAGACACCTCCAAATAACTAGATTAAGCATTACCAGCCATTTAAGCACAATACTTACATCAATCTAGTGCGATCTTCAAGAGAAAATTGAGTTTTCATGCTATTAAATACAACATCAAAACTTTGACATTCATTCAGTGAGCATTCAATAACCGAACTAAGCATATGAAAGGTTCAGATTAACCATGCAGAAGGAAAGACAATCAGCCATTCCCTAACGGTATGAACAGCAAGGATTCTATCGGATGTTTACTTAGAAAATGCTATACAAAGGAAAGAAACATAACTAAAAATTCTAAATTAATGAAGAAGAAGACCATGCACTCACAGGGAAACTCGAAACAGTCTTAACTTTGCATTAAATCCTGTAAATTTCGCTAGAGTTTCAGCAACAATCCATGAACTTCTTACAAAATGAGGGAAAACCAGTCCCTTAAATAGGCTTCAAAAATAGATGAATGGCCAAGATCTAATCTAAACAAGAGGCCCAAATTCATCCCTACAAAAGAGTACCCATACGCATAAATGGAGGGTAAATATCAGCAACTACCCCAAAGGGAGTAATAACTACCCAAAAAGGTAATTAAAACTTATCCAAAATAATCCAAAAGTGCATACACATAAAGTTTACATTTAGTTGACTTGGAAGTCAAATATGACCCTTTGGCCAAAAAGTGCACTTTTCAGAATTAAAAGGGAAAAAGCACTTTTAGGAAAGCACTTTCTCTTTTCCAACTCTAGATTCTTCGGTGATGAATTCGACTTCGTCATGCAAATATTCTCCCCAGATATCTCGATTAGCTGCATGTTCTACCCGAACATAGTCCTGAAACCTCAAGCATAACTTGAATAATTCGGTCGTTGGCGGCATAGGCGGATTGAACATCTTGTAATGGATACCTTGTAGGAGGCCATCTAAATTATCCAGTTCCTCTCTCCAATATGACTTGTGATTTTCAAAACATGATATGTCTGCTCGAAGCTCAGAAGCAAAATTTAGATCCCCTATGGAGTACACGATTTTGGGAATGAGCCAGTCCTCCCGTTGAGGTTGCACCTCACTATCCTCCATACTGTTCTTCCAACCAAGAACCATGGACTTGAGGATCCTCTCACCAAGGTCCTTCACATTTGATAAAGTGTCATCGCACTTATCATGCATTTTGTTGATACTATCCCTCATGTCGTCCTTCATGTTGAGGGTCCAGTACCAGTCTTTGAAGGTACTGACGCTATAAGAATTTAGGATAGCATCAACAGCGGGGATCTGAGAAAAGGTCCAGAATAGAGCCCGAACAAGGGGCAAAGTCTTTGCCATCGCCTCATGAATGTTATAGCATTCTTTCTTTAGTTTACACATTTTGATAACAATAGCTTCCCTATGGAGGGCCATTTCGTGCAGATCCTCGAAGATTTGCTCCCCTCTCTTTAATGCCCTGAATCCATTCCTTGACGGCCTTTGCAATATCACGTACTCCTTCAAATTCTGTTGTGGTCCTCTGTGCCAATGTCGTCGGGGGAATGTGGGATTCGGAAGCATTGTGTAATGGTCTCAGAAGTTGATCGATGTATCCCTCGCCCTGCTCAGCACGAGCTCGATAAATGTTCTTTTCAGTTGTTATTTCTTCAAGTTGCCTGAGTATGTTTTGTACTGAATCCTTGAATTCCTCCTTTTCTTGTTCCTTAGTGGCTCGTCCGATGGGGACAGTTGTGATGCTATAATCTGCCAATGTGATCTGATCTGCTGGCTTGTCTACAGGCGGGGTGGCGATGTGAAGAGTACGGTTCCTTTGCTCATCTTTGGTCATTCTGGAATATGCCTTGGGCTTTTTCTTTCCCTTGGCTTTAGCTTGATCTATACGTGAGAAAATGTCTTCCAAGTCAATGGGTGGCTTTGTGGCGGGCTTGCGCTAGGCTCGGGCAATTAACCATTCTTGAGGTACAGTCTAGGTTGATGCTATGGTTAAGTTTGCACTCTGTTCTTTGATGTTTTCAGCTGCGTCATCACAAATTTGCAACTGTTCGGTTACCGGAGGAGTGGAGGAGGTGTCAAGTTCTTTGATTGCAGCAGAGTTTTCTCCCACTTCACTGAACAATTGTTTGGTGCCTTCGTGTGATGGTTGCTCTTCAGTCTTTTTGAGCTCACGGGTCTCCTCTGTCCTTTGCTCTCCTTCAACGGTAGAGTCATCCTTGGTAGCATTATGGAGTAACAATTCATGACGGCTCTGTTGGGTGAGTTCATGCAACTCAATCCCCTAAATGGATGGAATCTCTGCTTCGTCAACTGATTCAATTACTCTTAGCTTGGCGTCCAGCATGTCGGGTGCGGGAGGATCATCAACTCCAAATACATCAATATCACTCTGGGAAGGCGGAGCAGGTATATAATCTAGTTCTACTACATCGTCGGACGAACTGAGGTCCTTTGACGATGAAGTGACCTCTGGTCTCCTAATGGGAATCTTTTCCCTTCTTGTTCTCTTGGATGTCCGAGTTCCTCTGCTGGCCTTAGCCTTCTTCCTTTTCTCAAGCTTTTCAATCTCTTCCCTAGGTGCATTGGAAGTTCCCTCATCTTCGGAGGACTGAGAATCAAGGCTACCCATTAAGTGTTAAGTGAACTAGACTCCTTCATGAATTAGTCGCTCAATCTGCTGATGCAACCATTGGTCTGTATATCTTCTCGGGGTTGCCATGACTGCCTCAAAATCAGTGATCGGGTCTTGCATCCAATCAAAGCCCGGCAAAAGATGCCTTACTGCCTCAAATTCTCGGACTTGCAAGTAGTGTCCTGAATCTGTGAATTGATCTGGGACCCGAAGATATTCATAGAGTCGCATTTGCTGCACACTCAGCCTCGAATATTCACGCCTTCGGGCCTCATAGTCATCAGAGCAGTTTTTCCAATAATCTTCAACTGATTCTTTTGCTCTGTACCACCTGCCATAGGCTCTCTTCGCCAGATTGTCGTGATCGAAGCTTTTCCTTGGAAAATGCTCTTGTAGGCCATAGGAGGCCAGCTCTGCTAAGGATTCCTCCGCCTGGGATGAGGTCTTTAGATGGACATCCTAGTTGCCTATAATCATGGGGAATGCGAATCCAACTTGCTTGCTATCTCTAAGTAAGCTGTCAGCCGAACGTGACTGCCTTGCGACCTCCATACGAACTATCTTGTTGGTTGGGTACCGTGGAAGCCGGAGAGGGGCACCATCAAAGCCAACTATCCGGATGTAAGAGAACCTTGGGAACTGAATGAACGAGGCTCCGTATCTCTGTACTAGAATAGTAGCTTGCTCTGAGAGCCTTATGTGTAATCCTCCCTGCATTAGCCCGACCAGGCGCATTGTGAAGGCGTCATTGACGCGCTCATACTGGCGAACTACATAGGTCGGGCTGTCCTTTTCCCTCTAAGCTATATCCTGATAGTGTAGCTGTGGGTAACAATCATATACTTTTACCTGATCAAGTCCATTCCCAATTTCACCTTTCATTATTAAACCTGGCAGTGGCTGGTTCCTGGCGAACATGTAGACCAAATAGGAGGTCATAGTGAAGTACTTCTTTGTCTCGAGTTCGATCAGCTGAGTGTGGATGTTGTCGCTTATGATCTGGGCCCAATCAAACTTGGACTTCCCAGCGAAGACTTGCTCTGTGAAGTAAAACATCCACTCTTCAAAGTAGTTGGATTTGGGGCGTCCCATAACCCTGCTGAGCAATGTGACCATGTCCCCATGCTCATTGTGAAAGTCACTTCTTGGGGTCTTTTTCCCAATTCTGACACTTGGAGGTCTTCTCTCCCTGTACCACTCTTCATTTATCAACGTTCTGCACCTGGCGGGGTTCATATCATACACCACTTGCGCCTCATCCATAGTCGTGGTTGTGGGATTCTTTGGGAAGGGAATATCAAATGCGTCGCCAATGGCTTTAGGAGTGAAGTTAGCGAGGACCATGTCCTCGAGGAGCACCAATCTGGAACCTGGTTGGTAATGTCGGGCAGCCTCCACTACTAACTCATAGTTTTGCACTGCTTAAGGAAATCCTGCTGCTTGGGCGACGCCACTTTCCATCATCTGTTTAGGCCTGTCGTAGGCATTAGGAGAGAAGACTCGGCTCCTGAAATCTTGGATATCGATAAGGCCTACGTCAGTATCACCGACATTGTCCCAGACACTCTGAACTTTTGACTCCCTCAGTCCCCCTCTTTGATACTGGTACTTCATCCTTTCGACTCTGCGAGGGATATCTGATTTGGATGCTTGCGACATCTCGGCTATAGCAGGCGTCTTTGATGATTCTACTGCCGATTTAGGCATTTATCCTGCACAATCGGATGCGGATTACGAGGTGATAAAAAGGAAGTAAAACGGGTTAGATAAAGGATATGTCAGCATCCAAGGATCAATTCAAAGAAAACCCGAATTGAAAGAACAGCATGATTTCGTTGGCTAAAAGCTTGATTGATTTAAACATGAATATTTATGAAGTTTTTCGATTGCGGATTTACACTTAGGCATTAATTTCAAAATGGATAAAGCTTGAGAAATTTTCCTAACTTTGAAAAATGCATTTTCTAGCTGATTCTTAGGAGTAGGTTCTGATTTCAATCGCTTTGCATGACGCCTTACAAACGTAAAAAGGTGCGATTTTGAAGACTTAAGTATTTTAATCAATTTTTCTGCACACACATCTATCCAATTTGCAAATATTTCAGAGGATTGAGAGAGGTAAAGCACACTTACCTGGTGAAAATGAATGGCGAGAAATTGCACGATTTGCAAATTTGAATGGGAGAGCTCTGCAATTTTTGAATTTCAACTGTTAACTTTTAATCCAGATTTTCGTGTCCATGGTTTGAAAGGTAAATGCACATTTAAACACTTGGACATAGCGATTTTTACCTTGGCAATTCTGGTGATTTTGACTTCTGCGTTTTCTAACCTCGTGATTTACTCCAGCAATTTTACCTTGGGCGTTTTGCAAGTTTGCACAGACCTAAGCCTTCGTCACTTCTCCCACAACGCGATTTTTCGGCGGAATGAGGGAATTTTGAAAACTTCAAACACTTTGCATTTATCCTCCAAATCGCGAACTTCGGCGTTTTGACGTGGTTTGAAAACTTCACTCTCTGCATTTTCTTTTTAACGTGATTTTCGGAGGAATTGGGGGATTTTGCCAATTTAAACACTTCGCGCTTTGTTGTTAGTTGCCGAACTTCGGCGATTTGAAGCACATTGAAAACTATACTTTTAAAACCCTCGCTCCTTATGCGAATTTCGGGGATGTGGAGGTTTTTGAAACTTCGGCATTTTTGAGGTGTTTGCAAATTTCGGCGATTTGGCTTATTTCGCCAACTTCGGACTTTTCGCACCTTTTGTCAATTTCGGCCCTTTTGGCCATTTTGCAAACTTTCTCCTTTTGACATTTCGGCCTAAAGGTCTGAATTTCGGCCCTTTTGGCCATTTTGCAAACTTTCTTCTTTTGACATTTCGGCCTAAAGGTCCGAATTTCGACCCTTTTGGCCATTTTGCAAACTTTCTTCTTTTTTTGACATTTCGACCTAAAGGTCTGAATTTCGGCCTTTTTGGCCATTTTGCAAACTTTCAAATTTTGACATTTCGGCCTAAAGGTCCGAATTTCGGCACTTAGGCGTGTTTAAGGCTTTCGCCCCTCCTTTACCTTTCGGATGGCGAAAATCGACATTCATACAAATTGTGCAAACTTAAAAACATCATGTAATCTCTCCCATTCTTCTTATGTGAAAATTGGCGTCTTCAGGTCCTCATGCAACCTTCAAATGCATTGTCCTTTTACTTGACGGACTTCGCCAGTTTCTATCATCCCACGCCTACTTAAGGCGATTTCACAAGCTTGAACAATCTCTTGGAATTCGTGCCCGAGGGTTCAATTGACCATACGGATCACCGGCTCCTTCCCTCAACATCATCCTCTCACGGACTGATCGCATGCTCGCTTGAAACGACGCGAGAGCCTCTACGCGGAACTCAACAGGGCAAAGACGGAAAGGCCCAAAAAAGGAAGGGGGACCCTGTCGACAACAGGGAGCGTGTGCAACGCACAACAGGTACCAGCAGGGGGAAATGAGTCCGGGGATGTACCAATGGCAGGAGGAGATGGTCTGGAGGAGTTGGCGGTACTGGACACATTGGCTGACGAGGACATAGATGCATCTTTGGACGGGTGGTTGGGACAGTTTGCACTCACATCTCACCTTCCCACTTCGCCCTCACCGCACGCCATGGCAGTTGGATGGAGCCAGACACAGCAGAGGACCACTCTTATCACAGATCAGGAGGAGATGATGTCTGCAGAGGAGCAGAACAAAGTGACTAGAGGTGGTAGACATGACCCGAAGATCATTGATGTCGAGGAGAGGAGGTCCGAAAGACCACCGACAGGTCTTCACCTCACCCCGCCAGACCCTAGCAATTCAACAAGCTTGCTCCAGCGGTTCCTTGGGGAGCTACAGGGGATCTCAGATGTAGCACGAGGTATGGCACAGTTGACTGGACAGATGGATGCAAGCAACTCAGCTAACGCAAAGAAGTTGTTCCACTTCATGGCTTCTGGATGTGCGGAGGAGTTTGCACGCCTGAGCAGCAGGGGTGGCCAGAGAGTAGTACGTCGGAGATGGTACAAGAGTGAACGCACATGCAACTGGTGGAGGGAGTGGGCACCTTGGGAGCCACCTTGCACAGTATGGAGGGATCGTTCCGGAATGTCTACCTACAAATGCGACAGTGAGATAGAGAAACAGACCCAGTGACTGTACGTAGCAAAATTGGAGAAGAAAGGGGAGAAGCGTTTGAAGTTAGCCGCAATAGAGAAGAACCTAAGGATTGAGCTGGAGACAGAGGTGACCACTTATGAGACCTGTTGCAGCATGCAAGAGAAGGAGGCACAGGCGCTAGCAGCACAGGTGGCTGATCTCACTCTGCAGATGGAGCAGAAGGACAAAAAACTATTAGAGGTTGCACATATGGTCAAGAAGGCACGGGAGCAGGACTTGATTGCAGAGAAGAACCTCATACTCCACACAGGGCGACAACCTTCTTCTTTGACCGTGACAAGGACGCCTCCTCCCCCTCCTCTGTCTTAGTCTTTTGTTTTGTTATTCCGACTCCTGTTGTCTTAGTCATCTAGAAGACAACTACTTTTTTGGGGGGGGCTGATGTTAGGGGTCAACAACACATGTTAGTTTATAGTTGGTTTGGGTGTTTATGTTTTGTTATGTATGAATTACCGAGAGGTTCCCGTGGGGTAGTTGGCAGTTAGTGACAGTTGGCAACTTGGCCAGCTGTCGAGTCTATATAATGTATGGATGGAACCTCAGCAAATTAGTATTGTATTAGCATATTTGAGAATCCAATAAAGATATCATTATTCTGCCATAGCTATTCTGTAATTGTTAT
This sequence comes from Cryptomeria japonica, assembly GCF_030272615.1. Lineage (NCBI taxonomy): Eukaryota > Viridiplantae > Streptophyta > Pinopsida > Cupressales > Cupressaceae > Cryptomeria > Cryptomeria japonica. Next base: position 121,564,940 of record NC_081413.1, read on the forward strand.
TTATGCTTTAATACATGTTAATGTTCTTGTTATATGGATTGTTGGTACGTGTGGAATATCTTTGTTTATCTGTGACTTTACCAACCTCACCGTAAGGACTAAACACCTTTGTTGAGCTTTGCCAAAAGTATGATGACATAGTTGCTTGGACCTATGAAGATTTGAAGGGTTTTGACCCTGGCTTAGCCCAACATACCATAGAGCTAAACCCAGATGCAAAGCCAGTTAGACAAAAGCAAAGGCCAATAAACCCCAAGATTGAGCCACTAATGAGGAAGGAGTTGACCAAGCTCATAGAAGCCAATATCATCTTCCCTATCAAGCACTCCTCCTAGGTGGCCAACCTCGTCCTTGTAAGGAAGAAGAATGGGGAAATCAGGCTATGTGTAGACTTTTGGGATCTCAATAGAGCCTCCCTCAAGGATCACTATCCCCTTCCCTCTATGGAGCAGATTCTCCAAAATGTCAGTGGCTCGGAAAGGTTTTCATTCTTGGATGGGTATTCAGGCTACAATCAAATCTTGGTCAAAGAATCAGACCAATACAAGACTGCATTTACTACTATGTGGGGTACTGTTGTGACGTTTTCACACATCGCCCCATTTAAATGGGGACCCCCTCTTTTCGCTTTTGTTTTGCCTGTTCTTCTCTCTGCTTTTAGAGTTTTGAATGAGTGAGTTGTCTGTCTGGGCTAGGGCTAAGCCTTAGGGGTTTCTTTTGGATATTTTTTAAGTTGAGTCCAGACAAATTTTGAAAGTTATTAAGCGTCCTTCCGAGGGTTGATTATTGAAGTAAGATAAGTCTATCAGGAAGTCAGATATGTCTCAGGTTAGGTCTAGTGAGGTTTTTTTTGGGGTAAAATTCAAATTTTGTCTAAGTGTTAGCATTTTCAAGATGAAATTGTATATTCTTGCCTAGGTAAATTTTGATCCAATTTCGGAAGCAAGATGATGCTTAAAACAGCAAAAGTGCTCCTGTCCCTCTCCAAGGGACCAGGGCGAATTTCATTCTAAGTGCAATTTCTTATTTTGCGAGGGCTTGCTAACTGATTCCTGACCTTGATGATGACCTAACTCTGCCTTGTGAAATGATTGGAGAGCTAAATTTTGAATATTTTAACCAGAGCGATTTTCCAAAAGTGCTCCCGTCCCTCTCCAAGGGACCAGAGCGATTTTCCAAAAAGTGTGAATTTCCTACAAGGCCAAGGCAAGATTGTGATTGAAATGAATGGAAGAGGACATGATTAGCCCATTGAAGATAATTTGGGAAGCTAGCAAAGGACGGATAAGCTTGAATTTGCAAAAGTGCTCCTGTCCCTCTCCAAGGGACCAAAGCGCTTAACATGTTATCTAGCCTTTCTCGCCAATTTTGGACACATTGAGGCCAAGGCGCCAGTTTGAAAAAGTGTTTAAAATGCCTTGAAGTGGAATTGAGATGCGAGAGTTGCAAATTTTGACGACAACTGGCAAAAGTGCTCCCGTCCCTCACCAAGGGACCAGGGCGCAATTTCCAAATATGACCATTTACCTTGCATTTTGAGAGGATATTTTTATTACCAAGGCTCAAGATGGAATGAAATGTCATATTCTACGCCTTGAGGGTAAATTGAAGATTAATGTGATCAAGAATTCATGCAATGGACTCAAAAGTGCTCCTGTCCCTCACTGAAGGACCAGGGCGCTTTTTATGAAACAACAAATTCCCTCCGAGATTATGCTAAGGCAAAGTTGTGTGAGATGGGAAAGATCTTCTAAAGCATGGTGAACAAAGGTTTGACTTCAAAAAATTGAGAATCCTAGCCTAAAAATGAAAAAGTGCTCCCGTCCCTCTCCAAGGGACCAGAGCGAAGTTAATGGCATTCATTATTTTTTACCATATTTGGGCGTTAATATCCTCCAAATCGCATTAGATGCCAAATTGCTAACTTTGGAATATTTGAAAAAATTAATTAAATTGGCATTTAATAAATTAATTTTGAGCCTCAAAAAATCGAATTTCTATTATAAAGGCATTTAAAATTAATTTTTGTGAAATAAAAATTAAATGTGGAGCGCACAAGGCATTATTTGCCTTTATTTGACAAGTCGCCCTACTCCTTTTGGGTTTTTATTTATTATTTCACCTTTTATTTGCTAGGTCGGCCTCATGGGTAAGTGGAAGCTGAGCGCTCTATATATTGGAAGGTGTTTTTTCACAATTTTCATTCAATCATCCTTTCAAGTGCGAAATTGGAGAGCAATTTGAGGAGCGAAATCCAGAGGAGTGGAGCGAATTTCTACTAAATGTGGAGAAGCTAGTAGAGGGCGAAATTCATCTTGAAAGCTATTGGAGAGGAGAATTTCTTGCTAGATTGGAGGATAATTTCCAGATTTTTTGAAGACATTTGAAGGCGAATTTCCAGATTTTTGAAGAGGCTAGTGGAGTTTATTCTTTTTCAAACTAGAGGAGGCGTACTTCATCCAAGGAAGGACTATAAATCTTGCCCAACAAAATCCAGTCCTCTTCCTTCATTTTTCAAGGTTTTGTACTTAAATACTAAAAGGGAAGGTATGAAGAATCATTTTTTGAAGTTCTTATTCAAGACTTATTATGATCCCATTGCAATTTTGTAAAGTCTAAGTCTTGAAGATCCAAATTCCATTCATTATTAATTTGAAAATGTGTAGTTCTTGATTTATCATGACTTTTTTCAAATTAATATCTTAAGTTTTACCGTTGAAAGGTCTTAAATTTCATGCTTTGAGGTTTGATGCTCAAAAGACTAACTTTAATATTTTGTGTAGGCATCAAATGGAGATCCCGGAGTTGTAAAATCAAGCCAGATCAAAGACGGTCTCCTCCAAGACAATCAAGCAAGGACAAGGACGACCTTCTTCGATCCAGCCTAGCATCGACAAGGGCGACCTCTTCCAATCCAGCATTCCAAGGCAAGGTACATCATCATCCTGCAAATCAAGGACACAAGAAGTCAGAGCAAAGGGTTCGTTGAAGAAGCAGATAGTTCCAAATGAATTAATTAAAGCTAGCTTCTCAACAACATCACGTTGAATATCTACCAAGTTACAAGTGTCAGACGAGGTCGCATCCTAGTCATCACTTCTCCAGTCAGTGTGGTCCACCTCAGCATGTCCAGATTCAATGTACCTAACTCATGGGAGGTGGCACAAACTTCGATGTACCTACCTCGACTATCCATTGGTGGAATTTTCCAAAGAGGACATGTGTCCAAGCAATACAATTATTTCATTGGTCAAGCATTAAATGTTATGTAATGGTTGTAACAAACCCTAATTAGGGTTTTCATTATTGAATCTTGGCCATTGATCTCAAATTGATCTGAGCCATCAAATTGTATTATGGGCACTATATAAGCCCTGACTCTTCATTTTGTAAAGAGAGTTAGAGAGGAAGCAATTAGAAAGGAGTTAGTGAATAGAGAGTAGTTAGAAGGTGATTAGCTAGTTGATAGAATAGCAATTAGAGTAGAGTAGAGAGAGAAGGCAAAGATTGTTGCCAAGATGTTGTTGTAAAAGACTTGTAACTTCATTGAAGAAATGGTGAAATTTATGGGTCGATTCGACAATTTGCATGGTCTTTATACTTCTCATATTTGATTTCATGTTATTAGATGAGTGGAAGAAATGTGCTTGATTGATGGTGGAATTCGTATATCCATACTACTAGCAGTTTGTTGATTGCAGACTTGCCTTGTGTAGTCAACTGGAATCATTCAGCTTAAGCTTAACTTCAATTATCGCTTCTTCATTGATATGCATCAACCTGATGGTGTCTATGCCTGCAGTGATGATTTGAACATCATAAAGCTTTCCTTCGAAGATCGCACTAACCTTGTGGAGATGTTCCTGTGATGTCAAAACAAGACTTAGTTAGAATTTCATCAAAGATCATTCATTGCTCTTACATTCTTAGTGTTAGGATTAGATTCTTTCCTCGCCCTCATCTTTTTTCCTTTTTTCAAATCTAAGGCAGTAAAATCCTGTGTTCCAGCAATATTCAAAGCAAATCAGAAGTTCAGTCATCAAATGTAAGTCCCCTTGTGATTCCAGCAAATCACATCATACCACAGAGAGCTTATCAACACGTAGAGACCCTACATACAAGAACCTTGAAGTCATCCCGATTGATCCTTTTCGCGATATCTTCAGCATTCGGAGGCTTTATTCAAGACAGGATAAGGTACCCTTAGGTATTTTATTCTGTGTTTGATAGTGTACAAAATACACGTCAACAGAATTGGCGCTAGAAGGAGGGCGAGTACTATCATGCCTCGATCATTATCAAGCAGTTCATAAATATCATATTCGCAAGGAGTTGTGCAGGACTTTTGTCCCTCCTCCTGCGCTCAACAGAATTGGCGCTAGAAGGAGGGCAAGTACTATCATGCCTCAATCATTATCAAGTTGTTCATAGATAATCATATTCGCAAGGAGTTGTGCGGGACTTTTGTCCCTCCTCCTGCGCTCAATAGAATTGGCGCTAGAAGGAGGGCTGATCGCGATGAATGCCTAACACCTGAAAATCCACATTCTATCAATTCATAATTTACAAGGAGCAATCTTAAGGACCTTTTCACCACCCTCCTGCGTCAACAGAATTGGCGCTAGAAGGAGGGCTGAGCATTTGAAAGTTCGATCTTGTCAAGTCACATGGCATTTGAAGAAATTTTCTAGAGCTTTTTACCCTCCTCCACGCTCGACAGAATTGAATTAGGAGTGCCTGACAGCGAACACGAACTCTTGAATCCAAGGAAGATCAGTGTAAAGCTTTTTCTCAAATACTCGACGGAAGGTGATCGTTGGGTCGTCAGTTGGACTTACGCAAGAAGAAATCAAGCTGGAACCAGTTGAACGTTCAAGTTGAATCCGAGATATTCAAGATCTCTCTTATTCCAGAAAATCCAAAAAAAAGTGAAAAATAGAAAATCAAAAAATCAAAAAATCAAAAAAGAAAAGATTTCTCAATGGAGCAACAACAGTTTCACGAGGAGCAACATGTTGATTTTCCTGAACTTTGGTGGAGATTAGATACACAACTTTATCCACAAAGATTGTCCGAGTTTGCAAGACCAGGGCAGTGTCGAGTCCACGAGACAGAGGAACATGATGAAATGCATTGCTTGAAGTACTTATCAAGGATGGAATCGACAGTGCAGGGAAAAATCTTCTTTTGGGATGTCCCAAGGCCAGAAACAGAAGAAAGCAATTTTAGTGTCCCAGAAACCAAGGATCCTCTTCTAAGCTTCATGTGGATGATCGAGAGTCAACTCATTTTGGATGGTGAAATGCGCTTAGAGAACATATTGCTACCATTGTGGTGTAGAATTCACAACTCACCTCACTCTGAATTTACTTGCTCAGTATGTGAAATGGCTATCAATCAAGTCAGAAACCAGTTTGGAATACCAACTTTGTTCGAGGAAGAATGTATTATTAACAAATCTTGGGGTGCACATCTTGCAGTTGAATTCAAGAGAACCTATGAACAAGACATTGCTCCAGCATCTGAATGTGAGAAGGATCAGTTGTATGTTGACGATACAGATGCACCTGAGGAACAATGTACTACGGTAGATAGCTTGCCATGCCTTGCACTTGAAAAAGAATACCATGAAACAAAAGTTGAAGAATCAGTTGAGAATACTCAAACAGTGATAAAGGAAGATCCAGGAGTTGAACAAGCAATTAAAGAAGAGGACGACTCATTCCTTGAAAAATTCTCGTTTATGCTACAAAAGGAGATCCTTGAGACTGAACTGCAAGAGGTTTCAAATGGCCTCATTGAAGAAGACAATCAAGTTGAGATGTTGAACAAAGAGATGCAAATCGTCATAATTGAGACCAGATATGAAAAGCAATTCAAAGGGGTGCTTAAAGATTTCATCACTCTCGTAATATTTGAGGAAGCATTGAAAGAACTTGTAGAGGAAACACAAATGGAATCACTGCCAAATTTTTTTCTAGATAAGCAAGTTACTGTGAGTGATGTGATCCATCATCAGCTCCGACCTCCCGAGACTATACTTGAAGATGAGACATCACCTGAGATTATCTGTGATCCACTAGAGGAGATGTTTGAAGCTCAATCCATCAAGGAGACTCTCATTTTTGGGGATATGCTAACAAAATTTCATAAAGATGCCTGGTTTATGCAAGATATCTCAGTGAAAACAGAGAATCTTGAGCTATTCAAAGGGGCGCTGAGCTTGTTTCAAGAGGACTTTCCAAATCTAGATCAACATGTTGTGAATGCTCGTGGAACAGTTCATCACCAATGGCGACCTCCTGAAGCGGCTGGTGACCTCGCTTCCGACAATACAGTTCCGTATGAGCCTGAAATATGCCAAGTTGTCTCTTTCCTTAATCCTAGCTTTGAAAGTTATTATGATTTTGATTATGGGGATTTTGGGAAAACAACTTGCATCTGGATTGATCATGGTCCTAACGATTTACCTCAGTTGATCATTTTGAGTGAAAATTTGCTTGATTATGAGAGATGCATGGTGAGAGTTTCTCTTTCTGTGTTTAAGGATGAATTTGCTCGACTGAGAACCATCACGTTTGCCATGCTCCTGTTACACAACCTGAGAAATCATGTAAAGTCATGTACATATTTTGCTTCTTTGAGTCGTGTCGAGTCTAGGAGTCTTGTATATAGGTCTAGAGTAGGTTTTCTTTTCGTGTTTTTAGGTTAGAGGTTTTTTGAGCCTTGTTCTTGATTTGCCTTGAGTCATTTGACTCATGATCTAGTGTGGCTCAGGTAGTTTAGTTGTTTGCCTTCTGTAGATAGTTTGCTTTTGGTGTGCGTTTTAGTTTAGTTTGTTTTGAGTCGGTTCGTCAATCGTTTGCTTTAGTTTAGGTGTCTTGAGTGGGAGCCTCCATCTTATGAGAAAGGCGTTTATGTTGTTGCTCACACATTGGCAATATCCTAGATCTTATGTTAGACTCATTTCTTAGATATCTATTCATGAAGTGCTCGGAATCCGAGGTTGTTCCTCTCCAGTTTTATCATCTGATCAGGACCTGTATTTGACTTGGAAGGGAATCATTTTCTGTATCTTGATGCCGACATCTGTTGATTACTATATCTTCACACATTAATAGACTCCGAGTCATTATGGTTTTCAAACAAAGCTGTGATTGGTGAAAAATCTAAAATCTGGCTTCAGCGCCACCGCAATCCTCAAACCCTAGTAAGCTTCACTGCTTACGAGCCACAGGAATTGACGGAATGAAAAAGCAATATCAAAAGGAAAAAATGAGAAAATGAAAAAAAAAAAATGAAATGAAATGAAATATCAAAATTGGCTAAGGGGAATATGCGAGTAACTCCATCGGGGCTATAGACGCCTGGCTGGCAATGGAGCAATGTTCGCGAGCTTGCGGCGATAACCTCGTCGGGACTATGGACGTCTGACTGGCAACGGGGCTCTATCCAGGATGCTTTTGAAGTTCAGATAAACTACGTAGCTAATCACAGGGGAACCTAAAGGTTATAATTGTCTTGTCGAGAGGAATGAATACACTTGCACATGAAATGCAGGGAGAATGGTGTGTCCATGAACCCTAGCAAGTGTGTATTTGCTACTGATCGAGGAAGGTTGCTAGGACACATTGTATCCAAGGAGGGCTTGACCATTGATCCAGAGCGAGTGGAGGCTATTCTTTCTCTTCCACTCCCTAGTCACAAGAAAGGATTGCAAAGTTTCCTTGGTAGGATCAACTTTGTGAGGAGGTTCATTCCCAACCTTGCCACCATGGTAAAACCCCTCACTTCCATGTTAAAGAAAAACTTGGTTTTCAGTTGGACCAAGGAGGGGAAGGCCGGTTTTGAAGAAATCAAACAAGCAATTTCTCAGGCCCCTACCCTTGTCAATCCTAATTATGAAAGGGATTTTATCCTCTGTACCTTCGGAGGAGAATCTAGCATCTCAGCTGTCTTAACACAGCTGAACGATGATAATTTGGAGCAACCTATTGTTTTCTTTAGTGAGGGGCTAAAGGACTATGAACTTAAGTATAGTTATGTAGAAAAGCAAGTCCTCACTGTTGTAAGGGCATTAAAAAAGTTTAAACACATATTGTCCAACAACAGGATCCAGCTCGTAGTTCCACATGCAAGTGTCAAAGATTTCCTTCTAAACAAGGACATCAGTGAGAAGAGGACTGGGTGGATAACCAAGGTCATGGATTATGACATCAACATCAAGATCACCAAGCTTGTAAGAGGCAGGGGCCTATGTGAACAGCTTGTCTCATCTTCTGAGACTACTTCAGAGGTCGCCCTTGTGTTACAAGAGGATCAACCAATTGGCAACAACACTCAATTCAGTCGAGTTCATACCATTGGAGGCTTGTTGATTGTAGGTCCCCGTGTATGGTTAGTCTGAACCCAATACTACTCTTAGTTCAATCGTGGGTGCTTGTCTCAGGCTGCGCCAGAATTGGGTGCTTGAATGAATCTCCATTGTCTAAAACCCTTTTATCCCTTGGAGCTTGAACTATTCCTATGGAGTTGTGATTATATCTCTAGCAAAACAGGAATTAGTTATGTGAAATCAGTCTATCCACAGCACCAAATGTTACCATCAGTGCCACAGGATTCCTAAACCATATCCTTTTTCTTTTATTTTTCCCCAGTCTGAGATTCAAAGCATCAGCAAATGCAGGCCAGCTTGTTGCATATGTAAGTCCCCTCGTGTTTACCAGCAAAACACATCACCATTGAGTTATCCTAAGCCATCAAGACCTGATAGTTGGAACTTTGAGTTTATCCCCTTTGATCAATACGAACAGCATAGGGATTTCCTTATTCAAGAGAGAATGGGATTATCTCGGTATACTATTATGTGTTGACAAGAGAGATTAGCGTGCAATATTTCCCACGTCAACACTTTTTAGCGGCTTCTTAGCTGTAATCTTCTTTCCCAGCCTGGGCTTTGTGTCCTTTGCTTTGAATGGGCCACGACTCCTTTAGACCAACTTCTTTCTTCTTCTTTTTTAATTAGCTTTAGCAAATGCAGCGGCCTTTGTTGAATGTGCAACTAGCAGCTTCACTTGGTGCTGCAATCTTAAAAACTGATTTGATTCCTTCAAACAAGTACAATTATTTTTTTATTTTGTGATGAGTGCCTAAAGGCTGCAAATGACGTTAAAGCCGAGCAGTTGCCAAGGATGAAATGCATGCCAATGTATACAACCTTTATGTGCACAAATTAACCCACAAGTCAACCATCCAAATCAACATACTCAAAACGAGATCGGTTGCCTTCTCAAGAAGATTGCAATCTCAGGTGATGAACCATGGCTTGACAAAAAAACATGCGGCCTCTACATACAAAATAGTTCGCCAATGGAGATCAATTTTTGCAATGTAGATCCTATGCAATTTGATGCAATGCTTACAGATCAAATGGAGGCATCCATATATGGATATAGAAATTCTAATATAGGCAGCATTCTATTCTTATTGATCCTTTGACGGATACTAGAATGATGGCTGCTCCACGTTGAATTGATGTGTGATCATAAGAGCTCAGAATTCCCTCATGAAGCAAAAACTATGCGAACTCAATATGAGTGGAGCGAGCCTCCCAAATAATGAACCAATCTCTTCATATGCCCATTGACCTAAATCAAGGTTGCTTCTTGCAAAAAATGCTTGTAACCTTAAATGGAGGTTCATAGCCTATCATAAGGACTTACGTCTAATGCTACTTAGCACACAAGTCGACCAAGACTTGAAAGCTACCAGATGAAGCCTTCAACTCAAATAGCAATTACAGCAATAATAAAGATGGAAATTAAAGACACGAGTTCTAATAATGCCTAAGAGAATTCGGAACTCCAACACAAACGTAAGCCTTTCTCTTAGCTTCCTACCATCTAACTCGCCATTTTCTTATCCTTCCAGTGTCTAGTTCATAAAGCATATTCAAAGAATCTACACCTTATCTTAGAAATGCAGATAGGAAGCCCATATTTCGCTTTGATACCATAATAGAAAATATGGGGAAATTCAACAAAATGAAATAGAGAATTTTATACACAATAATAGTGTTTCTCTTATTCCACTCATTATGCAAATTACATCCATATATATACGATTCTCATATCCTATTTTATAGGTAACTCCCTGTTGACGTGTCTGAAATCGCATTGCTACGACTCCATCCGACCAACGCAAAATAGAATGTACTCGCTGAGTATCCTATCCTCTCTTGAGATAAGGAAATCCCTAATGCTGGTTTTGTTGATCAAAGGGGACGACCAAAAGGTTTTGATTGTCAAGTCTTGACTGCGAGATTACTCAGTGATTGATGTGATTTGTTGGGAGCACAAGGGGACTTACGATTTGCAACAAGCTAGTCTGCTGCGATTCTCAGACTACGAAATAAAATCAAAAGGGAAGGGTTCAGGAAGCCTGAGGACAAGGATGATAACAGCTAATGTAGTGGGTAGACAGGTTTCGATAAACCAGTTCGTGTTTCGCCAGAGATACCCTCACAACTAGACAAAAACGGTGCAAGCTCCAAGGGATGAAGGATTTTCAGACCGGAGACACTCATTTTAGGCACCCAATTCTGGCGCAGCCTAAGACGAACACCTGCAGTTGAACTAAGCACAGTTTGGGTTCAGACTAACCATGCACGGTGACCTACAATCAGCAGACCCCAATGGTATGAACCAGAAATGCATCAAATACCCCTCCACACTTCACCATTAAAATCCCTACACTCTAAAATTAACCAGCTGAAAGAAACCATGCAAACAAGATGAAAAGAAGACAATAAACACCAAATCAATGTTTATATATTGATTTCAGCTGCCTATTACATCAATTTCTGCAGCATCTCTATGCTACTGCTAAAATCTAACCTATTCTACCTTCTAAAATCTAACTACAAAATTCTAACCAACTGTCTGACTTATCTAACAAAAATCTCTAACTCTTTACAAAAGAAAGGCCTCTGCCTTTTATAGAATTTACAAAATTGAATCGAAGGCTAGGATGGACTGCATCCAAGGGTCCTGATCTGCCTTCCAGAAGCTGGCAGCTTCAACCTATGCCCAATCAATTCTCAGTTATCCAACCAACCATAATTTTAACTACCTGCCACTATTTGGCTTTAATTCAGTCAATCCGGTAGTTGGACATAATTGTCCACAACTGTCTTGTTTCCTCTTTCTTTCAAAATATCTTAAGTGGGGCCCACAAACAGTTTTACATTAAAAAAGTTTAGTTTAAAACTGAATTCCTGGAATTAAATCTAGCTGTGCACTTTTCTTGAGAACGAATGATTGTTGTACTCAGAGTGTTCTTTGGTCTTTGGTTCCGGTGGTGGACTTTCGCTTGTCGTCCAGCGACACGCTTCCCAATGTTAGGTTGCTCTCACGCTCCTGCATCTTCTTCTTCAGCTTTCAGCGCCTGGCTTTGTCGTTTCAAGCTTTCTCCTGGTTCTTCGATGACGTCTTGCGACCTGCAAACAACAATTTCATTTTAATAAATCAATTTGAAAAATTAAATAATTTCACTTAACAAATATTAAATTTAACGCCTGGCTCGAGAAGCTCTTTGTGAGATGTATCTTGAAATGTCGTTTTCTCTTCAAACATGAAATCTGATCCTTGATCTTGATGGTGTTTGGGCGATCTGAATCCACTAAAGCTTCTCGACTGACTAGTGAAAAGTGATCCCTATTGTTCAATTTCGGCCTACAAGTTGGTTTTGAAAATATCTTCTGCGTTGGCATTTTCGGGCCAAAAGCGACTTGGCGAACTTGGTTACTTAATGCCCTTCTATCTTTAAAAGTTTTCCCTTATCTCCCGAAAATAGGCAAAAAAATGGGGGTTTTCGATGGTTCTTCAGACTTTTAACTTTTGCGTTTAACCCTATTGACGTGTATTTTGTACACAATCATACACAGAATAAAATACCTAAAGGCATCTTATCCTCTCTTGAGAAAATAGTCTCTAACTGCTGAAGATTCGCGTAAAGGATCAGTTAGGTAGACTCCAAGGTTCTTTTAGTGGGGTCTCCACGTGTGGACAAGCTCTAGTGGTATGATGTGATTTGCTGGAATCACAAGGGGACTTACATTGAACTTCCGATCTGCTTTGCTGGACACAGGCTCTTACTAACTTAGATTAAAAAAATGGAAAAAGGATAAGGGCGAAGAGAGGATCTAATCCTAATACTAAGAATGTAGGAGCAATGACTTGACCTTTTGATGAAACTCTAACTAGATCTTGTTTTGACATCAATGGAACATCTACACAAGACTAGTGCGATCTTCTAAGGGAGCTTTATGATGTTCAAATCATCACCGCAGGCATAGATACCATCCAAGTTGATGCATATCAATGAAGAGGCGACAAATTGAAATTGAGCTTAAGCTGAATGATTCCAGTTGACTACGCAAGGCAAGTCTGCAATCAACAAACTGCTAGTAGTATGGATGTACGAATTCCACCATCAATCAATCACATTTCCTCCATTCATCTAATTATCTACCATCTAAGATTGAAGACTTCAACAAGAAACCATGCAAATTGCAAGAAAACGACATATTTCACCATTACTTCAATGAAAATGGAGTTTGTTTACAATCAATGGCAACAATTTCTTGCCTTGTCCTCCTATTCTACTCTAATTACTATTCTATCAACTATATTCTAACTCTCTCTCTAATTTATTGCTAATTTATTTCTAATTGGCCTTTACAAATGAAATGCTTGGGCTTATATAGTGCCCACAATACAATTTGATGGCTTAGATCAATTCAAGATCAATGGCCAAGATTCAACAATGAAAACCCTAATTAGGGTTTGTTACAACCATTACATAACATTTAATGCTTGACCAATGATAAAATTGTATTGCTTGGACACATGTCCCTTTTAGAAAAATTGACCAATGGATAGCCGGGGTAGGTACATCGGAGTTTGTGCCACCTTCCATGAGTTAAGTACATTGAATCTGGACATGCTGAGATGGACTTCGCTGATTGGAGAAATGATGACTAGGACGCCACCTCATTTGACACTTGGAACTTGGTAGATATTCAACTTGATGTTGTTGAGAAGCTTGCTTTAATTAATTCCTCTGGATCTATTTTGCTTCTTCAACGAGCCCTTGTTCTAACTCCTTGCGTCCTTGGTGTGCAGGAAGATGATGTACCTCGCCTTGGAACGCTGGATTGAAAGAAGTCGCCCATGTCCTGGCTAAGACCGTCCCGGCGAAGACCGTCCTTGATCCGGCTTGATTTTCCTTGAAGAGACCTCCATTTGATGCCTACACAACATTTCAAAATTAGTACCATGATTTTGCAATACATAACATAAATTAGAGAGCAATTTTTTAGGAAACTTAATGATAAGTCCTTTATTAATCATTTCCTAAAAAACGATTGAGCTAAGGAAAAACAAAATTTCAAAATTCAAAATTAAGGCAATGACAATCAAAATTCGAAATTAAAACAAGAGATCTTGCCATACCTTACTTGAGAGCTTAACTCTAAAATGCAAAATGAATAAAATTGCCTAGGCAAAATTGACGTAAGATGGTCATCAACGTGATTCTTCTTCAAAAAGACAACTTCGCCACCTTTGATATGTCCTTGGCAAGTTCGCTCAAGTGAGATTAAGTTCGCACCACCTTTGGATAGATGTTTCGCCTTGGATAAAACTAGTGCCTTCTTTTGTTTTGAAATGAAATTCGCTCCTTCAAACACACTCGCACTCCCTTGATGATGTTTGCGCCTTCCTTGACAAGACCCGCACCTTGAAGATAATTTCGCACTTCTCCCTTTGAGATCGCATGAAAAATGATAATGTGAAAATAATGATTCTCACCTCCCTTTATAGCGCTCATCTCACAATTACCACCTTAGGCCGACTTGATAATTAATAAGGCAAATTAAACGATTTTTTAATAAATAACAAGGCCGACTTTTATAAACCAATAAAATACCAAGCGCTCCTTTTGATTTTCTATTAATTAATAAATAATTAATTAAATGCCTTTGTCATTTAAATTAACAAATTCGATTTTTTACAAGGCAAAATAATTTAATTAATATCAAGCGTAATATTTAAATGCCATTTAATTGAATTTTCAAAACTTATCGAATTTTAGCATTTAAATAAATTCAAAAATGTTTGTTTAGCGCCCAAAAATGAAAAAGTGGGAAGATACGTACCTCATCGCCCTGGTCCCTGACTGAGGGACAGGAGCGATCCATCAACTTTGTCATGACTCTTGCAATTTTTACGTCCAAGGTCCTCATCCTTACGTCCAAATCGCCATTTTAGCTGGGTCCTTTGAGTTAGATTGGCTTGCATGTGTGAATGAGTGCCTTTGGATGTAATATCGTCCTGGTCCCTTCCTGAGGGACAGGAGCGATCCTAGTGTCCTGGCTCAAATTTGCAAACTTTTGATCTTTGTTCTTCATTCATTGTCTTCCAAAGGACGTCCTTGACCATGCCTATCTTTGCCTTGTCTTGGTTTTGACGGAACATGAGTGTTTTAGTAAAAATCGCTTTGGTCCTTGTCCAAAGGACAGGAGCGATATAGGCTCTTTGTGCAAATTGGTAGCATTTTAACGTTCAACACTTTGGTATATCACCTTCAAAAGACGCCTTAGACCTTTTACCATCTTGCAAAACCTTGGCTTGACGTAAATTTTGAGAGACTTGGCCAATATAATCAATATCGCTCTGGTCCCTTCCTGAGGGACAGGAGCGAACTTCAAGTTTTTAAGCTTGTCCTTGCGTTCTTCAACTTGCCATTACCTTCAATGCGTGAAATGACGTCCCTTGATTCCTCTTGGTGGCTTGATACTTGTTAAACTTTCAAAATCTTGGTCTTTATGGAAATTTCGCTCTGGTCCCTTCCTGAGGGACAGGAGCGAATTAGGATTTTTTAGAGCAAATCCCTCAATGTGGCGATCCTTGTAACTTTGTGCTTGATGGAGATGCTTCGAAACGTCCTTGGTACCTTGTTCTTCGCCTTGGAGTGTCCTGATCTTGGAGGGACGGCAATATAATCATCATATCGCCCTGGTCCCTTGGAGAGGGACAGGAGCGATTTTGCTCTTGTGGGCCTCATTTCACTTTGCTAGCTTCCAGATTTATATTCAACGGGTTCATAATGCGTCCTTCCATTCATCCATGCCTTGGAATCGGTCGTAACTTGGCGAGAAAATCATCTATAACAAAAATCGCTCTGGTCCCTTCCTGAGGGACAGGAGCGAACTTAAGCATTTTATTGTTTTGATCAAGTCTGGATGCTCTATCATGCTCATTTCGTCCTTCACCATGCCTTTGATGTCTCGATTCGTCCAAACAAGGTCAGGAATGGCTCAACTAAGCATTTTCGCTCTGGTCCCTTGGTGAGGGACACGAGCGATTCGCCTTGGTCCCTTGGAGAGGGACAGGAGCGCTTTTCGCTCTGGACCCTTGGAGAAGGACACGAGCGAAATTTGACTTTTCGCACTCTCAATCAGGACAATTTTAATGGAATATAACATTTAAGTATAAGTGACATTTCCTTCTATGTTTCTTCTTTCTTATACTTTAAGTTATACTCCATATATACTTTCAGGATGTTTGAGAGTGGTTTCAGACCTCCAGGAGTTATACTGCAAAATCTAGTTTTTGGAGGTTTTTTCAGTTTCCAGACTTAGTCAAATTCAGGATCAGGGCATTCCAGACTTAGCCAAATTTCAGGATCAGGACCTCACTCAAGCCGGACTTGCTATCCTATGTGATCCCCTGGGCGACGCTTCAAGTTATATTCATTTGATAAAATGCACCTCTCTGGACCTTTTCACATCGTCAAGACGTTAAAATCCTGCAAGGACAAAGCAAAATTGGATTTGTAGCTCCGGTCCTCCACTGAGGGACAGGAGCGATTTTTCCCTTGGAGGCATTTCTGTGCTCATGAAAATCTTCAATTTATATTCAATGGAAAGATCTCGCCTTTCTCCATCACTTCCAATTCGTAATTCATCTTGACCCTGCAGGAATAGTAAAATATTTGAAAACGAGCTCCCGTCCTTCACTGAGGGACAGGAGCGATTTTGCTCCTACAGGCCAAAATAACATGATTTTACACATTTAATCACTTCACAAGGCAAAAACAAATCATTAGAGATGCCTAGGATCAAAAATCAAAAATGTCAAAATTTGGTCAAAAATATTCAATTGGACAAAAAATCACATTTCATCTTCAACACTTAGACAAATTTAAGCTCTGCATCAACATTCCAATTGAAAATTAGACCATTCTGGCGAATTCATTTCATTCAAAATTTGCATTCTAGAAAAGGAAACTCAAAAGCCCTCAAAAACGACTGGATTTTGGTCTGAAAAGACGGTAATTAGAACCCTAAGGCTTGACCCTAAATCCAGACAACTAACAAACTAACAAAACCCTAGAAAAAGCAAAGCGAAAACGAACAAAACGAGCAAAAAACATGGGTCCCCATTTGCAATGGGGCGATGTGTGAAAACGTCACAACAAACCCTTACGCGTCTTGGGCGTTTTGCTCCTCAACAAACTATTTAATCTCTTCGCGATTTACCATGGCGTTAAAAGTGGGTTTACGATCTTTTGAAAATCCCCCCCTAAACCGCGCGATATTGCCAAGCTTTGGGATTCCTAGAGTGATTACATGGCGCGATTTACCCTTGTAAATTTCGGAGTTTGCAATTTCCTAAAACTTTGTGAAAATCATGATTTTGCCTCTCTTAGCAAATTTCCGGAAAATAAGACATTTTGCAAGCTTTAAGCTTTCACCAAAAATTGCAGTCTGGGGAGTCCTTCCAAATTTCGGCGATTTGGGACGTTTTGCAAGTTTGTAGCTTTTTTTAAAACTTTTATACTTTATCGCGATTTTTCCCTATAATGCGAACATCAGGCTTTTAGTTGTTTTTGCAAGTTTTCACTTTTATCACTTATCCCTTATAATGCGAATTTCGGGTTTTTGACTACCTTTTCAAACTTTTAACTTTTTCATTTACCCGCGATTTTCGGGATTTGAAGAAGTTTTGCAAAGTTCGGAGTTTTGAGGGGATTTGCAAACTTTCTTATTTTCGCACTTTTACCTTATAACGCGATTTCGGTATTTTGTGTGCTTTTGAAAACTTTATAAAAATCATTATTTTGGAGCCCTTTCAAAACTTCGGCGATTTTAGCTCTTTTGCAAACTTATGAATTTTTGCGATTTTACCCTCTTGTGGCGAAAATCGGGAGTTTTGGGTAGTTTTCAAGTCTATGACAAATTTCGGGGCTTTCGGAGCATTTTCAAACTAAAAAAAAAAAGTTCGCGATTCTTACACTTTTTGCAAAGTTCGAGGAAATAGGATGGTTTCTAAACTGTTACCTCGCAATTTCCCTAAGTCGAAAACCTTGGCGATTTTCACCATTTTACAAACCTTTAACCTCTTCGCGATTTTCCCTGGGTTGCGAACTTCGGGTTTTTAGTTGTTTTTGCAAGTTTTCACTTTTATCACTTATCCCTTATAATGCGAATTTCGAGTTTTTGACTACCTTTTCAAACTTTAAACTTTTTCATTTACCCGCGATTTTCGGGATTTGTAGGAGTTTTGCAAAGTTCGGAGTTTTGAGGGGGTTTGCAAACTTTCTTATTTTCACACTTTTACCTTATAACGCGATATCGGCATTTTGTGTGCTTTTGAAAACTTTATAAAAATCGCTATTTTGGAGCCCTTTGAAAACTTCGGCGATTTTAGCTCTTTTGCAAATTTATGAATTTTTGCGATTTTACCCCCTTCTAGCGAAAATCAGGAGTTTTGGGTAGTTTTCAAGTCTATGACAAATTTCGGGGCTTTCGCAGCATTTTCAAACTAAAAAAAAAAAGTTCGCGATTCTTACACTTTTTGCAAAGTTCGGGGAAATAGGATGGTTTTTAAACTGTTACCTCGCGATTTCCCTAAGTCGAAAACCTCGGTGATTTTCACCATTTTACAAACCTTTAACCTCTTCGCGATTTTCTTGATTGCGAACTTCGGGTTTTGGATTTTATGCAAACTTAAACTCGCGATTCACTCTCTGGATGTCGAACTTCGGCGAAATAGAAGTCTCTTTTGAAAACTTGCACTCCGCGATTTCACCCTAGTTGCGAACTTCGGCAATGAGAGGCTCTTTTCAAACTCTTAAACTTTGCAAGTTACCTTTAGCTAGCGAAAATCGGGGTTTGGCAGGTTTACGCAAACTTCGAAGATTTAGCCACTTACGCAAATTTTAAATATTTCGCACTTTACCCATCTAATGCAAATTTTGGAGATTTTTGGTCCGACCTGAAACTCGGGATTCTAGATGAGCACCATGGGAGGAGCTTCTCTCTAACTGAGACTGGTAGACTGCTACCAAGGGGGGTCCCCATTCGAGGAAAACAATGGGGTGAGGCGTGCTGAACACACAACACTCCCCAAACAACTTTCCTATAAATATTGAGTTGTTTTTAACAACTCAACACGTACCACAATAATAATAACCTATTCTAACAAACTATAGCAAATTATTGTATGCATCCTATGATGCAATATTCCTAACATTCTTCACTTGATGAGAGAGATCACACCAAGTGGAAAGAGCTTGTGCGATGGGGTGCTACAAGGTTTTCAACTAATTTTCTAATGTTTCAAAGTATTTCTAGTTTATTGACTCCCTTGAAGCGGATGTTTCTGAGTCAAGCATAGGTAGACTCAACTTATTCAAAGAAAGTTGATGGAGAAAGGATTGCAAAAATAGTTTTCAGATGTTTTCGCAACTAGAGCTATAAAGATTATCAAGGTAACTTGAAACATAATTTAACTTTCAAATTGAATAACATAATTTAAATTTCAAATTGAATCCTAAATTTCTAAACTTTAAAAGTATTTTGTTTCATTGTAAGTTGTAACTTATTCAAATTGAGTCCTAAATTTCTAAACTTCAAAAGTATTTTGTTTCATTGTAAGTTGTAACTTAAATTTGCTTCTACTTTGTACTTTGTAGATGATGGGGCTGCTAGTGAGGGTTCTGCCCTTGGTGGATAGTAAGAAAATGCAATGGGAAATACTTATGAGGCCATGGATAGGTCCAAAGAGGCCATCCAAAACTATTACAAAGGGGATGCAAATAGATTTGCCCCTATTTGCGATATTTGTGCTCAGAGATAGAACAATCAACTCCATTAACCCATTCATGCAACGAGGTACTATCTCAACCCCAAGTTTTCTTCTCTAATAGCTTCACAATGTTAATGGGGAGGTTATGGAGGGCCTATCCACGTATTGAGAGGATGACACCTAAAGTTGACATGATCCCCCAAGGTGAGACCTCATCATTTTTAAGTTACATAGTTATAAGGCAACTAGTAGGAGACCTTTCTTCGCAATTAGCTATACAAGGAAGAACCACCCAAACACAAAGTAAGAAAAAGTGGTCTTATATTTTGCAAGTTATAAATTACAATTATTAATAGAATACTGTTTACTTATAAAATCTTGAATATCTTATTTGTAGGTTCTTGGTGGCAAGATTGGGGTGGAAATACCGCAAGTCTGCAAACGCTAGCCCTCTAAATTTTGTCTCAACTTTGTAGTGCTTTTGGCTATGAGTGCAACTAGAGTTTGTTTGATGCCATTCACATCAAGAAGTGTAATAAGTTGACTCAACAATGCCTCAATGATATTGATTTTGTGCAATACAACATTTGGCTTCGCACAAGAAAGTTGGAGGACCACCCAGAGAAGCTTATTGATTTTGATGAAATTGATCCCTACAGTGACTCGACCGTGCAGAATGATGAGCCCTCCTTGTTTACAAGATGAGACTTCTGATTTCAAGAGGCAAGCTATGGAGGATGTCACTACAACTGAAGCAAGGGAAATTGGATTGGAGGAAATTGATATGGTGGAGGATGAGTCATTTCCATATAGCAGCATAGTGGAGCCATAGGCACAATCTTCTAGGCCAAATAGCAAGACACAACCAAGTGCGAGGACCATACCCTCTAACCCCCAATTTTTCACTAGGTTGGGGAAGAGGAAATTGTAAAAACTTGTTATTTTCTACTTTCCTAGATATGAAATTTATGCTGATGATTTTCAAATACAATCATCATAAATGCATAATATTACCAATTAGCCACTAGCTATTATATCCACAATCCAACTTCGCATGATGATGCGATTTGTAATCCATGTGTATTAAAGAATCAAATTTAATAGAAAACACTTCCTCATGGTCTCTAGACATATTTGATACTTTTTGTAATCAAATTTTGCGAAAAAGAAAATGTTTTTAGACAAATTTTAATACTTTTTAAGTTGTTGAGTTTTGGCCAATTTTTTGCCAATTCGAAAAATTTTGGGCTTGTTGAGTACTCTCTGAGTCTCTATGAACTATGCTTACAACATTTGGAAAGTGCCCATATTGTTGAAATGGTAATTGGATATTTGATTAATGAAAACAAAGTTACATTTAAAGACAATTACAAGACAATGTTTCTAAATGAAACAATCATAAATGACCATTAAATAATATAATATTACTTTAATACCCTCACTTAATGGTCATCCTATCAACTACACCAAGCTGCCCCCTAAATTTTACAAACTGGTCCGAGCTCAAAGACTTGGTGAGGATGTCTACAGTTTGATCCCCGGTTGGAAAAACTCCAAATAATGGTGCAGTAGAGGAGAAAAGGCCCACGCAATACAGTAAATTTGCAAGAGAAAACAGGTCGTGTCGAACACGAACTCCCATCGTAGAAAAAGACGAACTCGCGAGCAAAAAACATAGGCAAAAAACGTCGCGCATAGAAAGAAAAACCGCCATCACAGGTCACAAAGCGCCACAAACATCAAACCAAAAAATGAGATTTTTTTTTTCATGACAGAAAAAAGTAGGCCCACGATTCCTTGCAAAAAGGCACACAATTTTAATAAACAAAGAATGTCGCGATCTTGGAGTAGAGACTCACAATTTTTTGTTCATTAAAAAAATTGAGAAAAAATAAACTTAAAAAACCTTTGAAAATATTTTTATGAAAAAAAAAAGACAATTACAAGATGATGTTTCGTTAAAGAAAAAAAATTTAAAACTAATCCCACTCCGATACCATGAAATGGTAATTGGATATTAGATTAATGAAAACAAAGTTACATTTAAAGACAATTACAAGATGATGTTACCAAACAAAACAATCATAAACAAAAGCTAAATTAGAAACTAACTAATTAAATTAAACTATCTTAAATGACCATTAAATAACATAATATTACTTTAATAATTGTTTGTCCATGCTTCTGATTTTGCTAGTTTTGCAAGAAGCCACGAAACTTCACACAACTCTACTTATCCTTTCTTGCTATGCAGAACAAGTGGATGTGAGTACCAATCATCAATGAACAAATGTGAAGGCTAAAATTAACTCATCACCTCCTATATTTTTCCCTTACCTTGTCCCTCCTTGGCTTCCAAGTGAAAATGCTCTTCATGCTCTCTCACGGTGAGTGAAGAATCCTCCTAGCTTTCTACAAGCGTAGTTTGCATCCTGGATATAAATCAATTCACAAGAAGGGTTTGTTGTGCTACTCACATGCCCATCCAAATGAAATAATCTCAACCATTTCTCCTTTGCAAATGAAGAAATGTT
The DNA here is from genome assembly GCF_030272615.1 of Cryptomeria japonica. Lineage (NCBI taxonomy): Eukaryota > Viridiplantae > Streptophyta > Pinopsida > Cupressales > Cupressaceae > Cryptomeria > Cryptomeria japonica. The sequence continues at coordinate 121,586,628 of NC_081413.1, forward strand.
CTATCCAATAATCAAATGTCAAACCCCATTACCATTCAATGGTGATGAAGATTCTTGTGAGAGTTGTTCTCTTCTTGATTCTAGTATTTTGTTATGCTTCTCTTCCCCTTTTCTTGGTGGTTGCTAATTCTTGCCTTTACCATGTTTTTGGTAAAGCCCTAGATGGAGCTTCCAATGCTTGCCATCCCAATACCCTCCAACCTTGTAACGACAGCAATAGTTGTTAGATTTCTACAACTTAAATCAATTGGCTTCTTACCTCCCTTGAGTGTGCCTTGACTCTTAACCTTTTCTCTTCCTTCTTTCTTGGTGAGAGGCTTCCTCTTTTTTCATACTTTCTATGGAACGTTGGCTCCTTAGTGGTGTGTAAAATCTCCTGCAATGGTTACTTCTCCCACAACTAGTACAAGGAACAAGTACCCATGTTTTTGTGCAGCATGTCATTCCTTCCTTGCATTGAAACAAAAGATAGGACTTTCTACCTTTTGTATACCTTCTTTCATTTTCCACTTTCTTGCTTGCCTCTTCCTTAGGCCCAAGTAGTGATGAAGTAGGTGGAATGTAATCTTTGTGTTTCTTCTTTGCATCTTTTCCTCTTCCCTTGTCTAAAGGTGTTTGTCTTTCAAGGTTCCTCTTTATCCTCTTGAGGTAGAGTATTGATATCTTATACTTGTTTTGATCATTGCTCAAGATTCAGAGAAAACCTATAGTCATGTTGAAGCTTCAAAAAGAAGGGCGAAATATTTACTTTCCTTGGGATGTCCTTGGTTTATGCATGGTATAGACCCCTCCTCTGAGCATTCACCAATCTCAATGCTCCCATATCCAAGGCCCTCATAAAAAGGTCTTTCCTCAATTAGAATGGATTGGAATTTTCTCTAGCATTCCTTGCCAAGTTCCCTTCCGTCATAACACATCCATGTTAGCAACTTGTAGTCTATACCCTTTGTATGCTATTCAAACTTGCCATGAATTTATCAATTTTAATCTTGAAATAAAACATGCTCATCGGTTCTTTCTTTGCATCCCTCCCTCATTGTTTGTTCTTGCAAAGTAGAGGCTAGTCCACTTCCCTTTATAGACTCCTCTTATTTCACGTCCTTCGATTTTTACTATTAATTCATCTTTTACCATCAACCCTTGTTGCAATTGCTCAAGAATTCCAATGTAGAATTCTCTTCAATTCTCCCTAATAGCTTAGAAATATTCAATTCTTCTTTCCAAGTGATGTACTTCATTCCAAATAGCTCTATTATCTACTAGAACCTCCTCATGTGATGTTTGGAGATCCTCAAGCTTCTTTTTGAGTGACTTTGTCATAGCTGAACTATCCAACGACCACCTCATACAACACCTTGTCTACTGCTATGCCATTATCCTATAGCATATATTAAGATGTGTGAGAACAACCTATGGCTCACATAATCCTTGATTGAATCATTTAGAGTCAACAAGTATAATTATATTGTGTTAAATTTGCCTCATTGGGGTTAGGGTACTAATATCACCTAGTGATGTGTCTATATATAGGAGGTAGTGTAGTAATTAATCATTAGATTGTGAATTTTGATCTTGTTGAAGACTTCTAGAAGTTTGTCCCCTCAAAGTGGCTTGTTGTTATCAAGTATTTGCATCTTATTCCTAATATATTCTTCTCTTGTGCAAGTAATTTCATTACAAGTGGTGTCAAAGTATGATCTTGGCATCCAAAAGACAAGAAACAAGATCAATTTTTTCAATCTTTCTTTCTCAGTTCTTTTTTTTTTTCTAAAACCTATAGAGTTAATCAAGGACACATTGACCAACTACAATCCAAATTTGAGGTCATTTGAAGCATTATCCTAAGAGTTATTGCCATATTAAATGTTTCACTAAATTTTCTTCCAAGGTTGCAAAATAATGAGTTCCCTAGAGATTTTTTCAAAAAAATGAGATCTATCCACAAGTAAATTGCTATAAAAATTTCAGCTTGTTTTGATTTGTTTTGAGTAAGTTATTGTGAAAAAAAATTGGCAACATTATGGCAGACGCTTCAATGAGAGGCGAGGGAAGGAATCAAATCACTCCCAAAAAAACTCCTAACAAAGATAATCCAATATTAGAGAAAATGGATTCTATAACCATTGAAGCTATTAAGGAAGAAAGCAACATGGTTAAGGAACACATCTGGTTGTAAGTGGCAATGCAAATGAAAGGGATCACTAAGAAAGAAGATCTCAAACAATGTTTAAACAATTATCTTAACTCTAGAGTCCTATAGACTCACAATGAGTTGATTCACACCACAAGAGTAGGGATCCAAATGTGTCTCCAAAGGGACATGAAGCTTCTTGTTTGACTCCAATATATGGTAGGGTCATTAGAATTGCCAACTCTAGGAACTTCAAGCCAAGGATAGAGATGCAAAAATTTGATGGTAAGGATCCAACCAATTAGCTCTGCCAAATGGAGCAATTTTTTGATTCTCATCATGTTCCAAGTCAACAGAAAGTTGTGATTGCATCGTTATACCTGGAACCAAATCAATTCATTTGGTATCATTGGCTATGTGATGAGAATAAAAACAAGGGATGTGTTGTCACAAGATTTGTTTTCCAAGAAGAACTCACGACACATTTTGGCAATAGTCTTATAGACAACTACTTCAGCTAGATAACCAAATTAAATCAAACAAGTACAGTCAAAGACTATACTCACCAATTACAAACCTTGTCTTTAAGAGTGGAACGTTGTATAGAATAAAACTTGAGGTATGAATGTTCACTCCAAGTTTTGACTCCCAATCAATGATTTTTGCAAGACAAGTAGAGGAAAGGGCTTCAGCTAACACAAGGGAGGAATTCCCTAGCAATAAAGATGGGAGGACCCCTACACTATCATTCATTCATATAAGCAGGAATAAAAGCTTTTAAATATGGTAAAATAAATTTATTAATAATCAAAAATAAATGTCTCTTGTACATCTCACAGTACACAGTAAAACATTTTTTGAAGAAATTAAAAAACACTCACTTATAGTCAACAAGTTGAAGTTGTTCCTCTGGCTTTTGGCCTAATCGCTCCTTTAACATTTTTGTCACCTGCATAAGAGTTTAATTGAGCTTCAACAAACATGGCTATCTCAATTTACAAATCACATGCTCCAAGCTCTACTTAAAACTGAAGTAAACTCAATACAAAAGCATACCAGAAAACTGGCTTAAAGAATTGTGAACTTGGCTTTGAATTAAAAATATAGAATAGAATCATTGAACTCATGTTAAACAATACATCTAACACAAATGGAGGTGGCATTGAAAACTGTGTTCCATAAATATTGGGAGATGACTAAATACAGAGACATAGCAACAAGGTTTGGAACGTCTAACCCCATACTCAACCAACCAATTTCAAGGAATGGTATAGTGGATGACATGAGGAAAAATATAGAAAATAACCACCAACTTTTTAATAAATGATAAATCAGAGGTTTAAGATCACTAGATTTACTTAAGGGTTAAATTTTGTAATTTGTTGATCTCTCACTAGTAACTTGTAACACAGATTAAAGAGTTTAAGAATAGTAAGCACGTGAAGAATAGTTGGTTGCATTCAACTTGGATCATTAAGACTTTAAAAGAATGAGATATTTACAACTTGAGGAGATTGTTGGTTTTTGCCTTAAACAGAATAGGGGTGCTGATCCAAGTGAAAACCAAGTTATTTCCTTGGAAAAATTCACACTTAATGATTCCTTTGAATGGCGCTTATCAAGTGACCATTCAATAAGCTAAAAGCCATCTCACATACGGCCCAATCTGCAGTCTTTTATCTCAGTATAGCTCTGGCATTATTCAAGATTTGACTACAGTAATACTACATCTTTTGGCTTCTCTGTCAAAATGATGATTACTGGTGGGAGCACAGAAAATGCCCCCAGATTTTTTAATGTTGGCTCAAAGGAGAATGATACATCAAATGATGTTCCCCATCCCCTGATATCTTCTAAGAGAGGCATATTGCTTGTCGTCCTCTTTGATAAATTCCAGATCAAAAATAAGGGTTGTAACAATGCTACCTGTTATCTTGGAAACGGCCCAAAAGGCTAACTACATGAAGCAGTATGCAGAACCTATATTCTAATGAAACGCTCACTTTGACTAGTTGCAATATTCACAAAACAATGGGAAGAATACAATGTAAATCTAAAGATAGAGATCATTCCCACTATACATATTAAGAATTTCATTTGAGTTTTGTATCTGGAACTATTCATGATGTAACTGGAAAATAAAGTTGAAAATTCAGGATCTAAATATTTTCTTAAAATTGAATTAATATCAGCTGAATTATACATTAAACGTTTAAATACTTTCATACAATCAGACAGCACTTGCTTCCAAATATGCAGAGAGAGAAATGAAAACAAGCAGACAGAAGGAAAATGAAAGTAAAATGCAGTGTTTCTCTGGGTTTATGGGGGCCAATGAGACAAGTTGATGTGAGGACACAGGTTTGTGGACAAATAAAATTACCAGATTTTGGGGACAGCTGGGGGCTGATGGAGGGACAAACATTAAAATAATATATAAAAAGTATTATTTGCATTTTTGAACTACAAATAAAATTTAAAAATACTTGGTACTAAAAGAAGCAGAAATTTTAATTGTTTGAAACAAGTAATAAAGAGCATAAGAATTAATATTTAGTAGTTCTGAATATTGCTTGTCTGTGATTATTCAAGATATTATAGGCTTCTGTTAAAAATGAACCGATAAATATTTTTAGCTTCAAATAATATGCAATGAGGACTTCTGTTGATGTGAGTTGAAGGGTATAATTTGAATTTTCATGTATTATTTATCTTTCTTCATTGTTCAAATCAAACATACTTCTCTCTCATTGACCTGGTTTACTCAATTGTAATTTCTATTTTCAAACATTCCATTTATTTAATTTTGTTGCTATATTCTGCCATCAAGTAGATTGATGAATGATCTGACTTTTTAATTCATCAAATAAGCTACCAATGGTAGTCATGCCTTTTTTATTTTCCATTATTAATTCTTTGGAACAAACCGCTCATAAATTTTGAGCAATAACAGTGCATATGATGATAAGAGATAACAAAGAGAGGTCGTAACTTCATATCTTAATGCCAGTACTGAAAGGAATGCCCATTTCCATTGAAAGTTATTGCTTTTGTTTTTTGCACCGACGGATGGTATACAAACAATGTCACCCAAACCTCTAAGGATGCAACCCTTTCCAATGTCCCCAATTAGATTTATTCAAAATTTTATTCTAACTTCTAATTTTAAATGAAATAATTGAAATGAACAGCCACTGATAATTCTAATTATAAAATACAAACCCTAGTTGCTGATAAAATCAGAATTTGCAAAATTGAAAAGCCTAGGTAGATAACAATCTCATTGAAAACCCTCGAGAATTTATTTATTTTTATTTCCCAAAAGCTGATAAGAAATTTACAAGACAGAAATGGTTTTTTAATCATTGTTCCATTCACAAACAAGGCAGTACAGCTTTTATAAAGAATGTGCTGAGGGTTATCTTGATGTATGACCACTCCCAAGATGACAATAATGATTGGAAATTCTGGTGATGACTGAAAATGATGATGAAACTGCTGATCCTTATCACCAATCACAAAAACAAATCCTGGAATGGTATGACAGCCTAGTAGGATGGTACAGCTAGCTGGTAGCTCAAACATTTTCCGATTAAAGCCTTATCTACCTTGGAAACACCTATAACATGCAGATAATTCTGAATTCTCCCTCTTGCAAGATGTAATGTCCCCCTTTTGGCCTGTCATGTGGTGATCTGTCGTTATCCCATCTTGCCATGGTCCCGAGGGCTAACCAGGACTTTATAGGGCTCAGTGAAGGATTTGGCCTAGACAATTTCAGTTTCAAGCCAATCGGAGGTGTTTTGACAGAGTTTCCAGATACTTACTATTTATAGTAAGTCAGTTGTGGCTCAATGACTTCAAATAATTGAAGTATTTTTGGATGTCAGTATTTTGGTGCATTTAATTCTTCATCAGGTTCACCAATTTAATGAGCCATTTTTTAATTGGGCAATTAAATTAAAAGTTCCTAAAGTTAAATTTAAATATTTAACTTTAGTGAATTATTCAATGCTGGGACTAATGTTTAAAGGGAAAAATTAACAGTTCCCTTTCATTAAGGAGACATAAGGGGATATTAATATTTAATTATAACATTCTTTTATCCCACATTTATGGTGTTTTAGGAAGTGTGCCCAAATGGAGTTATAAATAAGAGCTTTAAATGTTGTTTGTGTATCTTGGAAATGGTGTTCTTGAAGTTTGTGATTTCTGGAGTTGTCTCTGAAATAATTTGCAGGCATCGGAGGACGTTCATCCTCTTCTGCAACATTTCCTACCCTTGTGAGAGATCAGGTCTGGGAAATTACTTAAAGTGGCATTGAATGAAAGATGGGCATTAATATTTCCAATTTGGTCTACAAACATACAGCTGGGAGAAAATCGAAGTACTTGTGACTGGCAGTTCCAAACAATATTCATCGCTGAAGATTGTTATTGAAGCGAGTTCGAACTTGAAAGGGAAAGTTTGTTATTCTTCACCACAGCAAAAAAAACAACCCTCACAGAGAAGATACAGCAGGTCATTTGTAGTCGCCGCTCTAGCAATCATTAACCACAGCTTGCAAGTATTATTCAGTGTGGTTCTTAATGTGTACTCATTGAAAATTTTATAGTGCGAGAAGCTCACGAGTTAACTCGCACGCCTGCAGACCTCGAAAAATCTCCTCAAACTTGCAAGAAAATAATGGAAAACTCGCCCAAAACTCACCAATGAACTGCCAAAAACCCGCAGGAAGATTTACGTGGCTCGAACGCGAAAAAAAAACATGGTAAACATGTATTTTTCTTCGTTTTCCTTTAAAACCCTACCACAGAAACAAAAAAATACACCAACGATGTTTTCTTGGTAACGAAGTGTGAACAATTCAAGAAAAAAAATTCTCCATAGACCACATCTCTTCTCTAGCATTTTGATTTTCTCTATTTTTATTTTTATTTTTTCCATCCAACAACAACCTCTAATTGATTAAAAATCTACACCATTTTTTATTATATCTCAAAAATAAAAGAAATTGTGGGAATACTCTAATCAATTAAAATCAATAGCATTCTTTCAAATTTCCATGGCATTTTTGGATGTATAAAAAATATTTATTGTTTATTGTTTTACTATTATTAACGGTTTAATATTGTTTAAAATTTTAAATGTTTATATATTTTATATTGTTTAAAATTTTAAATATATATAATAATGTATAACCATATATTATTATATTAATTAATATTATAGGTTAATCGTTATTAGTTAATAATTGTTCATATATATATTGTTTTTGATTAAAGATCAAACAGGTTTTGAAGGGACCCGAAACCCAATTTACATCACGTTGACCTACCATCAGCAAAAAACCAAACAAGAACAAAAGGGAGCAAGAAACAACAGGAGAGATCAAAAGAACTATTTAAGATTCTTCAATGCTTCTGCAACTTCAGCTTCCAGCTGAGACATACTCAAGGCAATCTTCTTAAACTCCTATATTTATGAGTGGACTGATCTGCAGCACATTTCAAATTGCACAGCCCTTTGTCCTCCTACAGCAAATTACCTTTGTCCCCAACCTCCAAATCAACCACCTAGCTTCTGCTCTGATGCATTTTTTCCAGTCTATCATTAATATATATATTGTTAATTATTTAATATTTATTAATTTAGATTTTAGTATTGTTTAAAAATATATAATAATGTATATATTGATTAAATTTAAAAGATATATTAAATTGTTCATAATATTGTTTTTAAATTGTTCATGATATAGCTTTTTATAAAATTTGCAAAAAAATAAAAATAAAAATTTATAAGAAATTTTAGTACCTTCTAAGTTGTCGAGTTTTTGCCAAGTTTTTGCTGAGTTTTCGCCGAATTTTCACCGAGTCAAAAAATATGGGTTTGTCGAGTACTCTCTGAGTCCAAGTATGCGATCTATGGTGCATACCCTTTGCAATACACCTTTTGATTATGTTTGTCCCGAGTATGAAAGGGTGTGAACCACCTTATTGGTAAAGGAGAAAGCTTTCCTAGAGACACAATTGAAAGTCATCAAAGATACATGGCCGAAAATACGTGTCTCCATCATTTCTGATGGATGGAAAGATTGTAAAAATAGGCCATTGATCAATGTTATTGTAGTATGCCCTAAAGGGTCGATGTTGTTGAAAGCGGTGGATTGTGAGGGGCAAGTGAAAGATGCAAGTTTCATTGCCAATATCCTCATAGAATCCATTGACATGGTAGGGCCTCAAAACTTTGTCCAAGTCATAACAGACAATGCTAAAAATTGTAGGGCAGCTAGGTCTATAGTGGAGGCTACATATGGTCACATTTTTTGGACACCATGTGCAGTCCACTCACTCAATTTAATCATGCAAAAGATTGGCAGACAAATTGATTGGGTGAAACAAGTTTACACGGAGGGCGAGGAGATTCAAATGTGTAATGTCCCCTTATCATTAGTGCGTAGACATTCGTGGAGTTTGGCCTATTATTTGACCCTCATAGGCCAAGGAGTTGATGAGAGGGTCATTTGGGCAGATGCTTGTGGCTTCACATACTATTTTATATGATTTTTTGGTGAGATAATGTGTTCTCACATATGATGTCACGTATGTTGCTAATTGCACTTTATATTATAAAGATATTTTAATATTTCTAAAGTGCAATTAAATATTATCCTTAAGGAGCAATTAAATATTATTTTATTAAAAAGGAATCTTCTAGAAGGGAGGCTGATTCATGTGAGAAAAAGAATAAATAGGGGAGGAGTCTCATGGTTTGGCATCGATTACTTGACATCTCTATTGTGTGACTAACCTTGTGGAGCCTAAGGTTTCTGCAGTTGATCTACTTGTCTTTGGGAACGAAAACTCCCATAGATAGCATAGCTGAGGGAGTGAAACATCTCTTGAAGGGTTGCAGCTGGAGGTGATAATTCAGTCATCTCATAGAGCCTAACTGGGTGACCAAGGGCCAAGTTTAATAGAGTTCGTTGGAGGGTTTTGAAGACAACTTGGTATTGAACAATTTATGTCTCATAATTGCTGATTACATTCACCAACTCGCTGAGTTATATTCCTGCCATTTTCAAACCTCACCATGACTATGGGAGAGCCACGATTTTGATCACAAGGCTCAATTGAGGCATCGATTCCACCTGCAAGTTGGAGCACTCTTCTTGTGAGGACAGCGCAATGATATTTAATGCTTAAGGGAGCATGTGGGAGCTACCATTTATTTGTTTCGGTCTGAATCATATCAAAACAAGGGCGATTTGGATAAGGCACTATTTAAGCTCAAGAAGGACTCCATTTTCAAATATTGCTAGCTTCTTCACATTGGCGTTTGGGCGATCATTCAAACAAGTTCATCCTATGATTTTGTAACTGATCTGCATTGCAAAAACTAGTTGCTGTCATTGCTGTTTCAGACGGCTATATCTATTTTCTGAGTATAGGGGTGAATGCACATACTTGCAAGCTTGATAGATTGTATTTGATACTTTGCATCAAATAAAGGAGTTGGTTCTGAGCTTTATATATGCTGTCATAAGTCTTGTTTCTAAATCTGAGGATGCATGCTATATGTTTGACAAAATGACCACTAGCTGTATGTGATGAATCGTATGGGTCCTTTATTGTCTTTATTGGTAAAACTATTTTCAGTTCTTTGCATTGCATCTATATGTTCAAATAAACAAACATAAACTACATCAGCATCAATAACACGCAAAGTTATGCAAAGCCTTTCCAGTATCAATAACACGCAAGGTTATCAGTCTGAAACTCAGAACAGCAAGTCTAATGTTTGTATGTGAGTTGTTTGATACAATACCTTGGGCCATAAAAAGCAATCAGAATTTGATAACAGCAGATTGAAGGTTGGAAGACAACTGTTTGTGAATATTCCATGCACATTTCAGTCATATAACAATAAGGGATATTACAAAATGTTTGTGACCAATCATCACATGTCACAAGCCATATTCAGGATCTTCTCCGAGTTGTTGTTGAAGGTAATTTAAATTTTATTTTTTAATTTTTTAGTTTTTTAGTTTTTTATAGTTGATATATGACGTGTTTTTTTATGCCATGTTAGGTTGCTGAAACACGATTTGCATCTCACACACTTGTCTTAAGATGACTTATGAAGGTGTGAAAGGCCTTGAGTGCTATGGTCATCAACACCTTGTGGAGTGTATGGAAGCAATCAAACATAGAAAGAGCTCAAAAAGTAAGAGCATTGATCTTTGATGATGAATGATGGGATCGTGTGGAATATGTTTTGAGTTTCACCGAGCCCATCATGAGCATGATTAGGTTTGTTGATACCGATCACCCATGTTTGGGTGGAATTTATGATGGCATGGATTGCATGGTGGAAAAAATAAGAGCAACAATAGAGAAAAGGGCAAATGACCTAGTGGAAACATTTTTCAAAGTTGTGCAATAAATTGTTGTTGACCAGTGGAACAAGATGACCACCCCCTTATATCTCTTAGCATTTGCTTTCACGCCAAAGTTTTATAGCACATATATGTTGAAGTTATAACTGCGATACAGATCTAAAATGACATCTCTTCCCCTTCCATCGTGGAGCCTCTTCACTTGTGTGGTTGTCGTGACTCTTCCCCTTCCATCGTGGAGCCTCTTCACTTGCCTTGCGATTCTTTATGTATATCGCTCTTCTATTTTCGTGGTCTTCTTCTTCTACGGCAGATTGATAATCATATTGGTGGCTTCCAATTTTGTCTCGTAGCAAGTTGAGAATAATATGTATGGAGTCTGTCAAATCAGTAATATTTTATGTTTTCTGTGTTCAGAGTTTTCGGACTTATGAAGGTTTATAGAATGTATATGTGATGTATCATTTGACTTCATTGTCATGATTGATTTGTAGAGAATCAAACTTATCTTATCTTATTGTGATTGATAGCAATCTAAAACTATCAACAATTGTATTCATTTTCAGAGATATAATAAAGTTCATTATTGAGTGGGTTGGGTTTTTCACCCTCAAGTGGAGGGTTTTCCCTGGATAAATCTTGTGTATCTTGTTTCAGATTTATATGTTGCTAAAATATTAACATGGTATCAGAGCCAGGTTCCTCCTATAGAGCCTAACCGCTTGAAGGTAGATCCTGTGCTTTTGTCTTAGGATGGGCACTGCATTTTAGCATTCTGGCACACCCTGCTATAGGTGGATTTTTGTCGCATTCATGTGGTTGGTCCATCACTTTGCTGTGGATGGTATTAAAGACAGTTCTTCAGATGATGCTTAAACTATGCAAGGGGCAGATATTGTGGACAGATGATGAGTGATAGTGATGAGTTGAGACATTAGCATATTTTTATCCCCAAAACTCTTTTCTCATATTTTGATTTATATGATGGGATAGTGATTACGTATTAAAAGTTGACTATGTGCATTTCAGATGTTAACCTGGGCTTATTAAATCATGTTTTGTCATTGCCAGTTGTTCCTGCAGCCATGTTATTCATTCTTGTTTCCATGCGGATTGTCTTAGGCAATATCATGTGTGAAATTAATAGATGTTTTGATTAATTAAAATAGATGTGTATGTGCTTGTATGTTCTTTCTTTTGAATTGCAAGAATAAAATGATGTTGCTGTGAAAGCTCTCCTGTCACGCCAATTGCAGAAAGAGATATTCAAGGAGGTGGCTAAAAGATCGAATCAGCGAAAAAGTTGATGAGCGTAAAGGACAGCAGAGGAAAACTAGGCGCGCAATACTTACTAATGTCTTACTCAAGTGGGCATTAGTGTTGTAAATACCGCCACGCTATGTTATGATTGTGGTTCGGTTTAGATCCACATTATCAGTGACTTAACTCCGGTTGTTTCCTTTCTTGAATAATTATCCGCCTCTTCTCATCCGTGTGATCTGTGTTGTAAGAAGTAGTTGTTTTCTTTTAAATAAGGGTCTTTATCTCTTTTCGTAGGAAAAGAAAAGAAACAGAGCAGAGGATTTAGAAATAAAGTTACAAGTGTTTTGAGTTTCTTTTGATTCTGAATCATGTAATGACTTTTGAGGAACAATGAATAAAGATTTGTTATTCTGAGCACTTAGAATTGTTTTTGAAGCCTCGAAGCACTCATCCAAGGGGGGGCACTTGGTGAGTGTTCCTGTGCCTTTGTTAAAATTAGTTTTCTTCTTTAGCTGCAGTAGACGTTCTTGCATTGACTGTTCCTGCAGCCATTGGAAACAGATTCATTGACTGTTCCTGCAGCCAAATCAAACAGAGTAATTCGTGTTTGGCAGCATTGGACTTAACTAGTATTTCTTGAATGAATTTATGTTAATGCAGAGTTTTTCCTGTAGCCTTTCAATTGTTTCAATTCTTACTTACCTTTCCCGCATAGATGTTAGTTGTTGCAGTAGTGCAGGGTAGCTATCGCAGGAACTTAGTGCATATATAGTGCAGACCCATTTCAAGTATCATGTCCCTGGGTTGACAATCAAATGAACACCAGCTATGGAGATAGTAACTTCACAGAGTGAATGTCCAAACTTTGGGTTGAGACTTCAACTAGAGTTATTATTCTTATTGTTGGGTTGAACAGATGGCAAGGACCAAAGGCCACACAGCCATCAAATCATCACTAGGTGCTTCGGTGTGATCAATCCAAGTGAATGGAAATTCCATTGTTGAGCAAAATTATAAAAGGACGAATTAGAGATTGCATTCAAGGAAAGAAGATTGCTTGCATTTCTTCGCAGAGGAAGAATCAGCATTCAGAGGGAGTCTGACATATCGTCAGAAGTAACCTTGGACAAGGAGGTCAGAAGATTGATTTCAGCTTCAGAGGAAGCGTGACATTTCAGCTTCAAAGGGAGCTTGACATTTCAACTTCAGAGGGAGCCTAACATTTCAGCTTCAGAGGGAGCTACATCGTCATGAAGATTTGGTTAAAGCATTTTTCTCTGTGATGGAGAAATTTGAGCTGAAAGCCCTTGTTAATGAGTTCTTCTCTATGAGGGAGAAGTTCAAGGTGCAATCCCTTGCTAATGAGTTCTTCTCTGTGAGAGAGAAGTTCGAGGTGCAATCCCTTGTTAATGAGTTCTTCTTAGCAAGAGAAGTTCAAGGTGAAATCCCTTGATTAATGAGTTCTTCTTTGCGAGAGAAGTTCGAGGTGAAATCCCTTGATTAATGAGTTCTTCTCTGCAAGAGAAGTTCGAAGTGAAATCCCTTGATTAATGAGTTCTTCTCTGCAGAGGAAGTTCGAGGTGAAATCCCTTGATCCACCCTTTGGGAGTAGCTATGGTGGAAGTCATGTGTATGATTTTATTATTTTTGTTTTTGTTTTCATTCACCCTCTAGGAGTAGCTATGGTGAATATTGTTATGCTGAGATAACAACTTTATTGAATAAAATCTGTGATGAGACTCTATTGACTTTCTTTGATTGCAGTTGTATGTACTTATCATGAGATGATGAAATGAAGATCTCTCTCTTGCTAAGAGGGAGTGTTGAAGTTATAGCTGCGATACAGATCTAAAATGATATCTCTTCCCCTTCCATCGTGGAGCCTCTTCACTTGTGTGGCTGTCGGCGACTCTTCCCCTTCCATCGTGGAGCCTCTTCACTTGCCTTGCGATTCTTTATGTATATCACTCTTCTATTTTCGTGGTCTTCTTCTTCTACAGCAGATTGATAGTCATATTGCTGGCTTCCAATTTTGTCTCGTAGCAAGTTGAGAATAATGTGTATGGAGTCTGTCAGATCAGTAATATTTTATGTTTTTTGTGTTCAGAGTTTTCAGACTTATGAAGGTTTATAGAATGTATATGTGATGTATCATTTGACTTCATTGTCATGATTGATTTGTAGAGAATCAAACTTACCTTATCTTATTGTGATTGATACTAATCTGAAACTATCAACAGTTGTATTCATTTTCAAAGATATAATAAAGTTCATTTTTGAGTGGGCTGGGTTTTTCACCCCCAAGTGGAGGGTTTTCCCTGGATAAATTCTGTGTATCTTGTTTCAAATTTCTGTGTTGCTAAAACATTAACAATATATGCTTGAATGCCAAGGAGGGTGCCACCATATAGAGATGCAGAGATTGCTACTAGCTATAGGGATGCATTTAAAAAGATATATTCAGATGAGGAGACTAGAAATATTGTCTTGAGGGAGTTTGGCCAATTCGTATCTACAAAATATCATGATGTTGTAGCTCTTTAAGCCAGATATGGGATGAATGTTGATGAGTGGTTGTAGGTGCATGGTCAAGGCTCCATTTTCTTGCAACCTCTTGCAATTAAAATTCTCTCCCAAGTATGTATCTTTTTATTTTATTTTTTTATCGTTTTCCAATTCCATTTGATGCTATCATATTAAAATATTTTTATTTTATAATTTATAGATTTATAATTATGTTTTAACAAGTTGCAAGTTCTTCTTCAACTAAGCAGAATTGAAGTGCATACTCCTCCATCCACTCAGTCAAGCATAATCATTTGGGTGCAAAAAAAGAAATGGATTTGGTCTACATACACTCCATCCTTCTTCTATTGTCACATAAGAAACCTGAATATAATGCAGGTGCAACAAGGAATTGGAATCGAGTCCCTAAGTGTGCTGATTTAGATGATACAGTTGCACAACTTACCCAAGTCTCTATAGTTGAGACAGTCGCGGAACTTGACAAAGCCGTAGCTAGTGGGAATGGCAATCCAATGGATTGTGGTTCAAATGATGTTGAATTTGAACCAAATGATGACCTTGGGCTTTGGCTTGATCCTTCAGATGAAGATGAATATTAAATCCCATATGGCTTGTAATTAAATTTTCATTGTGTCGTGACATTTTAAGACTTCAAAGTTGAATATTATCATTTTTGCAAATTATGAATATGATATTACATTTACGCTATTATGGATATTTATTGGCAATTATGGATTTATGTATAAGTTACATTGTATGGATTGTATCATTGTAATAATGAGTGACAGTTTATATTTTATAATGTTGATGTTTGAACATATATATAATATATGTGTGTGTACGAATGTACCTGTACCCAAGGGGGCAAAAAATGGTCGTACCCGCAAATAGGCCCGATTTTGTATCCATACCCGTACCCGAATCGGTAACCTAGGGACTCACTTAAAATGGCTTTAGAAACTTTAAGAGCAAATACGAATGGCAGATATAAAGCCAAGTTCCACGTCATTTGCCAAAATTTGAAAAATCGTTTTCACAAATGAAGACAACAACGTATTTCCAGATTCAAGACATCTACTTGTGATTGTGGAACAGAAGAACAAAAATTATTTATCTGCCACCACAGTAAAAAGTTAGCAATTGCATTTGGCGTGTTAAACACAACCCTGGAACAACTATTAGAGTTGCTAAGAAGATATGAGTATGTTCTGATCGCTACACTAATTTAAATTCATCTTGCAAGTTGTGACAAAAGAAATTGTTCTTAGAGATGTCAATCATTTTTTATCATTTTAAATATGGACAATGTTCTTTTGGAGATTACTGGTGATGTTAAATGAAACAATCTAAAAATAAGCTTGCACTATAATAATGCGCATTGCATCGAATGAATTGACATCCATCAAAGCATGACAAGAGGAATAGAGGAATATTTTGTCAAATGTTGTAGTTCCAACTTTCCTCGTAGAAACACATGCAAAATGTGGAATCGTAGATAAAGCGACTGAATTGTGTAAAATTCCTTACTAGACACTGATTGTAATTAATTATGTATAACCAGTGCATCCAGAGATGTAACTTTAACTTAACCAATTGAACATTGAAATGCCTATAATTTTTATTTATGCATATAACCCATGAAGACCAAATCAAAATTCAAGTTTATTGTTATTCACAGCAATTAATGAACATTCAAATTCGATACTCAATATCGCAAAATGGTGCACCTGTAGGTTGGTCGTGGTTGTCGGTGTCCCTTCGCGTGGTTATTTGTCATTGAAGAAGCTTCAGAATTCTCCGTGTGGTGTGTTTGGTGGTGTCCTTCCGCATCAGATACCCCGGAATGGAGTCCGTGGCTCACCACGTCTCTATCAAGCACTACTTATCACGCCACAATCCTCCTCAGTAGTAACTAATACACACCCGATATCGGGTCTTCTCAGAATACGATGGAAGAAATGGGTGCAATATGTTGATTGCCACCCTCAATGTAACTGCATAGACTTAACGTGCTGAATGGTGCCATTCCCGCAGTCGTCCTCCTGAAGCGTTGCAAACCCGATGATATAGACTTCACGTGCGAAATGGTGTCATTCCCGCAGTCGTCTTCCTGAAGCGTTGCATTCCCGCTAATATACTCTTCGTTGGTTTGCAGGGACATACGGTAAAGTTTTAACGTTATGTGCCTTTCCGCGGAAACCCTGATAGACTTCCACAACCCGATTCCTCTCTGTGCTCTGCACAATCTCTACCACAACACACAAGGAATAGTAACACGCATATGAATGGTGTGTACTGCTATTATATTACTCCCGATCCTTTACTTTGATCCCAGTAGACCAGTCATCGCTGGCGAAAGGAATACTCCAATACAAATTGATATCACGTGGATATCCAGGCTCTACTTCCAGTTTGTCCGGTTTTCAAAAACTCCCCCTTCTCTGTATGTGCCATGCATTATTTAAAGAACCAAAGCGGAAGGAATTCCCGTAGGGAAACCAACTCCTGCAATAGCTAAACAACCAATATTTAACGCTTAATTAAACTTTATTGAATTAAGCAAATAACTATTATTATAATATATTAGTCAAGTTTAGAACTAATATAAGATAAGAAAAGTTAATTTTATTCATAATTAATACCAAATAGTATTAATTTGACGGGGACATTACAAATTGTTTGACAAAACACTCATAGAGGACACCATCTCATGGAATAAAATGATTGCAAGCTGCAAAGATAATGGATTTGTTAAAAAACTTTAGAAACTTTCAAGCAAATGCAATCAAAAGGTTTAGTTACAAATTCCTACAACATTTACCAGCACCCTCACTGCCTGCACCAAATTGAGAGCTTTTAAATCAAAATATGGCACTAAAATGTGGAGTAGAACACCTTGAAGGAGGCATCACCTTAGGGAAGTAAAATGAATGCACGTTATGCAAAAAATGAATTTTCTTAAAAGGCTCTAGAGACTTTCAAGTAAATACACCTGATAGGGGCGAAAAACAAATCTACAACCAATGCTAGCACCCCCTTTGCTCACCATAGTGGGAGCATAGACATGGTGTTCAAAATGTTTAGTAGAATACTCATGCCAGAAGAGGAACTCTAAAACCAAATATGCATTTAGGTCTGCATACAAAGTGTAGAAATAAAGACAATGCATGTGATCTATTTGCCAAAATACATTCAATAAATGTTGTCTTATGGATGCCAAGATAGCAGAATATGCTCAAAATGCATGTCATTGTGCATGCTCTTACATGCCTCCACTTATATGCAGAGTTCCTCTTTACTTCATCATCCCATTCAACTGTTTTGCTCATCATGGTGCTCTTCCTACTAAATTTTGCACTATACCTACATTATTGGATGTCCTAAGAGACAATTCAAGCAATGTCTAAACCACAACAATATGGATGGAAGTTAATATTTGGTTTATTGGATGTTTCATCTTTAAGTTACTGACATAGTAAATTCCCTATGCAAGGTTATCAGCTGTTGAGATTCATCACCATATACAAATGGAACAATGGCCCCAAGGACAAGGCTCCAAATAAAATGAAGAACGTATTTCTTGAAGAGGATGTAGAAGTCATTAACCTATTAGTTGAATTATTCTGCTCAGGCATTGAGATCCAATCCATCTTGGTTCCTAACAGTAAAACAAGTATATGGAATTCTCTCTCTCAAATCTCAAATTCTACTTAAATGACAAGTCCTAACCAAGGATAAAAGTCTTTCTCAATGCCCCAGAAGTTTATTTACCTATGTTCAAGAAATCAACTACCTTTTCTAATGATATGAATGTGTTTATTTTACCTCTTGGGCAAAAACTATTAGAGGAAATCTACGCAAATTTGGCAAAGAAACACAAAGACAAGCCATGGGAAAAGTGGGGTGGAAAACTTGATATATTGGTTCCTTTATATTGGAGGTGATTCAAATGTGATGGCATTATTTAATGAATTTGTTGATGACGAGAGTTTGGAACCAATTAATGTGGAAACTCAAACAAAGAATGGGAATCATTCGGTAGAGTGTATCAATGAGATAGGGTCCAATGGAAATGCAGTTATTGCAATATGCAAAATGTGGTTTTTGCATGGATGTTCTCTGAATATTTGAATTAATGAAACACTCTAAGAACATGACCTGACTGTATAAGCTTCATATATGTTTTATTTGCATATGGTCATACAAATTTGGTAGATGAGAGTTATAAATATTTTGATGCCATGATTAACTCTTATTGTGTTAGCCCCACAATGGATTGATATATGTGCATTGCTGACCTTGTTAATTGCATTGACCATCTAGGATAAGCTCTAAATCTTATCATCAAAACGCTACTTAAACTTGAGAGGATTGTGTAGCTGTTGTGATTTTTTGAGGCTCGGCTTATGTTAATTGGATCATAATTAAAATTAATGTGGTCAACAAGTCTACAAAAAATATAAGATGGAAGATACCGACAATGTTTAGAAGAAGGGGAAAGGGCCACAATTTACAATGGGCAAGTGGATCTAATATGTGCAACAATTGGAACAGAGGCATGGACAATATCAAGTAACTTGATTTAGTCTCAAGTCCTCTTCCCTTACTATTTGGTTAAGAGGCTCACAAAAAGAAATAATGCTTAAAAGATGTAGTCATATTACTTGTACTTGAAGGCAAATTGTTGGTGGACAGATATTTCTTTATGTCAATGATCAAGATGGTAATATGGTTACATGTAAAAATGAGCAGACAAAGATGCAGAAGAACCTCAGCATAACCTATAACTCAAAAATTACAGGTTCTGTTTCTAAGTTATCTTTTGTAAAAGTGACTTGTGTCACTTGTTTGTAATAAGTTAGAAAATAAGCTTTGTGCACGTAAAAATTGAAAAAATCTAACTAAAATGAGGCTTATTTTATTTTTTCGTGAGGTGCAAAGGTAGTTACTAGGTAGTTACAAGTGGTTATCGAGAAGAGGCCTATAAATACTGTTTTGCCCCCGAGGGGTGTGTGCATTCGGTGCATAACAGTACAGAGATATAGGAAATGTAGCAATACACAAAGATGCAAGTAAGAAGAACTCATATGTCTGTATTCATTGATTCCAAAATGCCAGTACATTCAAAACATAGTTTCCTTAAGCAATATCCACGTCCTGAAATAGAGACCCAAGTACATATATATAGGTGTCAATACAGGTTGCTCGGTGCCAACTGCCGGCAACCGTCAGGTAACCACCGACCCCTAACACACTTAACATTCTGGTTACGACATGACATAATTACCCGACAACAAATACAAAGCTAATTCAAATGTAGGGGAAGACTTTTATGGAGGGGAAACTCTGGAGAAATTTTTAAAGAAACTTTTGATGACTTTTGGCTTTACATTATGTACAGATGGATTTTCAGAATTGCATAATTTCAAAAAAGTAATGAAGAATGCATTTTGGTTTGTATGTTCTAAATGTATTACTGTGTTACAATTGCTGATTTCCCATATATTAAATTGGTAATCCCTTTATGTATTTATGTAAACCATTGGCAATCTATGCAATTGATGTACTGAAACACAATCATTTCCTGGTGTCTTGATTTGAACGTGTCAAAGTAACTTATCTCCTTGTATATTGAGGTTTGTTCTTTTTTTCATTGTCGTTGCATATCTAAAACATGTTTGGTGATAAACACCCCTCCTAATCTGTTATTAGTTGTGAAGTCCTATTCGGTGTTTGTATGTCTACTAGTAGGACTTCTGTTAATCAATTTCCTTTAGTTTTCTCTTCTCTCCTTTATGTACTTTTGCATTAAAAGTACACAAAACCCCCCAAAAAAACCCATCATATGAGGGAGCTGCCCCTCTCAAACGTAGAGTAAGATTGCAATCTCATAGCAATCTCTCCAACTGTAGGGACATTTGTCACTACCCGTTGGGCGAGTCACATAGAAATCCGTACTGACAAATCTTTTTACCATCAACTTTATAACTTTAGAATAAATAAAATAAAATAATATTCTTAATTAAAATTATTGTTCAATCAACATTAAATGTATTCACCGACCATCCCAAGGTGAAACCGCTACTAACTGACCAAGACAGTGCCCAAGCTGACACACACTAAAAATAGTAAAACAGACTTAATGTCCAAAACCGTCCAAAAAAGTGCCACAATGCATCTCTGACCACACTAAGCTCAAAGCAACACCTATAAATACCAAATAGGCAGAGTTGCAAGTTCTCCAAGTCCCAAGTAGTTCCCTAACCCAACCCAATTATCCTACAGGAACTCGATGAATAGACTAACAGTCACCAGGCTATCAATTCTTAAGAAGGGAGCATTACACTCTTATCTACACTATCTCATTGCTTTATTATTAAAATGAAGACAATTGATATTATATGCATCCAAAAAATATGATATCATCGTTTTACAAAAACAAACTCTATTTAAACAGTATCTTTTGTTTTTACCTCTAGCTTGTAATACTGATATTTTTCCCTGATAAACCAGACTAACACCCTCAAAGCCATAGAAAAAATGTGAAATTCCTTTGAGAAGTAGAATATAATGGAGCATAAGCTATAAGGTACAAGATATACAACTCTTTATGCCCCTTGACTCCATAAATAAAACAGAAAAACTTCACTGCAGTCAATTATATTCAAAAGAAAATATATGTACTTGATAAAAAAAATTAGTGTCTGATTTAATATTCATTACAAAGAGAGTGCTTCTATAAAAAAAATGCTGACCTCATCATCATACTTTATATCATCAATCAAGCCTTCTTCCTTTAGCCTTTCCACCTTATAAATACCTTCGCTAAGAAGATTCTCTATATCTTCCTTTGTTTTACCTGATGCAAGAAAAGTCGTAGAAGAAAAGTATCTACCAGAAAGGGCAGACAGAACACAAAATAAATGCTTTAATAACAGTATAGCTCCACTTGAATACCTTGGGCAAATGATATTTTTTCTACCCAGTTCTCATATATATCATCCAGTATAGCTGTCAACATCTCACAATTCTCCTTTGACATGTTCTTCCGAGACAACAGATCACCTGTACTTTTGTACTTTCCTATACGTTGAACTTGAGGCTGTACACCTATTTTCTCAAAAACTCCTAAAAATCAAAGTGAGCATTTTCAATTATTAGCATACATACATATAATAGTTGAAAATGTATAAAGATAATATATCTACAAAAGAACTAGGAGCTAAAAAATACACAAACAAAGATATCCAGTTTTCACTTTTCAATAGATCATAAAAATCTACTCCAAATAGGAATCAAGCCTTAAGGGATGTAAGAAAACAAACATACATGTTTTTTACACCAGTACTACAACATTTATTTTTTTGCCTTGTTTAACAAATATGTGTTTTAGCTTAAGATTAAAGAAAAGCCTGTGAACAGAGATACTTCTTAAGCTAAATCTCCTAATATCCATAAACAATATAGCATATAAGGAGGTTATACTTGATAGTTTCATATTAACAAAAATAAGAAATTTTTACTTCATGAGCTAACCTTTATCCATCATATTTGAACCTTGATCTCCAAAAACTAAGCACTTAGAAGAAACTAATTCAGAGAACAGTCATTGATGAATACTTGTGACAACTTCTACTAGTAGTCAGACAAAGATAAGGTGGAAGGCATATAAAAAGAACCAAAAGATCCTAAAAGAGTTATGTAGTTTCTCTTAAAACAAATAAGCAGTTAATTCCTACTACTCAAATTAACATAAACATACCACCAAGAAATGCTGCTTGAACCTTCAAGC